>NW_021703768.1:145031207-145345031 GCF_005190385.1 Monodon monoceros | reverse complement strand
GAGGGGGAGGGGAGGGAGGGGGGGGGGGAGGGGAGGGGAGGGGGAGGGGAGGGGGAGGGGAGGGGGAGGGGAGGGGGAGCTCTCCAGAGGGCAGGGAAGTAGATACAGCTTCAGGCTTCACATGTGGTGCTTGTTTTGTGACCTTGAGCATGTTATTTGACCTTTGAAAGCCTCACTCTGCACATCTGCAAGAGGAACCATCCCACCAATGTCAGTGGCAAGGTGAGGCTGAAAGCGGTCATGATTGCAAAAGCACCCGGCACAGGGTTCCCTGGCTGGAACACAGTCCTGGCTCAGAAAATGCTAACTCCATTCCTCAGTTCCCCCTTTGGGTCTCCTTTGCAAGCACCTTCTTCCCCATCTTCCCAGGAGCAAGAAAAGACCTTGGAATAGGACTCCGGCCTGGGAAGCGCCTCTCCTGGGCCATGTCCTCATGCATCAAGCATGGCCTCATCTGTCGAGGCTGATCACGCCCCTTGAGGGAGTGGGGCTGATGTGGGCTGCAGGGAATGCAGGGGAAGCCAGGACACAGGCTCTGCCCTTTATGTCCTGACCGCTGCACTGCCTCAAGTGTTTCCCTTTCATGCTCCAGCGTTGGAACAGTCTCCACCAGGCGCTGAGATGAGTTCAGACAGAGTGCAGCCACCCACGCAGCCCAGACATTGGCAGCAAAGCCCTTCTGAATTACCCAGATCCAGGGAGGTGGGAATGACATTCCAGAGCACCTCAGCTTGCATTATCTGAAACATTACGTGTTGTGGAGGCCAGAGAAGCCATGGGTGCCGCGCTAGACCCGGCACAAGGCAGGTGCTTCATGAAATTGATCAAATGGCTCTCGGAGGTGGACGGAAGGATGGCTGGAAGGAGGAAGGGTTGGAGACGTGGAATCAAATAAGTTCAAACATTTAAGTATCCGATGAAACCTGTGAAACTGCTTCCCCAAAATAACTGTGCCTGCCTGCACTCACACTTTGCATAAAGTTTTATGGCATTCATGACTCTCCCCACTGAAGCACATCTATGGACACCTGGTTAAGAAACTCTTTCCTAAGGTGGAAAATTATATGAAGAGATTTGATCCAGTCATTTCTTAGCTGTGTGACTTTAAGTTCTCTGAGCCTCAGTTTCAACTTCTGTAAAATGGGGGTAATACTTATGCCAATTTGTTAGGGTTGCTATGAGGGTTAAATGAGAAGAAGCATTCAGGTGCCTTAGCATAGTAGTGCCTGGCAGGTTGCAAGGCTCCAGGAAGGATGCTGGTCATCGTTAACATCATCATTAACCTTCGTTCACTCACTCATTCATTCAGTCACAATTTGATGAGTGCATTAAGTGAGTGCCTCCTGTTTGTCACACCCTGAGTGGGTCTCTGGGGTTGCAGAAGTTTATGCCCACTGGCTTGGAGAGCCACAGACCAAGGGGCAAAGGGCAGATAAACAACTCCCTATAACATCCCAGACTTCATCAAGAAACAGTGGGAATGACCTCTCTAGCTCTGCCAGTGAAAAAACTGGCCCTTGACCCTGGCCAAGCTGGCCTGTCCCACCCAAAGTCCCTACCCAAAAGTTTGGACTCAGCAAGATCAGGGGCTTAGGGCAGCTTAGGGGGCAAAATTCAGGGTGGAGGCAGGGTGGAGAAATTAAGGGTGGAACTGGGTAGAAAGGGATGGAGCTAGAGGGGGTGGGGGTGACAGCAAGGGGCAGAGCAAGGCTGAAGTGGGGCAGGGGCACCCTGGATAATTGCCATAGTGGTATGGCAGGGTGGACAGGTGATGCTGAAATGACTGGGGCAATGGGGACAGAAACCATGGGCAGAATTTCTTATCTTTTTAAAGTGTGTGCAAAATATGGATCCATAATTTTGGGTAAACATCCAGGAGTCAATTGCGTTCACTGCCCTTCTTTATTCTCCTTAGGTTGTATACCAATTACAGTAACAACGGCAAGCACCATCTATGCCATTCTTACTATGTGCCAGTCACATACCTAGTCCCACTTAATGATTTCGATACCCTATAAGGTAGGTACTCTCATTATGCCCCATTGTATATATGAGGCAACCAAAGTACAGAGAGGCTAAGTGACCTGAGCAATGTCACACAGCAAGGAAGTAGTAGACTGGCCTTGAATTCAGGTGATCTGACTCCAGAGCTCACACTCCCTGTCTAGCCTCCAGCTGCTGTTGCAACTGATTTCTTCTAGCACTGTTTCTCTGGGGATTCATAGGAATGGTGTAGCATCTTAGAGCTGAGGGACAGATACAGAGGGGATTCTGGCCCTCTGACTGGCAGGTGCTGCTCTCACCCATACTCTTAGGGCCTGGGAGCTGCAGCCGTGGCCACCAGCCTTCAGGGATGCACACTGGGTCTGTTTTCCCTCCAGGGCTTCTACAGACTGGAGACCCTGGAGGAAGTGAGCTGCGGGGGGAGGAGGGAGCAGCTACGAAGTTGCGTGATGATTAGTAATAATGCCAGCGATGAACGCTCCTGGCTTTGCACAGCTGGCTGAACCTGTCAGCACCGGCTCCCAGCTTCCCAGCACCGCTGCAGCAACTGGAGCCTGAAGAGAGAGCAAGGAACATGGAAAAGAATCGTGGCTGCTGTTACGCAGAGGACTGACTCTGGGACAGGGCTGCAGAATTGAGGCAACTTAAAACTACAAGATATTGGGAGGTATTTCTTGTGTTTTGTCCTGTGACCACATCCCCTCCTCCACATTGAGACCTGTGGCATTTACTGCCTGGGGCACAGAATCAACGGAGTCACCTTCTTGGATTTTAACTTACAAAGGCTCTGGTTTAAGATGAAAGAGAGCGGAGAGCGGATAGAGGAGTGTGTCCTTGACCCACCTCCAGTGGAACATTAAGCTCTAAAACCCCAGACTGTGGTGGAATCTGGGGGCAGAGGATGCCCCGCCCCTTTCCTAAGTAGAGGGGGGGGGGGGGGGGGGGGGGGGGGGGGGGGGATGAGAGGACATGGCTCTGAGACCCCCTTCCAGCCCCACCAGCCCTCTACGTGGAGTGTTGCACACTCCACTGGCCTGTGCATCTTTTCTGGGAGCGAGGTCCTGACCTGTCTCTTCCTGTCGAGTCTGGCAAGGAGAAGACTCTTTCCCCTGCGATCAGGAGGGGTGAGGCCCAGAAAGCCCCAGAGAACCAGCAAACCTTGGTTCTAGGCTGGGGGGCCCACCTCTGACCTGGATGGTGCTGTGACCACAGAATGTACAGGAACCAGGACATCTGGAGGCTGCCTGCCTGGAGAGGCTGCACACAGATGGTTGAGCCCACTCCCCAACTCAATGCTTCATAACCCCCAGGCAACCCTACGGGGGATGGGGCATCCTGAGTTTATTGAGATTTCATTTCTGTCCCCCAAGAATGGGAACATGGAATAGAAATTAAGTTCAGAATTTAAGAAATAAACAGAGTAACATTTCTAGCACACCAGAGGATGTTGCCTGAAATTCTTAACTACTCAAAAATCGATCCTTGCAATACCTCGATGGCTCTGCTCTCTTCTCCATTTTACAGATTAACAAACTGAGGATCAGAGAGGTGATGTGATTTGCCTAAGGCCACGTAGGTGGGTGGAGTGAGCTGTAGCATCAGGGTTTGAACCCAGTTCTATCTGTCATCAAAACTCATGCTTTTACCCACCAAGGAAAGAAAGCAGAGGAATGGGTAAGGGAACAGAAGGAAGTTAGAGGAAACAGAGGACAAGTGGGGTGATGGGGACCACTTGCCCTCCCTCCTATGGTGACTATCCCGGGTCAGAGGAGAGTATCTGCAAAGAGCCTTGTCTTGGCTTAGAGGACACCACGGGGCATGTACACTTGAAGCTGGCACCCAGGTGACCTGGCCTGCAGGCGGCCAGGTAGAGGGGAAGGTAGATGCAGCACGTCCAAGAGCAGGGACCCACCCTTTCTCCCAAGCACCCCTGGGAGCCCCCTTCCGGAGCAGCCAGGCTGGCCCCCTCCTCCCCCTGTATTGAAGCTCCCTTCCCCGGGCTGCCACAAGACACTGGCGTGACAACATCGGCTTTTCAAGATGATTTCTGTTTCTGTTGTCCCTTCTTGCACTGGGCTGGCCCTAGTGACTGAGGGGGTTGGGTGCTCCAGCTAGTACTGGGGGAGCTAATTGACAATCCAGGGCTCTCTTTCTCTGGGCTGGCATTTGCATGGTACATTAGTATTTGTGCCCGCAGCTCAGGGCCGTTCTGGATGGAGGATGCTGTGCAGATGAGAGGTGTGCCATAAGGACTTGATGCAGTTTGCTAAAATCTAGGCCGCTAAGAGGAAGCTGAGGAAGTCTGCAGACGACACCAGGGCTCCTCGCCTGCTTCCCACACTGCCAGACCCGGAGTCTGCTGTCTACCATGTATGAGCTCCCAGCCAGTCCCTCCAGTGATTTGGCCGGCATCCACTGAGGCCCTGCTCTGCCACACCTGTCTCATGATGGTGCCAGAGATGCAGAGAGAGGTGAAGTGGCTCACTCCTGGCCCTAAGGAAGCTCACTCTCACGGTGGGGCCCCGATGGGCAGAGCAACAATGCCTCACCAACCTCATTTATGGATTTCCTGAACCTACAGCTGGACAGACTTTGGAGAACGCAGGTCCTGCCACCATGGGTGACTTGATGTGATAAAACCTGTGATAGATGACTGAAGTGAGCAACAGTCATCCAGAAACAATCAGATCTTCCTGAAGATCTCCAGGGTTGGAAACTTCCTGGCGTCTGTATGCAGCTTGATCTAGCATTTTACCATTTACCCAGAGCTAGACTCGCCCATGTCTCGCCAATGTCTGCTAATGTCTCACTGATGTCTGCTAAACCGAAGAGCTTTAACTCGTAGTTCTCCCAGAAGCAGAGAATTGGGGCGAGAGAACCTGAGTTGAAGGAAAGAGCAAGGCCCAAGCCCTGCAGAAGGAATGAGCTGGGAGCTCCAGGCACAGAGAGGAGGGAGGGGGAGAGGTTCCAGAGGAGGCCAGGGGGCCCGTTTGTGCAGGGTCTGTGGTCTTTGGCGCTGAGTTTGGATTTTATGCTGAGAGCAATGAGGGGCCATGGGAGATTTTTTTTCCACTTTTTATTTTGAAAAGATGATAGACTCACAAGAAGCTGCAAAAATAGTACAGAAAAGTCCTGTGTACCCTTTATCCAGTGCCCCCCAATGCTAATAGCTGCTGTTATCGTAGTTGTACAATTGACAAGTATAACTGTCATTTGTGGATTGACACTGGTGAAGGCCACAGACCTTGTTCAGATTTCACCAGTCTTACATGCGCTCATTTGTGTGTGTGTGCACATGTGCCTGTGTGTGTACATGCCTATTTCTATGCTATTCTATCACATGTGTGTACACTGGTGTAACTACCAATACAGTCAAGATCCCCAACTGTTCCATCACAACAAAGGAACTAACTCCCTTGAGCTCACCCTTTATAACTGCCCCATCGCCCTGCACCCTTGTCATCAGGGAAGAATTTTAAGGTCGGGAGGAGGGAAAGGACCTGAGCGCTGTCAGCTGGGTCAAGGACATAGCCTCTCCCCTCTGGATGCCCTAGAGGCCTCTCAACAAAGCAGGTTCACCATGAATATAGATTGCTTTAAATGCCCGCACTTTGCAGTTGAGGAGCAAGAAGAATAGAAAGGTTAAGCAACTTAAACAAGGTCACACAGCCTTCTCATGGCTTACTGGCTGTCTCTATTTAGATGATTCCAACAGCTTTCTGCAGAGCTTGGTGTGTTGACCATGTGTCCTGGAGAGGAGGCCAGGAAGCTATGCAGAACCTGGCCCTACCACATCAAGGCCTCATCCCTTAATCTCTTTGTACTTCCCTATCCCCATGGGTGAAGTGGCTTCTCACCTACCTCAAATAGTCACAGTGAAGAATTGATTAGAAAATACTTGCAAAGTGCCAAGCATAAGGAAAAAGACATTTTTGTTCCCCAAATGCCGGCAATGACCCAAAAGTACTGGAGAGAAATTGCTGTCCCTCCTTACCCCTTCCACTCCTGTCTCAGTGGGGAAGGTGGAGATCATCTCAGTGGGAGAATGGCCAATGGCCCTCAGATCTGTAGCTCAGCCCCTTCTTATAGCTGCCTCAGCTCATGGTCCCCGCACGTGTCACACATCCCAGGACCCGCCCGCACAGCTATGGGATGAGGGGGACATAGAGGAGACCCCCAGCTCTCCAGTTGCTCTGCTTGGAACCCTAGGCTAAGTGTACTTCGGGGCTAGAAGTTTTGGCTTCAGGCCGTCTCCTCCGATGCAGCTCCCAGCAGTAATAAAGGAGGTACCTTCATCCACATTCAACATCTCCACCTATTTCTCAAGTGGTCCACAGGAAAGGAGTGGGATTGATGATTACCTTTAAATTCCAAAACCAAGCACAGTTCTGGGCCTGGAATCCCTGCCCTAAATACTGCCACAGTTTTGTTTGGAGTGATTTGCTCAGAACTGCTCAGAGATGTGGCGGTGTGTTTGGGAGTGGGGAGGGCAGGGGATAAAAGGAAGGGTCAAGGAAGGTGGAGGAAAAAAGAGAGAGGTTGCAGTTGGGCAGCTCCGGGGGCTTCACAGGGCACTGAGGGAGATTGGAAGGGTCAGCCCCTGCCCTGGGGTCTCCCTGGATGAGGGCATTAGCCCAGGTCAGCACCCCCCAAGTCTACCCTGGCCCAGCGTCTGGCAGCCACCAGACAATCTCATTCCTTCTCTGCCCATGACGGCGAAATCTTGATTTCCGGTAGCATGGCTTCTCCTTTCTCAAGGGGAATTTCTGCCTCCTTCTGGCAGCCGTCTTCCATCTTTTGGTGTAAGTGCCGAGGTAACGGATGGACTCTTGTTCTCCCTCCCTGTTCCTTTAGTGCTAGCAGCCTCCCAGGCTGCTCAATCACCACTAAGGGGCCATCGGGTCATCCTCCCCGCCTGGCTAGCCTCCTGCCCTCCAGCCTCCAGGGGAGCAGGCACATCCTTCTTCTCCAACACTAGTGAAATCCTCCCTCTGTTCTGTGCCCAGCTGGGCTCGGGGTCAGCATTTTTACCCACTCAGCTCTGCCCTGTGCTCCAGCTTGTTAATCACACCACACACCGCATCACAGACAGGCCCAGCTCAGCCCACAGGCCTGGCCTTTCTGAGCCATCACCTCCTGGAGACTTAAAAAGTCCTCTCTGGGCTATAGGGACTGTTGGTGTGTGAATTCTCTCCCTCTTCAGGTCCTCGGTAGGCCAGGCATCTGCTCACACTGATGCCCCCCCCCCAACACACATACGCAGGACACCCTGCCCAGGTCTCCGTTCCATCTGGCTGAATACTAGTCCTCATTCCTGGCTTCACTCATGTCACATCTCCCCCAGGAAACCCTCCTAGATTTTACCACATCACCTCCCTCTATATTCAGGGAGCTCTGATACGTGCAGTGACTCCTTGCTTCTCTGAGCCCCCGAACAGCCAGCACTGGGCGTGGTTTCTTGTATGTGCATAAAATGAATCATGAATGGACAAACTGATGAATGGGTAAATGGGTGAATGGGTGAATGAATGAAAGAGTGTGCACTTATATATCTATCTTCCTCCTCCAACTTTAACCATATGTCATTTGGTTTTGCTTTTTAACTGCTTCACAGAGAAAGATGATGGAAAACCTTGAAGGAAGGGACCTTTTCCTAAATGTTATTCATTCATCACCCAGGCGCATTCAGTAAGCCTCATATTCTGCGCTAGGCGTGAGGCCATAGAAGAACTAGCAAAGTATGCTTCTGCCCTTAAGAAGCTCTGTCCAATGTCATGGCTCCTGACTTCTTGGGACCCTCTTAAAAATGTTATAGAATCTGTGGACCTCTCCTGAGAAACATACACACACACACACACACACACACACACACACACACACACACACTCAGGTAAAACATGGGTCAATTTCAAGAACTTCTGAAATCCCTGGCCACAGTTTAAAAGCCCCTGGCCTGGTGAGAAAGAGAAACACATTAATAGACAATTTTAATATCTTTTGCTAAGGGCTATGCCAGGAGGCATGGCCAGCTTCTAATTGGGGGTCAGGTAAGATAGAGTGATTAACCACTTTGAGTGGGATGATGCGTCTCAGGGAGGCTGGAATCAAGGAAGAGATCTGAGGAGGGCTGGATCTTGAGCAGAGAGTAGAAATGTACCAGGCAGGCAAAGAGAGAGGAGGAAGAAGGTGAACCAGCACGTGCAATATACAGAAGCCTTTAGTGATTGCCAGGAGCTGAGGAGGGAAGAATGGGGAGTGGCTGCTAAAGCACTGGAGTTTCTTTCCAAGGTGATGAAAATGCTCTGTGATTAGATAGGGGTGATGGTTGCACAGCTTTGTGAACAAGCTAAAAATCCCTGAATCGTATACTTTAAAGGGGTTAATTTAACGGTATGTGAATTGTGGTGGTTAATTTTATGCGCCAAATTGGCAAAGTCATGGTGCCCAGTTGTTTGGTCAAACACCAGTCTAGATGTTGCTGTGAAGGCATTTTTTAGATGAGATTAACATTTAAATCAGTAAACTTTGAGTAAAGCAGATTACCCCCTATAGTGTGGGTGGGCCTCATCCAATCAGTGGAAGACCGTAAGAGAAGAAGACTGAAGTCCCTTGGGGAAGAGGGGGTTCTACCTCCAGACAGTCAAGTTGCAACATCCATGCTTCCCTAGGTCTCCAGCCTGCCAACTTACCCTGCGGACAGATTTCAGACTTACCAGCTCCCACAGACATGTGAAAATCTCTCTCTCTCTCTCTCCCTCGTTCTCTCTCTCTCTCTCTCTCTCTCTCAATGTAAACATATCCTATTGGTTCTGTTTCTCTGGAGACCTCTCACTAACACCTTAATTATATCTCAATTTTAAAATGTTCATTACCTAATTGATGGTAAAACCATAAAACACAAGCGCACAAGCATGAAGCAGGATGGAGCATGCAGGGTGTAGCAAGACAGCTCAGCACGACTGGCTCAGGCAACAGGAAATTGGTCGGGGCAACCTGGGGCAGGCACAGCCATGCATAGCCTTGATTATCATGCCAGGGCTCTATTGCAGGATAGTGAGGTGTTAGTTAGGATTATTTTTGGTTGTAAGCAACAGAAACTGACATTGGCTAACTTCAACAGAAGAAAGAAATTATGAGAAGAATATGGGGGCTCACACATCCAGAAAATGCTTAACAAACAAATCCAGGACCTGCCAGGAACCAGGGCATTTCCAGAAGTCTTGGCAACAGGAACTCATGAGTAGGGTTTCTTTAGGATAAATCAATTACCACTACTTTTTGTTCTAGCTTACTGTGTTCAGTCTCAGGAAAGAGGATCTGATTGGCCACACTTGAGTCCCTGTGCCCAACGCTTAAACAGGGAGGGCAAGGCAAGACCCCTTGTACAACTTTCCTGCCAGTTGGGTGGTATCTGGGAAGCATAGTCAGGATGCTGCTGCTGGGAAGACGACGACAAAGTGCTGGCAGGTGGACCAGCTGGAGTGCATGGTGCAGAGGACACTGGGACCCTTGCCCAGCCAATGAATATGAACAGGGGCCTGATGCTCACTGAAATGTATTGCTGAGTCTTCATTCCAGCTATGACAGTACCCCTGTACCCCGGGCTGTGTCAGGACCACAGACCCCCTCTTGCCAGGGAACACAACTATTTAGCGGGAGGACTGGAGCTGCTCAGGGCTTCTAGCTGTGTGGCCTTGGTCAGGTCACTTAACCTCTCTGAAACTCAGTATCCTCATCTGTCTGGGGCACGCCATTGTATACATCTTCTAGGCTTCCTAGGAGGAGACACATGGGACAAAGCCTGGTCCAGGGTCTGACAAATTCCAAGGGCTCTGTTCTTCTTTCCTTCAGGGACCGTCTCTAATCTTGACGACGATGCTGAGTCTAGCAGAAGGACGTAGGGGTCTTGTCAAGTTGATTTTCAATTAACTTGAGACTAGCTGTGATCTGAGGCTGGGCCTGGGGCCAAGGATGTGGGTCTTGGGACAGGAATCAGTTCTTTTATCTTTGGGTTCCCCGATTTCTCCACTGTCATGTGCCAGGCCCTGTCTAGAGGCTGCCTGCCTTCCTCTGAGGCTGTGTCTTCAGCAGTCCCCTGTCTCCAGCCCTTTCGTGAAGGGGACAGAGGCTCAGTCCCTGAGAGGCGGAGGGTGGGTCCTGTGGAGACTCAGACCTGCCCCAGCTGCTTCGCAGATTCCCGGAGGCGGTTTCCAGAACAGTCCCTGCAAATCCACACGACCCTGAAGGTGGGCTGTGAGTGCGGGGGAGATGCTGTTGCCCCACAAGTCTCAGCTCTGGGCCATCAGACACCCTCTTTGTTCAGACCCTGGGCTCAGGGCTGGGCTCCGTGTGCCTGAGTTTGGAATATGGAGGAAGAGGTGTGGTGAGAGAGGGGACAAAGTCACCTGCCGGAAGGAAGCGGGGATTCTTCTCTAGACACACCCAGGGCAGTGTGAAGAATCAGCTCTGACCCCCACTGGGTATGGTTGGAGATGGAGGGTAAATAGGCAAGAAGCAGAAAGGGGAGAGAGAGCCAGAGAGATGGGCAGAGAATGGGATTGAGAGAAAGAGAGAGGATCAGAACGGTGGAGAGATGGAGGAGACAGAGGCAGAGGGAGGAGACCAGCTGAAAAATTTTTTTTTTTTTTTGCCGTACGCGGGCCTCTCCCGTTGCGGAGCACAGGCTCCAGATGCGCAGGCTCAGCGGCCATGGCTCACGGGCCCAGCCGCTCCGCGGCATACGGGATCTTCCCGCACCGGGGCACAAACCCGTGTCCCCTGCATCGGCAGGCGGACTCTCAACCACTGCGCCACCAGGGAAGCCCTGGCAGAGAGATTTAAGAGAGGAAGAGGGGAGGGAAAGAAGGAGGGGAGAGAGGGAGAGACAGCCAGGGAGACAGAAAGAGGAAAGGGGGAGAGAAACAGGCAGACAAAAACAGAACTGAGAGATGGAATGAAGGAAGGAGAGACAGAGGGGCGGGGAGGGACGAGAGAGTGAGTGAGTGAGCCTTGGAGGTGGAGATGGAGGGGAGTGACACTGACACCCTGTGACCTCCTGGTTCTTACCAGCCTCCCCCAAAGGTGTGTGGCGGAGGCGTGTGCTGGCTGGGGGTCGCCCACCAAGGCTCAAGGAGGGCCCGCGTGCCTGGTTAGCTTGTTTTCGCTCTCTGATAAATGACATCCTCTAAATGATCTATCAGAGCAGAGCTGAGTTCTACAAATGCCTCCACCCACCGCCGCCTCCTGGGGAAACGTACTATATACGTTATAAGGTGACTCACCCTGCTGCCACAACCCCTGGGAATCCGAGGCAGAAGGCTCGTCATTAATTCACCTTCCAAAGGCCACAGGGACAGTGGAGACAGGCCTAGAGGAAGGAGGTGAGTGTTTGTGGAAAGGGAGATTCAGATGAGTGAGTTTGTCAGTCCCATCTGGGTGCTGTTCATCCCAATGACCCGCAGGGCAGTGGAGTGATGGCGGAAGAGTGCTGACCTGTCTGTGGATGGCTTGACATCAGTGCTCCCCTGTTGCCTCTTTCAGGATCCATCTCCCCGAAGGACCAGAGACTTGTCTAAGAACTTACGTTTCTCTTGGAAGCAAAGAGATGAGGTGGAAAATGGCTGGTCTTCCTTCTGGTCACAACCCACCCCCCATCGCAAACTGTCTTAGTACCACCTACCTTCACTTCATTGCATTCCCGGAGGCATAATATTACATTTATTGGTGAGGTATTTTCATTATCATTAACATCGGTCATGCCCAGTCGACTGAAGGTTGGTGATGGGTTTGGGTCAGTGTTGTGTCCTTAGCATCATGGTACCCTCTCAAGAAGCATTTACAGAATGAACAAGCACAAATGTGCCATTTTGGAGTCTCGTGATGCTGAGACTTTAGTCCACAGAGGTATTTGAACAGTTCTTTTGCAAATAAAGAAGGTGAAGCTCAGAGACATATAGGAACTGACCTGAGGGACAAAGCTAGGAAGAGGAAGATTGGGGCTTTACCTCAAGACCGTCTGATTCCAGAGTCATTGTAACCATCACTCTGGAACCTTGCAGCCCCATGCAAATCATCATCGACAGACACTTGCACGAGTTATACGGTGATTTGTACTCTCCCCTTGCATGCTAATTCCATAAAACAAGTTTGATGTCTCTAAATAAAGAGAAACAAGAGGGACTGTGGCAGATAGGAGACATGGTCTTAAAATGGGGAGGCTGGCTCAGCCCATTTTAAGGGGGCTCAGAAGCTTACCTGATGCAGATCTGAGCAGTATCCCAGTGATGGTCACAAGAGAGCCCAATGGTTGCATTTCCTCCTGAGGAGGGGATTTTGGCTTTCATCCTTTTAGTCAGAAAGCTCCCAGACATGGATCACCCTAGATTATCCCCATCACAGCCCAGGTAGCTCGCGCTCTACAGTCACCTGTAATTTCTGGGCCTGGGAAGGTGTAGCTCCAAATAAATACCCATCTCAAGAGCCTGCAAATGAGATCCCTCGCTGTCCAGATTTTCAAGCAGAAGACCCACTTTTGACCCCATTCACGCTTGGAAAGAAGACTAGAGTAGATAAAAGTGAAGAAAAGGCTATTTCTCCCATCTGATATTTTAAATTTAGAATTTAGGCTTAAGTCTGCTAAGAGACACAGGGAATCTAGTTATGACCTATTTGAAATACTGTAAGACTAGATAAAATTTCTCAGGACAAAGGGACTGGGACAATAGCAGCAAAATGTTTCTCCTGACAAGTATCCCACATATATGGCTGTGAATGTCACCAGGGCTGTATTGGTGGAGAAAGGAATTGGTGGAGAGGGCTTTGCAAGTTATTACAATGTTGGAGTTACAATGTTGGTCTCCCTCTCCCTCTCTCTGACGGACTTAGCCTTGGGCATTCTTCACTTTCATAACATACTAGATAAAATCTCCCATAACTCTGCCAGGATTCTGTGGACTTTTAAAATACCGATGCTCAAGTGGCAGCAAAAACAAATTCCATCAGAATCTTTGTAGGCTGTGGCTTTGGGCAGGGGGCATGATGCCTCAGAACACCAAGGTCACATATACCTGCTTCTGGGCTCTGCCATCTATCAACTGTAAGTCCTTGAGAAGTTACTTCAGTTAACTGATCCTTGGTTTCTTCAGAGGTAAACTGAAGCAGGTAATTGTATAGATTTCATGTGACAGTTATAAGGATTTTATGATATAATAGCTGGAAAGAGGCTCATATCGTGCCTGACCCAAAAGAGGGATTCAAAAGTTGGCCATCATTGTAATTATTGTTGTTATTCCTATTAGTAAATATTGACTAATCCCTGGCAAAAAGTCTACCCTTCCTTGAACCTCCTGGGAAAAGACACGAACTTGACCTGAAACATCACAGTTACAGTAGGTGGGGCACTGTTGAAGGAAGATGAATGGTGTTACACAGGAAGTGTCTTGTGCTATCTAAGTGGTAGATCTTTTTTCCCAGAGAGGATTCCAAACAGGCAGTGTTTCCTGCTAACAACTCTTTTAAAAATGTTAATAACTCCTGTATTCTCAATTGGCCTAATAACACCATTGCCAGAGAGAATGCCAATACATCACACTCGGTGGAAGATATGGATTGCAAACCGTCCCATAACCACAACCAACATTCTGTTAACCAAGTTGGAGGGAAGCAAAATGCTTTAGCAGTTGATAAAGGACTAGGATTCAAAAAGTCACTTTACTATATACATAAGCAAAGAATAAGATTTAGAAATACGGGCTCAGAAGCAAGAAATGTCCATTGCAGTTCAGATATGACCACATGGACCCCTCAGAAAAGAACCCATCACAGAATAGGCCCTTCTTTCCACTATAAAATAAACTATAAACTCCTATCATTATAGTAGGTGGGCGGGGTTCTTCTCCACATGTCTTTCTGTTGTGGTAATAAATCTTAAATAAAATAAATAAGCTCCTTTAGACGTGATTAGATGTAGACCCTTCATTAAGGGTCTTACTTAACTTGATCTTACTTCTACATTCTTCAATCAACTGACTACAGATGGAAGGAGAAATATCAAGTATTTATTTTATAAATATAAAACAAAATAAAAGTGAGGTGTAATTTACAGCTTGGATGAGAGGTTAAACTGTTAAGTAAGTTTGTCCCTGAGAAAATATGTTTGCAATTTTTCCATCAGGACAACATAATTAAGCAATGCTAAAGTTAAATTGGAAACACTAATGTGGACTCGACTTTAAATATTTTGCTACCTCTGTCACTGAAAGTGACTGCAGCAGCAGCAGAACTTATGTTCAACCACCAACTCTCATGGGCCCCCTAATACCCAGATTTTGTCTTTAATACTTTTCTCCACTGAAGGAAACAAGGGCTCTTTGGAGGGTGGCCTTAGGTAGGAAGGAAGTTCCTTTTGTGAGGAGAAAGCAAGGATGCTCACTACAGTAGCACGAGGCAGTTCTGAAAGGACCAAGAAGGTGGATTAGAGAGGCTTCCAGTGATCCAGCTCTGACACTTGGAGTATAAAATGAGAGACTGATAACTGTAATTAATGGGAATACATGGAATCTGTGAAGGGCCATAAGTTCCCAATGAAGTTCGAAAGAGAAAAGTTGATATAAATTGTACAAAAAGGGTGCACCTGATAGAGTTTCATTTTACATTATTTGCAAGAGCTGCCTTGGGTTATACATGGGTGATGCTATTTCTTCTATTAAGTAGATGCTAGTTTATTAAGCAACAATAGGCACTTTTCTCTGTCCTTGTAAGGAGGAAAGAGTGGATTTTGAATACTTTTAATAGCCTTGGGGAAAAAAATAGAAATTAGTAGTCACGCACGATAAAAAGAGGGAACCGGTAATGTGTAGGAGACGCTGAATTGGGCAAATGTCTTCATGAAGACACCAAACTGCTAATGTTTATTCCTGGTTTCTTAAGAAATGAAACACTTTAGGAAAACCCTCTGGTTTGGAAAAGATCTATGAGAAAGGTATGGACTTTTATAGTCCTAAGTACAAAAATCTGAGAAGACTCTTTATTGAGGTCCCAGATAATAATCAGTAACCCCCAAACTGCTGGCCTGAGATGATATTATTTTTCTTTTGGTTCTGGAGGAAGTCTGTAATCCTAGAAGAAACTGGATTTTTTAAAAACCTAATCCTAGGAAGCTATCATTGTAATTCTAAGAAAGTAACTCTGGAAAGCGTAAGTATGAACCTAATGAGAAATCTGATATATATCCATGACCTATATACTTTCGATTAGTTTAAGGGTAAGTGTAAGCATATATTTCTCAATCATCTTGATGAAAAATCTGATATATATCCATGACCTATAAACTTTCGATTAGTTTATGAAAAATCTGATATGAAAAAGGAAAATGAAAAATCTGATATATATCCATGACCTATATACTTTCGATTCGTGTAAGGGTAAGTGTAAGCATATATTTCTCAATCATCTTGATGTTCTGTGTGCATTTTGGATGACTTTTTAGGTGTTTGAGATGTTTAGGAGAGTCTGCACATTAAAATAAGCGTTTTAATTAACGGTTTTGGAGAGTGTGGTAAATAACTTTGTAACGAATGTTTATAAGTTAGAGTAATTGTAATTGGTTCAATTTTTAATAAGTTTTGATTTACCAATTATGCAAATAGTGTTTGAATATCAAGAGAAAAATTGTTTAATAGATTCACAGGGTTAGTAAGTTGAATATTAAATAAAGCACCAAGAGGTGTGTGTGTTCTTCCTGGTGACAAATGTCCCACAGGCATTAAAGGACCTACCAACGCATCACAGCCAAAATTCCTGAGCCCCTGAGTGGGCCAGAAAACGAGATGTTATCCTTATGGAACCGTACTAAGAACGGAAGGGACTTATGATTATTTTTGCCTTGGTAAAACGTGCTGTGCTATGTTTGCATTTTAATATGGAGATGCTTGGAAATGGAGACATCTTCATGCCCAATAGGAACTGATCAAATGGAGCTTTTCCAAGTCCTATGTAGAAGATGCGCGGTGTCTTTGAGGCAGGGTTCCTAACCTGTCACCCAACTTCTTCCAGCGCTCTCTGCTGGCTCCCTCCTACGGAACCTAAGAGTCACTTCTTTCTTTCCTCAGCACTCTGGTGTTATTACTACTAGTATTTTTAACCCAGAAAAGCAGCATTTTATCCGATAGGAAACAATAGGCCTTTTTTTGTGTGTGTGGTACGCGGGCCTCTCACTGTTGTGGCCTCTACCGTTACAGAGCACAGGCTCCGGACGCGCAGGCTCAGCGGCCATGGCTCATGGGCCCAGCCGCTCCACGGCATGTGGGATCTTCCCGGACCGGGGCACGAACCCGCATCCCCTGCATCGGCAGGCGGACTCTCAACCACTTCGCCACCAGGGAAGCCCTAGACCATTTCTTGTTCAGTGCCCCCAGCTGGTAACCTCTTCAAAATGCCTATGGGCAACATGCCCCCAGGTCTCTTGAAACCAAAGATCCTCTCAGAAGGCCCACCTCCTGTATGACACATTTTTGGAATCCTCTGGTTTGATGCCTGCTTGACAGGTTACTTGCAATCTTGGTTTTCAAAATCCAAAGAAAACAGGGTTAAACATTTAGGGGCCAACGCCCTGGATATCCTGCTGACCCTTTGTTTTCCTTTCTTTTTCATTAATTGCCTCGAGAGTCGTGCATGGGACTCAGATCCATACTGCTATTTCATTTGGAGGAAGTGTTCAGTTGTCAGTGTCATTTTATTCACCTTGCAAGTCCCACCGAACGGTAATCTCGAAAGCGAACACCTCGCAAGAACCCTTTCTTTTTCACTTTAGAGCTCACAGCGTGTACTAGTTAAAAGGAACCCAAGATGCCAAAATTCTCACGTAGAAACTTAGACAAGTAGGTGATTGTTCTGACAGTGGAAAACTGGGCTTGATGAGGAGATAGTTCCCCTGGGAAACTGAGCATGGGAAATTGAACCTGGAGTTACACGATCTTGCAGTAAACCCTCAGACATGCGCTGAGATTGGAGTTTCTAGGGTCATTGTGAGCACCCAGGAGGTAAGTCACCCTTGTGAGAATGTCCAAGGGAGCATCCCAGAGGCCTGAGGGATCCACACCCTCATCAGGACCGTCATTAGCAGCAGGTGCCCTCGTGGGACTTGAAGGCCAGGGAAGTTTTTCCTCCCACCATGAGTGCGGCTGCATTTCCTAGTCCACTGAAGGAGTCAAATGAAAGGATCTCATATCCTCTGCCTATATCTGTGATATCTTTCTGGCCATTGTGCTGCCAAACTTTATGAGAATTATGTAAAAATTAAGAAAGGAGCTTACAAAAGGTATCAAACAAATATGACTACCGTAATATCTATTTGAATAAATCCCCAATCATTACCTGGCCCATCAGGCCTTGAAATAGACGTCTTGAATTCAACCTGCTACTCCAAACTTCCTGGAAGCATGAAGAGCTAAGATCTGCCTTGGTGACCCTTCTCTGAAGCTCTCCCTGACACCTCCCCACCACAAATTTCCATGTTCCCACCCTTGGATGCATGTCCATTGGAGTTTTGGACATAACTCTTGTAAAAATTAGTAAGCAGAAAGCTCAATTAAATAATTGGGAGACCGGAACGGGGAGCTCTCACGTCCTGTGATGATAACTGAGCACAATGAGAAAAAGAAAGGCTCCACCTCTTTCTTGGCAAGGACTCAGCCAATGAAAAGCCGTGGACTCTCTGTTTTTTATAACCCTCCCAACTTCCTTTTCCCCTCTATAAAAGCACTCTCCTTCCCTTGACAGGCGGGAACTTGCACATGGCTTGCCATGGTTGCAGAGCCCAAATTGCAATTCTCTGCTGATCCTGAATAAACCCATCTTTGCTGGAGAAATATCTGACAGTCTATTTGTTTTAGGTCAACACTCTATTGCAAATATTAATTCACAGTTCTCTGAAGATGTAAACTCTGAAGACAGAGCTGTGCTGGATTCATCGCTGTCTCTCCGGTGCCTGCAGGGAGCCTGTGCATGGTGGCACTCAAACACGTCTGTTCAATGAATGAACAGTGACCAATAGCCACCAATGACCCTAAACCAGGCTATTAGGTAAACAGTTAAGAGCCAGCCCATGAAATAAATAGCTTTCAAAGGTGGTTATATCTTAAACTTATGAAAAGAAATATTTACTTTCTGATAGGTATACAATCCCTGAGTAAATTTACAGGTCCTCGTAACATATAGGAAATGTCTTCATCTCTGAGCCCGAGGGAACGCCATTTATAATAAAATACTTTGCATTTCAAAACTGTCTTTGTGTTTTGTAATTTATGTTGAGCATTACTGCTAGGACATGCTGAGAATACTTCCATTTTTTCCTGAATCTGAGGAATTTGAGACTCTTTGCTACCTAGTAGGAAGGGACGTCTTAATTTGTAGGATAACAATGCTTTTCCCTGAGAACGGGTTTCCAAAGGTAGAAGTCAGCAGAAACAGGTTATTTTATTTACCAAAATTTGCTCTACAATCAAAATTTCAGGCCAGGAACCATTTCAGTGAGTCCTATCACTATCCCAAGACAATAACTTAGAAACAAGCCACTGATGGAAGGTCAAATGACAACATGCCTACTTTTTAAAGCTAAACAAGAATCTTTTCTATTCATGGTTTATCGACAGTACACCTTTAACTAATTAATCATGAAGAGAGGATTAAAAACCCAGATTGGAACAGAAAGAAGTCTGCCGTCTAATGTATGACACTAAGACAATTAAGTCAAAATCTAGAGGAACAGAATTTGTTCATTCCTGTGGGGATTGAGAAGGCAGCTCTACGCTTTGATATTTCACCATCTGTTAGTGTAATTAATCAGAAATAGGAGCGTCTAAAAATTTGGAACTGCAAATGAGAAACAAGCTGGAACCAAAAACAGCCCGATAATGATGAAATCATCCCCTAGACCCCAGGAAGCAACAGCCGCATGCCACCCCTAAACCTATCACTGAAGTAGAGGTGATACTGAATCATTCAGAATTTCATCCTGAGCTGAGTGGAGGGTCAGCTTTCCTGAGGGAGTGGATTCCTGAATGAAATTGGGTCTGTTAGCAAGGAAGTATCAGGAAAGGGAGGGAGGAAATGGAAGTGGGGTAGATAATCATGCGTCTTTTAGGGCCCTTGAAACTCTGCAGATAAGAACCTCTGCCAAGGGGCCTTTGCGCCAGTTGTGTTAAGAGAAGTATTGAGAACAGAAAGATATTTTGAGACTTCTTGGAACTTTGTGACTTTCTCCTTTTGTTTTATTATTTTAATCTCCTCTGTTTCCTTGTCTTACCAGCAATGAGGACTCTTAAGTTAGAAAAACCTAAGAAAAGCTGCCTGCTTTTTCCCAGGACAGCAGCGTGGGAGACCACCTCTCTGGGTCTGAGATGGGAAGCCAGGAAGACCGTCTCTGCAGACCCTCCTCTTCCCGGACGGAAGTGAGCAGACCAGCACGTACAAAGAGCACTTAGGCCACTGCCTGGCAAACAGTAGGTGGTGAACGTGAAGCTGGGGCGAATGTGTGGAAATGGATATGATACAGAGGGAAGCAGAGCAGTGGAGGAGAAAGGCTTTGAGGTTGGTCAGAGCTGGGTTCAGCTCCCAGCACTGCTATTGTCTGGTTGTGTGATCTTGGGTAAGTCACTTATGCTCTCTGAGCCTCAGTCTCTTCAACAGCAAAATAGAGATAATACCACTGACCCCAGAGGAGTCTTGTGAGAGTCGGAAATGATTTATATAAAGCATACAGCAGGATGGGGCCTGGCACTTGAGAGATGTTCCTTGAATGGGAGCTGACTTCCCTCCTTTTGGACATGTGCACTGTAATTATTTTCAAAATTAATACGCCATATCCTAGCCCTTTGTCAGCCATACCAGCACGAGCCTGTCTCCTTGCTCACCCCCTGATGTGGGGCTGGAGGCAGAGCATCGGCCAAGGTGCCAGGACCAGGTTGCCATCATGGGATTTGTGGATGAAGTGACAAGTGTGGAATCCATCTCACTTGGAAGCACCAGAGGTGTGCCCTCATGTCCCACACCGAGCTTCCAAGAACCCTGGTGCTCAGCTGAATTTCTGCATTCCCCTCGACTTCTGGGAGAGGTCACCCTGATTATAAAAATTCCTGGTCCCTCCCTGATTTCCCCCAGGACATTGACCTCATCCATAGGAAGATGGACTCTGGAGTCAGCCAGAGTTCAAATCTGGCTCCACCATGAACTAACTCAATAACTTCGGACACAGTGCTTTTGCTTCCTGTGCCTCTGTTTTCTCATATGTAAAATAGGGATAATACTAGTACCAACCTTATAGTATAGTAACATGTATTGTGAAAATTTAGTGAACTTGTGCACTTAAAGGCCTTGGAAAATACAAAACACTTAATAAATGTCAGTTGTCACAGTGACTATTGGGGACCCTACAATCTCACCCCATTCCTTACCCGGGTGAGCTGACTCACAGGCCAGCAGGGCAGATGTCACCACAGCCAGCTGCCACACCTGCGCTTCTGCCGCCAGCAGCCTGCAGGGGAGTCCTCTCGTTCTGCGATCTTGCTTCTGACGCTCACAATGTGTCTCTCAGTTTTGGACCAAAACCATTCCCATTTTGCAGATGAGAAAGCTGAGGCCCAGAGAGACTGGATACCTTCCCGGAGATCTGCCTGGCAGTCTGAGGCAGAAGCAGGACTTAGTCGCAGGTCTCCTGACTCCACGTTTGGTGCTCTTTCAACCTCAGCCCCCAGGGGTATGAAGGGTCAAGGCTGTGCTGGTGAAGAAAGCATCAGGGACTTGCTTCCTTCACCCCAGCTCCCTCGGGGGCCTGAACGGGCTCTGACACTTCCTGCCCCACAATCTCCACTCCTCCCACCTGGCTGCCAGGAGGCCTCCAACATAGAAGTAAAAAATGAGCCACTAAATGTATTATGACTTGTGAGACTGTCTTCATAATTAAATTTTATTAAAATGAACACCAAGAAATTTCCTGACATGGCCTGCCTGGCGGGGCTCATCAGAAGGTAATAAATGAGTGGGTTCTAGACAAAGAGACACCTGGAGGGGGAAGCAGAGACACAGAGAGAGGCCTGGGAATGGAGGAACAGGAGGAAGGAGGCCGGAGTGCCTCTGTCCCAGCAGTGCAGGGCCAGGCCCGCTGCGTTCCTGCTTTGGCCAGGATTCCTGCCCAGGCCGAGGGTAGGCTTGCAGAGTGGCCTGGTGAGCGGAGCCTCCTCGTCAGAACAGTCTTCAGAGCCCCGCTGGGCCACCACTACCTGGGGTAGTTTGCCTCTCCAAGCCTCCCTTCCTCCCTCCCTGAGCTGTAAAAGAGGGATATGAGTAAACTACTCTCATCTAAAGGGAGGTGAGCAGCCAGCCATTGTGGGAAAGTTGGCCAACTCTTCAGCAGACATTTACCAAGATACTCATCACACTGTGTGGTTTCCTCTGGAAAAGGCACTGGGACTGGGGACTGAGGTTATTTAGAGCAATTCAGTAATCTGGATCTTCTACAATGAGCATGTATTGTTTTTATACAGAAAACCAATGAACACCTCCATCCCACATACATCCCAGAGGGCTGGGCTGAGGATCAGTGCAGGATAGAGGGTGCAAGTGAACCCAGACCTGGGTCCTGCCCTGGGGAAGACTACGGTGGTCTCAGGGGGTGGTTTAGGGGCAAGACGGGATTTCACTTACTGTGTACACGTGCGAGGGGCTACGGCAGAGCTGAACTCAGGTGAGCAGCGCAGAGAGGAGCCTCAGCAGAGGTTCCCTGGGTAAAGGCACACCTGAGCTAAGGCTTGAAGGCTTGGACTATTTAGTAGAAGAAAGGAAAAGAAGGGTCCACGCAAAAGCCCAGAGGCATGAACAAGCGCCGGGAATCCAAAGACTTGCAGCTCATTCTGTGAGGAGAGGGGTTGCGTCTCTGCTGCGCTCTTCGGTTTCTGTACAGCGATATCAATTCTACCATCTCCTTGGCTGAAAACTCTGCCCTCAATCGATAGCCCAGAGTAATGGCCTTCTGGACATCACCAGAAAATAGAATCCCGAACCTCTGTTATTCTCATCTCTCTCTCTTTTTTTAATAAATTTATTTATTTATTTTTGGCTGCGTTGGGTCTTCATTGCTGTGCTTGGGCTTTCTCTAGTTGCGGAGAGCGGGAGGCTACTCTTCATTGCGGCACGCGGGCTTCTCATTGCAGAGGCATCTCTTGTTGCAGAGCACGGGCTCTAGGCACGCGGGCTTCAGTAGTTGTGGCATGTGGGATCTTCCCGGACCAGGGCTGGAACCCATGTCCCCTGCATTTTCAGGTGGATTCTTAACCATTGCGCCACCAGGGAAGTCCCTCCTCACCTCTCATTAAGAACAAAAGAGAAAAGCTCTGTGGAAGGAATCGTTGTTTATGGAGGATTGAGTAAAAGGCATTCATGCCCTGGAAGAGTCTAGGTTTTATCCTTGAATCAAGTCAGGCCATCAGAAAACTTGTACCCAAGGAAAAAGAGATCAATGAAACAAGATGGAAAGGCCAGAAATAAACCCCGACACAAATGGGAATTCAAGGCCAGATCAAGGTGGGTTTGCAACTCAGAGGAAAAGATGGCTCAGCCAGGGAAGGCTGATGAGATGTTTGGAATAAAACAAAGCTGGAGCCTCACGCCTCACGCCCAAACATTGATCAAACATTTACATGTAAAAAAACAAAAGAGAGAGACTATGAAACATACGAAGAAAACATGGACGATGTTCCTATAAAATCATTCTAAGAACACCAATTTCGAAAGCTACAAAAGAAAAGATTGACCCATTTGATCAATTTGATTACAAAAACATGAAAGCTTTCGTCGGAAGTAACATGCAAAGAGTCAAGGAAAAAAGATTGCGTGGGAAAGAGACTTTCAATGGGCAGCAGCTAACGGGTTTGAAGCAAAGGATTGTTATGGAATGGGGGATGGGTTGTCACGGTTAGCTTTATATTTTGAAAAAAATCATCTCTCTGGCTATAGTGGGGATCATAGAATGACGTGGAGAGGAAGGTAGTGTAGGGATCAGAGAGAAGCCTATTGCAATAGGCCAGATAAGAGATGACGGCCCTTGGGGCCCGCTCCTGGGGGGAGTGGAAATCTACATGGGGGCTTGGTGGTACCCTGGATAATGCGGCCGTACAGGAGAGGGTGTGTCAAGGGTGACTCCCGGTTTCCAGGCTCGCTTAACTGGATGGTGGTGGTGCCATCTACTGAGACAGCAAAGACAAGGAAGAGTGCAGGGCTTCCCTGGTGGCGCAGTGGTTGGGAGTCTGCCTGCCGATGCTAAGGGACACGGGTTCGTGCCCTGGTCTGAGAAGATCCCACGTGCCGCGGAGCGGCTGGGCCCGTGAGCCATGGCCGCTGAGCCTGCGCGTCCGGAGCCTGTGCTCCGCAACGGGAGAGGCCACAGCAGTGAGAAGCCTGCGTACCGCAAAAAAAAAAAAAAAAAAAAAAAAAAAAGAGTGCATTTGGTGGTGAGGTAGGACATGCATGTTTTTTCAGGTTTGGGTTTGAGATACCTTTGAGCAGGGCCAACTTCATGTGTGCACGACTTGTATGGTCACTTAGGGACCCACACTTGCTTTAATGCTCTTCTGTCACCACCTTGAAATCCATAATAATTTTTTTGACAAGGGGACCCGCGTTTTCATTTTGCACTGGCCCAACAAATTATGTAGCCAGACTTGCCTTTGAGCCATCTAGGAGCAGGTGTTGTTTAAGCAGTTGTCCAGCTCTATAGAGAGCTTGGAGGAGGCTTCCGGGCTGGACATATAAATGTGTGGGTTGGGCTTCCCTGGTGGCACAGTGGTTGAGAATCTGCCTGCCAATGCAGGGGACATGGGTTCGAGCCCCGGTCTGGGAAGATCCCACATGCAGCGGAGCAACTGGGCCCGTGAGCCACAATTACTGAGCCTGCGCGTCTGGAGCCTGTGCTCCGCGACAACAGAGGCCGCGATAGTGAGAGGCCCAGCGCACCGTGATGAAGAGTGGCCCCCACTTGCCACAACTAGAGAAAGCCCTCGCACAGAAACGAAGACCAAACACAGCCATAAATAAATAAATTAACTAATTAAAAAAAAAAAGACCAAATATACAGTTTTTACAAAAAAAAAAAAAAAATGTGTGGGTTGTCTGCATATAGCAGGGAACGGAAGCCCTGGGCAGGGAAGCGGTCACTTAAGGAAAAGGTCTAGGATGACAAGAGGATATGTAAGGTCTGGGTTTTGACGTCCTTGTAGATGTAATGTCTAAGTAGGAGAGGATATACGAATAGAAGGTGATGGAGCATCAAGAGAAGGCGGGAGAAGATGGGAAGCCCAGGAAGGGAGAAGAAAGAGAGCAAAGCCTCAAAAGCCACAGATCAGGGCAAAGCAGAGCTGAGGCCTCTCTGGTGGATTTGGTAACACGGAAGACATCGGTGTCCCAGGTAAGTACCATTTTTGTGCAACGAAGGGGTTTGTGGAGTGAGCGGGAAGGGGAGCGGAGACAATGAGAGCACCAGCTCTGGAGAGAAATTTGGCCATGACCTGGAGGAGAGAGATAAAGCCATATCCCCATAAAGGGGTGAGGAGTGAAGGGAGCAATTTTTATCTTTGTTTTCATGAGAGACCCGAACACGTTTCTAAGGTATATCATCAAGCAAAAAGACAATATAGTATATTAGACAGAATAAACCACTTTGTGTAAAAACAGTGGTGGCGCGGGTGGGGGGTAGGAGGGAAGGAAGATTATATGCGTATGCAAAGAAAATTTCTGGGAGGATACACAAGAAACCAGTAAATATGGTTACCTGGGGGATGGGCCTAGGGACTTCACCTCTTCCCTTCTATATCAGTTGAATTTTTTTATCATAATCATTTTTCTAATAATAAAAAACTATTAATTTGATGTCCTCAAAGGAAGCTCTTGGGCGCTGAACATACTACTCAAAGGTTTCATTGGTTGTCAAAATTAATATTCAATTTATTAAAGTTACAAATTCATACAGATCCAGGTTCTTCCATAAGCTTTAAAGTTCAGTTTACCGATTTTATTATTTATTTATAAGTTTAGCAAATTTTAACAATCACTTTTTTTTTAACTTTTTTTTTTTTTTTGGCTGCGTTGGGTCTTTGCTGCTGCGCTCGGGCAATGTCATCCTCTGTCCTCCTCCCAAGAATCTGTAGCACGTTGGCTCAGCCAGTTCTGGGTGGCTGCTTCTCTCTCTAATGCCAGCAGACCCCAATACTCATGCGTCACAGGGGTCACTCCCGAGGCTTAGCAGTTAGACGACTGCATGAGAATCACCAGAGGGGGTGGAGCATACATTCGGAGCACTCACGGGCACACAGGTGATGCAAAGGTGGGAGCCCTGGGGCTTGCCTCCTGACCACCTGGGCCACAGGGACGGAGACAAGAAAGGAGACTATCTGTTGGATGACACCTCAGAAATGGTGACAAGGATGACATATAATTTCAGGTGACTGAATGAGGTTCCTGCAGAGGGGCAGGGCTGAGGTGGAGACCATTCCACAGCCCCTTTGGGGGTTAGGAATCCATGACTCTCAAGCCTTGCAGGCTGTCTGTCTGCAGGTCCTATGTTAGAGAAACTTAGGAGTGGTGTGGGTGGTGGCTAAGGGCATGATAGGGCTTTGCACATAGGGCAGACACGAGTGTGTACTTGCATTTGTGGCTTCCCAGCTCGCCGACCTCGGATAACTCCCCCAAACTTCTTTGAACCTGGGCCCTGCACCTGATACAACAAGACAGTGATTGGACCTGACTGCATCATTGTGAGGTTTTGAGGCGATGAATACATCATGCTCGGCTCAATGTCTGTCACGTTAATGGAAGTTGTGTCTTGCTGAAGATCAGGCTGCCCATGCCCTGCATATCACGCCATCCCCGTCAAGTTGACTGCCTGCCTTGAAGGTGTGCAGGGCTGTTTTCTGCACCTTCTCTTCTGTTCCTTCTTTCAGGCTGACCTCCATGTTATTCTCTCCCCTCTTCTGACTCTGAACACTTGCAAACTAAAGCTGACAGTTGCCTCACAAATTCATATCCTATATTAGGAGAGTATAGATTTTGGAGCCAGACAGACCTAGTAGTAAATTCTGTACCTTCCACTGCCTAGCTCAGAGACCCTGGACAAGTGACTTAACTTTCTAAGCCTCCATTTCCTCATCTGTACAATGGGTATAAGAATACATGTTGGAGAAGGGAATTCTAGGCAGAGAGAGTGGCATGGTTTGAGACACAGAGGTGGGAATGCAGGAACTAGTAGGAAATCTGTTTTATGAAGAGAATGAGTGACCAAGTGGGGGTAGCTGGGGTCAGGTAAGCCCAGCGAGTCATGCAGAAGCATATCAAGCTGGGCTTTATCTCTCGAGCTCAAGGAGGAGTAAGGGAGTGATGTGGTCTGATCTAGTCCAAACATGCAAAAGATGTTTATTGAGTGCCTACTATGTGCCAGCTATTTGGGATAAATCAGCCAACAAAATAGATTCAAAAATTCCTTTTCCTGTGGAGGTTATATTCTAATAGAAGGGCATAGACCCAATAAATAAGTTAATTAAAGGGACTATTGAAAGAGATAAGTGCGATGGAAAAAGTATGAATAGAATAAGAAAAGGGAAATTGAGAGTTCCTGGGGTGGGGTGGGGGAGATGAGTACGAGTTATATTTAAAATAGTGTCTTCAGGGTGAGTCCTTGTTGAGAAGTCGACTTTTGAGGAAAAACTTGAAAGAGTAAGGGAGTGAGGCACATAGTTATCTGAGGAAGGGGCGGTCCAGGCCAAGGGAAGAGTTAAGGCAGCTGTGCTGAGGCAGGAACATGCCTGGCGTTTGGAGGAAGAGCAAGGAGCCCAGTGTGGCTGGAGTGAAGCAAGCAAAAAGGAGTGGGGAGAGAGATGAGGTTAGAGGTAACAGGGCCAGATCATGCTTCGCCATTGTAATGACATTGACTTTGGATGAAGTAGAGAAGAATTGGAGGCTTTTGAGCAGAGGAGGGACATGATCTGCTTTATTTATTTATTTATTCATTCACCAATGTTTTAATTATTCTGTTGTGTCCAGGAAGGAGATTGAGGGTGGGCAGCTGGAGGCAGAGTGATAAGCCGGGATCCTAGGGATAGCTCTAATATATGTTTTTAATGTAACAGATTTATTGAAACATAGTTCACATTCTGTACTGTTTACCCATTTAAAGCTACAATTCGATGCTTTTTAGTATAATCACAGAGTTCTGCGATCATTAACACAATCACTTTTTTTTCTAACATCTTTATTGGAGTATAATTGCTTTACAATGGTGTGTTAGTTTCTGCTTTATAACAAAGTGAATCAGCTATACGTATACATATATCCCCATATCCCCTCCCTCTTGTGTCTCCCTCCCACCCTCCCTATCTCACCCCTCCAGGCGGTCACAAAGCACCGAGCTGATCTCCCTGTGCTATGTGGCTGCTTCCCACTAGCCATCTGTTTTACATTTGGTAGTGTATATATGTCAACGCTACTCTCTCACTTCGTCCCAGCTTACCCTCCCCCCTTCCCGTGTCCTCAAGTCCGTTCTCTACGTCCTGCGTCTTTATTCCTGTCCTGCCCTTAAGTTCATCAGAACCATTTTTTAAAAAAATTTTTTTTTAGATTCCATATATATGTGTTATCATACGGTATTTGTTTTTCTCTTTCTGACTTTCTCTTTCAGGAAAGGCTTGGCTAGATGCTGGTTCAGTGTCTCATACAATTGCAGCCAGATGGCTGGAGCTGGGGCTAGTTGAGCATCCTTCTCTCGTCAGGTAGCATCAGGGACTCTCATGTGGTCCCTGTTCATGGACAGGTTTTGGCCTCCTCACAGCCTGGTGGCCTCTGGTCAGGCCGACTGCTTATAAGTCAGCTGAAGGCCTCAAGATGAAGCATTCCAGTGAGCAAGGTGGAAGCTGAGTCACCTTTGATGATGTAGCCTTGGGATCCCATGGTGTCATTTCTGCTGAACTCTATTGGTCAAACAGTCAAGTACCACCCAGGTTTCAAGAGAGAATACACAAACCCCAGTCTCAATAGGAGGACTGTCCAAATGGCATTGTAGATGGAGCACATGGGATGAATGCAGTCATGCTGGGAAATACAGTCTGCCACACCCACCTTGGAGGACGAGGGCCCCAGGCCCAGCCTGACACGGGTGCGTGCATGGTGCCCCGCACACTGGGAGTTCCTCTGCTTACTTCCTGCCTTCACCTTCCATACCACCCCCAGACTAGAGCCTGAGGCCTCTCCCTGAAGGCCAAGGGTGTAGGTGGCTGGGTTTTAGCCTAAGCTGCTTGGCATGGGGCTGGCATCTGGGCAGGGTTTTTAAGCTCCGCTCCACCCTGGGGACTAGAGACAGTAAGCTGAGCTGAAAATGATGCTCAGTAGAATTCTGTTGGCTAATGAGTATCAGGGGAGAACATTCATAGATATTCTATCTGTTGGTGAAACAGATAGACCTTCTGTGTGATCCAGACAGGGCTAGATAGCGGTTGCAGAAAGGACGGTGGCAGAAAGAAACATTTATTGGACATCGTTTGTGCGCCGGGCACATCGTTGGTATATCGTAGGCATTCATCTCATGTCACCATCCCAGCAGCGCCATGGGGCAGGTACTGTGGACTTGTAGAAATGAAGACACAAAGTCTCAGAGAGGTGAAATAATAGGCCCCAGGTCACACAGTTGACAGGAGGCTGAGCCAGGACTGCAAAGAAATTCTTCCAACTTCTGTTAGAGCACCCTTCAAGAGACATGCCCCAAAGTTACTTTTAGAGCCTTTAAAAAGCAAACCGGAACCAGGAATGTGGATCCCTTCCTATCTGGTGCCTGGTAGGGTAGCTGCTTTGTTGGTACCACAACAAATCCGTGGTATGGGAGCCACGGACATTTGCAAACTGCCTTCCGCAATCCTTTAGCTCTAGTCTAGCATCTTGAAAGACCCAACAAAGACCATTAGATTGAAATAGGGGCTGCTTCCTCTAATACAGTAACTTTCCTTAAATTGAGAAACTAAGTGACTGGGTGATATCCTTTTAATAGCTGCTGAGTGTAAATGCATTTTGAGAGCAAATGCTCCTTCAGAAAAGACCATTTCTAATGTTCTTCCAAATTGTCAGTTTGGAGGATGAAGGGGAATGTGATTAGGAGACCAAAATAACAATAAGAATTTTGAGACCAGCAAAAATGTTGCCTGCACAAATGTATAATTTAAACCGCCAAAGCGCTCCCGCATTTTCGATGCCAAATATACTTAATC
Organism: Monodon monoceros; assembly: GCF_005190385.1. Classification (NCBI taxonomy): domain Eukaryota; kingdom Metazoa; phylum Chordata; class Mammalia; order Artiodactyla; family Monodontidae; genus Monodon; species Monodon monoceros. The sequence continues at coordinate 145,315,737 of NW_021703768.1, read as the reverse complement.
AGTAATAATCGTGTCCCTCAAGAAGGCTCCTAATTTGCTTTATTGCCTTTTTAGATGTGTCCCCTTTCATTTTCTAAAATATAATCATAGTTCAGTGACTCCATCTGGGAACGATCCGGCGATAAATTCTGGGTGGTAATGATGTACAACCAGCGAATAACAATTCCTTAATCATGCTGTTTCCTCTATTGCCACCTCATTAGAATTCATGGTTTTCAGAAAATTCAATGAAATTTGAAATTTCCTCAGGAAGTTACTCCGATAAATAACTGACAGGGTAACAGTTCACTTATTTGTCAGGCAAGAGGCAAAAGGGAGAGGGGGCAGAGAGAAGAAATGACAGAAGACAAATTTGATAAAAAGCATCATAAAGAAGTTTAGCTTTCCTGAGAGGCAAATGGGAAGTGTGGTGATTTTACAGCTGCAGACGTCAGCTTGGCCTGTGGATGGGATTTGACAGGAGCCCCTGCGTGAAACCTCCTCATAGATCAAGCCCTGGCTTAACGTCCCTCTCTGGAGCCATCACTGGCTTTTGCCGACAGTTTTGATACCCTGGCCCTCATTCCAGGTAGAAATTTATGACGGGACATTTACATTTGTGACCTCATCGCCACCTTTGTCATCTGAGTTTCGTATTGGATTTCTGTTGTCACACACTCCAGCTGCTTTCTGGCTGCAGAGGAAAGGCCTTACCTTGACCTTAACCTTACACATCAAGATTCTCTGAGTTTCCAAGAAGAAAATTATCACCATCCACAAGGCAGACTAGCATCTGTTGGCCTTCTGCCTTTGTTGGAGGCACTCGGCCAGTCATCACACAGTATGTCTCTCATTTGCACTCAGAGCCCAACTCTGTCTTATTCTCAGTCCCAGGTGCTACCAACCAGGCATCCCTCTAGATGTTCCCATGGGAAGCAGGACTAGGGGATGGAAATGGAGCCACAGTGATGTCCATTGTAGTGAGAGCACTAGGCATTTTTTTTTTTGCGGTACGCGGGCCTCTCACTGTTGTGGCCTCTCCTGTTGCGGAGCACAGGCTCCGGACGCGCAGGCTCAGCGGCCATGGCTCACGGGCCCAGCCGCTCCGCGACATGTGGGATCTTTCCGGACCGGGGCACAAACCCGTGTCCCCTGCATCAGCAGGCGGACTCTCAACCACTGCGCCACCAGGGAAGCCCTAGGCATTTTTTTAAAATAATTTTTTTGTTGCTTTCTTTTTTTTTTTCGGCCTCACTGCACGACTTGTGGGATCTTAGCTCCTTGACCCGGGATTGAACCCACTCTCTCGGCAGTGAAAGTGCAGAGTCCTAACCACTGGATCGCCAGGGAATTCCCTCACTAGGCATTTTTGAGGCCGGCCTTGCAGACGGTTACCACTAACCTATGACAACTGCCACCAGCTTAGGCCCTGTGCAGGGCAGCTCCTGGGACAGAAAATGCATGCTCTGTGCTCTCCTGGAATCAGATGTAATCATACAAGGATAACCTTTTTTTTTCAGGGAATGTTAGCTGATGTTCTTCCAGAGGAGACATACCCAGTCACAGATGCCCAGGGCAGCAAAGCTTCCTTCCTCCTCCTCTCCACTTACACAGTGGAGGGGAAGCTAAGGCGACCCTGTAGAAAACAACAGTATATTCAAGGTTCTCTACTCTGGCATGTGCCTCTTACCAGAAATATATATTATCACCATCCATTAGTTTGCAGATATTTTTAAATTAAGATGAGTTTTTGAAAGTAAATTTGGGGTGATGGGAACTAGATGACATCAATGCCCTTTAGCCAAAGATGTCCAGGGACACAGTACGGTTGAACAGAGTTGGGTTGGTTGGCTCATTGCAGTGAGGAGGAATGTCCACTAGGGGCAACAGTGAGGTACCTTGGCAAGAGGGTGCTAAGGAAAGACAGGAAAGGATTTGAGTCTTGGGCTAGGTGATTTTAGGGAGGGTTCAAGGAAGAGGGGATTTGCTCTGGATTGGATGCTCTCAGGTAGCAAGGGTGACTCCATCATTGGGGATCTGTATAAGTCTTATCTGTAAGGCGAAAGGAATGATATCGTTATTGGTAAACAAGCAGCGAGCAATGACTCAGATTAGCCAGAAAAGGGAAGATATCGGTCATTTTTGTGGTTCGTACAATGTTCTTATTTTTGTCTGCGTTCATGTTATACGTTTATGTGACATGATTATGAAGTGGTCTTATTCGTATCAGGCTCCATCCTGGTCAGTGTAGCTTTGCCTGATGTCCATCTTCTGGGAAATCATTTATGTTCATAGAGGTAAACACCAGGACCCAGCTGTGAGTGCCAGGCCAGCTCCTGCCTATGCGGGTGCTTATCTCGTTCTGAATGATAAACTTCTCCAGGGTCATGGACACTTTCTTCATACCAGTGTTCTCAGTCATTTCACACATTCTTCTAAATATTATCAAACACCTCCTCTATTGCAAGTGTCAGGTGCCGGGACCATAGAAACACACAAGTCAGCCACAGCTCAGCCCTCCCTGGTCCTGCAGAGGCGACAGTTACAAGGGAGTGGGGTGAGTGCCCTGCATGAGATTCACAAGGACGTTATCAGCTATAAAATGCGAGGCACACTGCCTGGCCAGGAGATACTTCCTCTTCCTGAGCCTTAGAGGAAGCTTACAAACAAATAGGAGTTGGCCAGGGAAAGAGAAGGGAACAGCTATCCCAGTGGGTTGGGGGGGAATAGCTGTGCCAGAGCTGTTGAGTTTAGTGGGGCAGGAGTGAGGCTGGATGGTAGACATGGGCTAGGCCAGAGGAGGCCTCCCAGGCCCTTCAGAGGAGTCTGGGTGGAAATTAGCCTTATGGGGAGTGATGGAGAGTCTTGGAAGACACTGGGTCTGACATGTTTTTCCTGAGAGGCTGAGAATGCCTGGGAGAAAGGAAGACAGGCTTCAATGGCTGAACTGGGCATTTGTGAGAAGAGGCCCCAGGCTCCATACAACTGCTTCTAGTTATCAAAGCAGGAGAAGAAACCACATGAGGAGGTGGGTCTGAAGGTAGAGTTGAGAGAACTGACCCAAGACTGAGCACCTGCCCCTCGGCTACTTCTGATACTAGCTGATGCACCCTTGGCACTTAATAACCCCCCAGCACTGCTCCAAGCCCCTTACATGGATTATTTTATTTTATCCTCACAATGACCCAATGGAGATGCTACATTGTTTTTTTTTTGCCCTAAGTCATAGGTGAGGAAACTGAAGCATAGAGAGGTTAAGCAATTTGCTCGAGATCATCCAGTTACTAAGTAGCGGAGCAAGAATTCCACCCCGAGTAGCCTGTTTCAGGATGTGTGTTACTTTCCTGTGGGCTCCACCAAGCCCTCCAAGTGCTGGGCTCTGCTCTGGGTTCTTCGCAAGCTGTGGCTCATCTGGACTTCACAAAACTGTGGACGAAGTGTGTGTGTAGCTCTGGGTGGCAAATCGGGACCCAGAGTGCAGTTTGGAAAGGGAAGGCTACTTTCAGGACAGGACAGGAGGAAAGGACTGGAAGCTCAGTAGTTCTGGAGAAGCTTTTTTAACTTACAAGTGTGCTAGCTTTTGGTCCAGAATGCCCAGCACAGGGCGTGCTGGTTTGACACTAACAGTTGGAAATTCTTATGTACACATAAATGTATATATATTGATAAATGAATGAAGGAAACAACCGACTGCCTGTCTTTGAAATAGATGGCAATAGAACATGGTGGAGATAAGGGAGGAGAGGGCTGGATTCTCATTTCTGAGGAAGCTTTCTCATGGAGATACTGTGACAAAGTTAACAGCACAGGGAGAATGTGCTGCTTTGAATAAAGCATAAAATGCTGCCTCTGCCCTTCCCAGCTGTGCAACCCTCCATAGGTCTTAAACTCTATGAGCCTCAGTTGCCTCATCTGTAAGATGGGAATAATGACACTCACTTTGTGGGGCTGTTTCCAAGATTGGAGAACACATTTTATGTGTCTTGTAGGGTACGTGGCACATAATGGGTGCTGGGTAAATGACAGTAAGTATTAAAAACAGTAATTTTAAACAGTGCTATAGATCACTGAAAAGTACAGCTTTATTTCTCTGTGATGAGAGCGGAGGAGGAGTGAGGAACAGGCCTTGAATTGGGTCCAGACCAGCTCATGCGCTATTATTTGCTTGCAGTATCTGTTCACTTGTGGCTTTATATCTTGCCCATTCTTGAAAACTGTTAGATATAAATGGATACTTCATTGGTAATTGTTCCCTTTCGTGGTCATTGTTCCTCAAGCAACTCTCTCCATTAAGAAGTCACCATGGCAGCCTGCCCACTTAAGAGGCTTGCAGCTGGCCCACGCTTCTCCCAGGGATCATGTGGTCACTCTTCCAAGTGCCTGGGGCTTCCATGACTGGGCAGAGGAGGAGGGAGAGCCGCGCTGTTAGTGTTTCTACCTGCAGGATCTGAAATGTGGGCGGAAGAGGGCACAGGGCCTGGCACACAGTAGATACACAAGAAATGCTGGTGGAAGGGGAATGAGGTAGTATTATTTGTGGGAGGGGTTTCTGGAACAGGGCAACTGCCCTGAGTCCAGAAACTGAAGATACCTCATGCTGCCAGAAAGTGATGGTGGGGTCTCCACTAAGAATTATTCTGGCCTGGGATAGTTCCATTCATTCATTCATTCGTTCATTCATTCATTCAAGAATATTAATAGGCTAGGCACTTATATGATGAAATACAGTTTCTATCCTCATATAGCTCACAGAGTAGTTAGGGACACAGAAATAGACAAATCCAGCCGAGCAAGTGCTACCAAGAGGAACATGTGGGGATTGTGGGAGCCCAGACTTGGGGTGATCTGGGAGGGTTTCTCAGAGGAAAAGTTGTTAAGTCTGGGCACTTGGATGGAGGAGCACGAGTCATCCAGGAGGACAGGGCTGTGGATGCCTGCTCCCGTGGAAGAAATGACATATGCAAAGGCCCCAGGGTGAGAGGGAATGTGATGACTCCAGTCAAACCCTCAAGGCCTTCTGAGTCAGTCAGGGTCTCATTTGTAAGCAATAAGCACTAAGCCTGGATGATCTGAGGGGAAGGGGGATTCGCTGGCTCACTGAGAAACACTAAAGTCAACTTGGAGGCTGTGTGCCAGGAACAACCCCTTAAATAGCACTGAAGAACTGGTCCTAGGAAGACGCCCCACTGGCAACTGGCATTGATGTGGTGGCTTGTTTGGCCAGTATCACTGAGGCTCAGTTCTCGATGCTGTCCCTGGAAACCAGATGTGGTGGCTCCCCTGCCATCTCCTTCACAAACAGGTCCTACTTGGTTCTGGTTTCTTCAAGTCACAACTTCCAGTGCAAAGCTTGGGTCAGGAGGGTTTGGTTTACTGGGTAGGACATTTTGTATTCACCGTAGCTGCAAAGGAGGCTGAGACAGAGGGTATTTGGCATCCCCAGCTTTATGGTGGGAGGTGGGCTCTGCCTCGTGTGGGGGGTTTTCCAGATACAGTGTGGAGAGATGAGCAATGCCAGTGAACTAACAAGGAGAGCTTCATCATGGGAGACACTGGGCCCACAGAGGTGAGTAAGACATGGTAATTGCCTTCAATGTAACGGAAGTGACAGTCCTTTCCATAAATAACTCAAGAGACTGGAGAAAATGCAAGGAGAGAGCAGTGCTAAAGTTGGGCAAGGAGTAGAATGAGTCAGCATCAAGGTTCCAAACTGGAATCTTGTGATTGTGAGGTGGTGGGAACCACTGTTGATGCCCCACATGACTCATGCCGACCTTGAACCGTTCTGCCCCCAAGGTCTGTCTGAGTAAGTGGGGCCAGGAAAACATAATCGTCCTCCAAAGAGAGGGTTGTCCTCCAAACATCTGGTTTCCCTTCATCAGCCGTTAATCTAACCCTTCCAGAAACAATTTCTGCTTCATATTTGCAATGACATGTTGGACGCTTGAACCTGCAGGGCTGCAATTTCACACCTGAGTTCCCCCCAAAACATCCACTCAAATCTTTTGGGTTATTGCCTAATGAAGGTGGCAGAACTCTTCCAAAGTCCTGATGGATCTGGGAGACCTTCAGCCCTCTGAGGATAGGAGAAAGTTGCTGAGAGAGGCTGAGAAGGCAAACCTTAGTACCTCAATAGAATTGGGGAGCTATAATGGAGCCCCCCTTATAAAAGGATGGAGCATCTATATTCCTAACTCTTTGGACAGGATCTCTGTTCTCCAGAATTGGATACACCAAGTCCCTTATTTCTTAAATAGGACCATTGAGGGGCACCTGTATTTCTTTTTGTTCTAATTTCACCGTACCTTGCTCCTTTTAGTTGTAATTTGTACAATTATGTATTTATGTATTTCTGCCATTCTTCTGACTTGCTGATGCCAAACAGGGGTTGATGAGAAAGTCCACATTCACCTAGAATTCTCTCAGTGTCTGTGGTCAGTGGAATAATGGTCACCCCAAATATATCCATGTCCCAATCCCTGGAACCTATGATTATTTTATGTTACACGGCCATGAGGAATTAAGATTGCAGATGGAATGAAGGCTGCTGATCAACTGGCTTTAAAATGAGATTATTCTGGATTATCCAGGAGGACCCAATGTAATCACAAGGGTTCTTTAAATATAGAAGAGGGAGCCAGAAGAGTGAGACTCTAAGAGAGACTTGAAGATTCTATGCTGGCTTTTGAAGAGGGAGGAACGCAGCCATAAGCCAAGGAATGAAGGTAACCTCTAAAGACGGGAAACACAAGGTAATGGATTCTCCCTTAGAGCTTCCAGATAGAACCCAGTCCTACTGAAACGTTCATTTTAGCCAAGTGAGATCCACTTTGGGCTTCTGACCTTCCGAACTCTAAGATAATAAATTTGTATTGTTTTGAGCTACTGAGTGAGTGTTAGTTTGTTAGAGCAGCAATAGGTAACGGATACGGTGCTTACTGTCAGGGCTTCACTATCAGGTGAGAAGCCACCAAGAAGATGTTAGGACCAAGACTCTTGAGGACATAGAGTTCTGAATAGGGAACAGAAGCCATATTTGTAGACTTGTTCCTCCTGATAAATAATGATCCCAATTTCTTGTCATGGGCTATTCGACTGTTATGGTCATGGGAAGAAGTTAGTCTGAACTGAAAGGAGCTATTTTCACTGTGTGGGCAGATTAACCTTAAAAAATACAGTCCTTTGAATTGGTCCTGAGATGCTGCATCCTTGTTAGTCATCATGAAATCAAAACATTCCCTGAGGTTGTCAGCCAGCTGGGTTTCTGTTTTCTGTTCTGGAGGGGTCATGTCTGCTGGAGGTGGTGACAGAGCAGAGGGGCACGGGAAGACAGAGTGAGTTGAGGGGGAGGCAGGACTTCTCTGCATCCTAGTGGAATACTTGGGTGATCTGCAGCCTGGAGGGTGTGGCTCCTGCTATTAGAGGGCTCCTCTTAGCTTGGTCCTGTAGTCTGAGAATAGAAGAGGGCAGGATTCAAAGGTTAATATAGACCTTACGTGAAAATGCAGGAAAATTTGGAGTAAGGAACCCATTCCTAGGCATTTGGTGAGAACTGAATAGGTAGTAAATGTGGCTGCTTTTACGGAACCCAAGAGACTAGAGCAGATAATCTCATTCTTGCATGTCAAACGTCCATTATTCCCCCTTCTGCTAAGCAGTATTTTCCCCATCCCCCTTTGAGAAACTACCCCTCTCCTACTCATTCTTTTTGGCTAAGATGGAGTTAAATACACCCCCTCACTCGAGGGGCCACATGACCTAGAACTGGCCAATCACAGAGTTCCATTCCTCTGGCCACAGTGATTGGTTCATCATTGGGCACGTGGCCCAAGCTGGCCAATGAAAGCCCTCCTCCTGATGGTTGGGATTACTAAATGGACAGGAGGTAACTTAGGCGCTGCTAATGACCATCTTGGTACCACCGAGAGGAGAGCCTTCTGGACAGTGAAGCCAACACAGTGGAAAACAGCCAAAGGTAAGGGAAAGATTCTTGAAGACATTACTTGAACGTCTAGCTCTAGCTACCCCTGGAGCCCTGTCTACTCAGTCATTTGGGTCAATAAATGTCCTTCCCTTAGTCCAGTTGGAGGGGGGTTCATCTCTCTTACAGTCAGAAGCTCTCTTAGCTTGAAGCTCAGACAGGAATTCAACACACAGTTCCTTCTCTGGGCGCAAGGCACTGTGCTAGGCATGGAGGAAGATTCAGATGAATTAGAAGATGGGGCTTCACCTGGATTTCAAGGAGTGAAACATCACATAGGAGATACAGACATCTAAAGAATAAAACTAAATCTAAATCACACCATTGGAACCCATATTATGCCTTGGGCATCTAGAGAAAGGAGACTGAATTCAGTCAGGATCTGGAGGGGTTCACATGACTTATCACAGGATCCCAGGGGAGGGATGTGAGGGCCCAGTTGGACCACTTGGTAGAGTGCTGAGGATGAGAAATGGAGATCCAGATGTGTCACAGGTCCTGCCTCACCTGGAACCAGGGATAAGATAGAAGGGGGAGAGGTGGGATGTTGGGAGCCGTGACCCCACCATTTCCGGGCAGTCAGGTCAAAGACTAGAGCACTGATAACTCACAGCAAGACTTGAGCTCAGAGAGAGGATGTAATTGCCCAGTTACACAGCCAATGGGGGAGTTAACTAGCTCCAAACCTGGTGCTCTGCATCACTCCACAGCAGCGGCTGTCAGAAATAGATTAGTCCAGCCAGAGTTTTCCAAGCCTTATCAAATGAAACAGAAAGGGAGGAAACCCCTGTTCCCATCCCCTCACTGCCAGTAAAGGTATCTAGTGATGGCTGTGCCGTAGGGATACTTGCTGGGGATACTGTAACAGCCGCTCCCACTCAGAGCATGTTCGGGGTAATCAAGGGAGAGGCAGGGGCTCTCAGTACACTTTAAACTGCCCGTCTCTCTAGGTCATGCCGCTTGCTTGTGAAAGATTGAGCAGAATAGATGATGGGTGGCGATCTCCCCGGGGTTGGCGCAAACTCACTGGAAACTGCACAGATCAAGCCCTTCTATCTTTGTTCAAGGGAAGTTGCCAAGAGTGATTGAGGGGACTGAGTTAGGAATGAAGGACGCGAACGGTCTCACCCCAACTAAGCCCCGTCACCTTCTTTAGTTCCCACCGGCAGTGTAACCTGGCCTTGAGGCCCAATAATTCAGACCCAGGGAGATCTCTGGAGACAGGAAGGGAGCAGAGAGTAGTGAAAAGGGAGAGGTTAATAGCTGCTGGATGGGACCTGGGGAAAGCATACCTGTCCCTGTGAGAGAAGGAGGCAAGCTGCTCTTCTTGGAGAGAGTTCAGGTTCAAATCCCAGCTCCAACTCTTACTAGCTGTGTGGCCTTAAGTAAGTTTCTTCTTGGTACCTCAGCTCCTTCATTTGTTAAGTGGGAATGATAATAGGAGTCAACTCATAAGGCAGCTGTGGGGATGAATAAGATCTAGCAAACGTTTTGTAAGCGGCAGCAGGAATCCACCCCAGGACTCCTCCTCGACCCTCCTCCTACATGGTCTTCTGGTTGATCTGGTACAGTCATCGGCTGTCAGATCAGGAAGGGCCATCCCTCCGTCCATTCATTCAACAAACGTTTACTGAGCGCATCTACTACATGTTCAAGGCTTTGGGAGAGACAACAGTGAACGAGAAAGGTGAGGGTGCTGCCCTCATAATGGGACTCTTTACTGGCCATCTAGGTGTTCGTGAAATTGACCAGAAAACAGAGGCACAGAGGGAGGAAGGCCCCTGCCCACAGTGACAGAGCTACGAGGGTGGGACCCGCGTGTATTTACCACTTCAGGTTCTCCAACTCCAAGTACTAGGCCTGGCAAGACTAGATGATACATCAAGATTTGCTGAACTGGTGAGTACCTGAATCAATAACTCCCAGTCTAGTGCCCTTTTTATGGCCTGCCCCCAAATAATTGGGTGGTAAGTGCATGTATGGAGAGGTAAGGGTTAGTACTTTCCAATGTGTGGCCCCAATTCCCTTCTCCCTCTGTAAAGGGTGGGCTGAGAGAGTTGGAGAAGCTTTTATCTCTACTCTTGGACATTGCATCAGGAGCCGAAGTAACATAATAATGTCATTCAGAAATGGTGGAGCTCATGCCCAGGCCTGCAAATCATGTCAGGTGTATAGAACTGATACCTAAAGGAAATCAGATGCTGAGGGGTAAGGCTTTTTTTTTTTTTAAAGGAAAAGCAATTCTCAGGCACTAATACTATTCTTTCAGGATTCAACAAATCATACCCCTAACTTTTGTAGGACTTGTGACAAGAATACAAATGGAGGATGTGTGGGCACAGTAACAGCCCTCCCTCCAAAGATGGCCACATCCCAATCCCTGGAACCTGACAGCGGGGTATCAGGTTGCAGATGGAATTAAGGTTGCTAATAAGCTGACTTCAAGTAGGGAGATGATACTGGATTATCTGAGTGGGCCCAAGCATCCCAAGGGGCCTTGTAAGTGGAAGATGGGGGCAGAAGAGGGAACCAGAGAGATGGCAGTGTGAGGAAGACCTGGGGAACAGGCCACAGGCCAAGGACTGCAGGCAGCCTCTAGGAACAGGAAAAGGCAAGGAAACAAATTCTCCCCTAGAGCTTCCAGAAAGAATGCAGCCCTGCTGATGCCTTGATTTTAGCCCGGTTGAGGCCTATTTTGGGCTTCGGACCTCCAGAATTGTAAAAGAAATCTGCATTGTTTTAAGCCAGGACGTTTGTGGTAATTTGTTGCAATAGCAACAGGAAACGAGTGTAGAGGCCCACTTACCTTATGTCTAAATACTCAAAGCTATAAATCAAGTCGGTTACTTGTGAAACAAAATATGTTCTTTCTTGCTACATTAACAGAGCTATCTTCTTAACCGCTTGGGTTTGCAGATTTTGAGACGCGGTGGAATTCCTCCCTGGAACATGGCGGTGCAGGGAGTACAGGCCCCAGGTCCCACTCCTGGCCCATGGCCTGACCCTTTTTCTCTCCCTTCCAATTCTCACTGGTACTCAGCGCGAGCTTCGGCACACCAGCCTGCCGTCCAAGCGCATACACAGCTCCCACAAACAGCTTCTCAGAAAGGCAAACCCAGAAAGTGGGCCCCTGAGGCCCCAGAAGCAGTCTCAGGGCTATTTGGAGAGGGAATTTGGGGTCCTGGTGCCCAGAGTGTGGTCCTGGTGGACAAAAATCCCATGGCCCTTTCTCTCTCCACCCTTCCTCACCCTGTGGGGTGGGGCATGGCTGGAGGAGAACCAGAGGGGGGTCCTCTAAAGCAGGGGTCCCACACCAGGTACCCCTCTTGTCCAGACCTCAAGGTGATCCTCATATCAATAAACTTTTGTAAGCCCAGGGGAAGTTGAGTGGTAAGTTGATGGGCAGCTGGGTTTTGTCGCCACATAAGAATACCTCGTTTTTACCCCTAAACAGCTCTTTCTGGATTGGCATTTCCTTTACCAATGGAGTAAACCCCACTGAACCAAAGTCTGCTATTTCACATTAGGTGAGAAGCCTACCTTCAAATCCTTGGTGAGGCCTAAAAACCAAGGAGGACTGCGGAGTCCAAGGTTAGGGACCCATCTCTGGAAGTGGGAAGAAAACAGGACTGGTCGCAACCCTTCACTATCTGAGAGACTGCCGTGTAAAGTAGTGAACCTCCCATGGAAGGGAGTATTCAAGAGCAGGTCAAATGGCTATTTCTCTGGGTTTTGTAGACGGGATTCCTGCACACAAAGGCACAGGATTTTGTGTTCCCTGGAGCATAATCAGATCAGAAAACTTGATTGAGTCCCGGCCTCCACCCCCTCCATGTTCTGGGTTCTCCTCTCTTATGAAACATGTCTGGGCTGATGGCATCATTCTATGTATGTCCCTCTGTCACAGAGCCAAAAAGGCCTCCACCTAGAAGGCATCAGGTGATGGTGTTGTCATCTCCAGATTCATTTGGCAGAAACGGGACACCATCCTGAGTACAGGGATGAAGTGTCTTGAGAGTTGCCTGTGGTCCATGCATTCAGAGTCCCCAGGGCCAGTGGGGATGGGTTTTCCTCGGAGACACTCATCCTGCGCACTGAGTGAGGACGCATCTCTAACCAAGGCAGAGGCCCAAGGTCAGGCTGGACCCTAGAAGGCCAAGTCCAGAGCCCTTGCAGATGCGCTGGACCCTAGGAGGCCAAGTCCAGAGCCCTTGCAGATGCGCAAACTGCAGCTGAGACTAGAGGAGGGCCTTGACCTCAGGCACTGTCTAATTGGTACCGACTCCTTATCATGGCTACAGGGCCCCTCAGGATCCGGTCCTGCCAGCCCCTCCGGCTTCACAGAGGCTCTCAGCCACATGGCCTCCTTTCGGGTCCCAAAAAGGACCCTGCTTACTCAACCTTCAGAGTCTTTGCAATGCCATCTCCTCTGCAAGGAGCTGCCGGAAAGGGAAGGTGAGTAACCAAAAGTCACAGAGCTCATCAGGGGCCCAGCTGGGTTGTGATTCCAGCATCCACTGCACAAGCGCACAGGGGACGGGGCTTAATAAAGGTTCAGGGAATGGATGACACTTGAGAACCAACTGTGGCCCCAGCTCTGATCAATTGCTCCCTCTTGTAGAGTAGCAGCTGTGCTTACGGTAGTAAACAGTGTCAGTGCTTTTTCATTCATTAAGGATCTTCTCATTTTCTCCCAAGAACCAAGCACTGTAATGGGTCCCAGGGATACAGCCCCGGGGCAGGGCCAGAGCAGGCTCTGCGGCTACAGGTGCCTCTTGCCTCCTGTGCTCCTCCATCTCTGACCCGAGTCCCTGGCTGGGACAGAAACACACAGAGGTGCAAAGTGCGTGCACAGAAACCCACACACAGGGCACACCTGCACCTGCCGCTCACAGGCAGGGAGCCCCGCCCAGCATGGCCCTGTAGGTGCAGCCTCTGAGGTGTCTCTCCCCTCAGGGGGCTCTTTGTTCTATGCTCCCTGGAGCTAGCCCTGTTATCTGAATCACAAAACCTCGCTACAAAGGTGCCATGTTCTCTCTGCTTCCTACCAGAAAGATTTCAGGCACGTAATTGGCCTCAGATGAATAATAGCGGCTTCAAGGTCTGGTCCCATCACTGCATATATCCTGCTGGCCTGGGATGGCACCTGCAGGAACATTAATGCAAACTGAAAATAAAGTTTACTCACCGGATATACAGGACGTCACATTTCTTGCACACCTGAGGCTGCAGACTGAAATTCACACCAGTCACACATGCTCAAACTGATTACTGATGCAGATGGAGAGAGGGAAGTGAGAGCAAAGGTACGGAAAGAGGGTGCACGGACAGGGTGCTGGGCTGGGACAGATTCTGCCCTGGGGAGAGAGGGAGAGAACGCCTGCGGGTCCAGCCTCCGCCTGGCGGCCGAGTGTCCTCAGCTACGGATGTCCCCCTGATATTGCTGTCTTCATGGCCGCCGCGTTTTGTCAAGCCACCAGATGTTCTTGGGTTAAAGTTCCATTCGCATTTCTAAGCAGTCCCATCTCTGCCCCAACTCAGGGGGCAAAGCCATTGCCAAACCCCCTGGAGTCCCCACTGAGCCCCAATCCAGGGAGAGACAGGTTTAGTCGGAGGTCTCAGGTCTTGGCTGGAGGTGGATGGGGAGAGGCGCCAAGGTGTCCACGCCCCCTAATGTCTAACTAAGCCCCAGTCGCCTGACCCTTGGGTCCCCTGTGCCGTCCTAGGCAGGGGCTTTATCAGGGACAAGCTCTTCTCTTGTCCATTGTCTTAGAGTTCACGGAGGGGTGTGTGTCATGATAGCATTCGATCCTGCCAACTGTCCTTTGAGGCAGGTACTGCTAATTTCTTCACCTTACAGATGAGCCAGGTGAGGCCCAAGTTAACACCACAAAACTGTGGTGTGGCATACTTGAACTACATCTATGTTCCTCTTTTAATACCACCACCAAGAGGCCTCACGTATCAAATTCCAGTCTGGCTTCTACCCCCATTACTCAATCAGATAAACTCTTTCTAAAGGCACAGATGACCCCCCACGGCCCTCAACACAGCAGGCTAACATGGTCCTCATTCTGTTGGCCTCTCAACTGTGCGAGACACTCTGGGTCGCTTCCTGTTCCTCCAAACACTTTCCTCTTTGGCTTCCTCGACACCACACTTGGGCTGTTTTTTTCTCCGTCCCCCCCCCGCCCCCCTCTCGGATCCATTCTCTGCCTGCTCTGTCCCCATGGCCTGTGCCACCCTGGCTGCCCTGCCCTCTAACTTCTGGCTGGGTTGGCCAAGGAGAGAGAGGCACCAGCAGGTTGGGGAGTGGAAGGAGGGGAGGGCAGGCATTTGTTACCCCAACTCCCTCCCTGTCCAGCTGCAGTTCTGGTGGTGGCTGCATCCCTGAGGTTACAGCTCCAGCCCACACTGGGCTCCAGCATCACTCCCCTTCCTTGACCCATCAGGCCCAGGGATGCTAACGACTCCCTCAGTTGCTAGACCTAGGGCACATCAGCACCTGGTGTTTCTCTCAACGCCGCCCATGCCTCTATCCATAGTCCCTCATTAAACCCTCTTCCCTTAGAGCTGCTGAGTGAGCCATCTCTTTCCTGCAGGCACTCTGAACCGTACAACACTCTTCCAGTTTCCCTTCTACTTCCCAGTTTCCTGCTCTGCCTTCTTTTAAGGCTCACATCCTTTATCTGACAATTCAACACAGATGATCCTCAAGGACCGGTCCAAGATGCTCTTCTCTTGTCAATCCACACCATCAACCTGGGTGATCTCATCTGCCCCCAGAGATACAATTGCCACCCACCCAAATGACTCATCAAGGCCTCTCTCTAGTCCAGGTTTTTCTGAGCTCCAGCCTGGATAATCCAACTGCCTCCTTGATGTACCCCAAGGCACCTTAAACTCAACATCTCTTAACGAATGAGGCCGCCATTGACCTAGTTGTGCAAGCTGGCAACCCAGAAATCATCCTTGACCCCGCCCTCCCGCTCCCCTCCTGCACTCAATCCATCACCAAGTTCCATCCACTTCTCTCTACTACTCCCACAGAACCAGATGACCATCAGATTTTATCCTGGTGCTTGGTCTACCCACAGTCTTGTTGTATCTCCCCACTCTCTGAGTTACTCTTTGCAATGTAGTCAGGGAGATCTTCCCACAGTGCAAACTGTATCATACCACTCCACTGCTTAGAGACTTCAGTGGCTCCCGGTTGCCCTTAGATCTTGCACGGTCTGTCCCTGCCACCCTCTCCAGTGTCCTGTGCCTTATTTGCCCTCGATCTCTCCCCCTCCAGGAAGAGTGGTCTGTAACCCATCCCTCATACTCATAGGCACCCTCCCTCCACAGCAGCATCTACGTGCGTTGTACCTCACCCCGCTCCCCTCTTCAATTCCTTAACTTCTATTCATCCTAACGCCCTCAGCTCCACGGTCACAGCTTCAAACAGCTTCTCTGAGCTCCCTGACCAGTGACACCGTACCACTTATTACAGTTTTAGTTTTACACTTACTTGCATGTTTCATGAATATCTGTTTCCCCACCTACTATGTAAAGTCTAAGAGGGTAGGGGCCCATCTGTCTTATTTATTTATCTCTGTATGCCCATCACCCAGCCCAGTGTCTGGCACATAGTAGGAACTCAATATTTGTTGAACGAATGAATGGATAGATGAATGAATGACTGGACCAGAGAGCAAAAGGCCTATTCTACTAGCCTTTTACTAACAGGCATAAGTAGTATTGTTTATACTGTACTGGGCTTTTAAGGATGTATAGGAGTTTTCCACTTGGAGACAAAGGAAAGGACATTCTCATAGAGAAAGAACCTAAATGATTGATTGTAGAAGGAAACTCGGTCAGAATTACTTTAGGCAGTGGAACGTCTGAGTATTTCATGAGAGATATTTAAAATGCACTTTTCTAGTTGAGCTTCCAATGATACAGCCTGGCTCCACACAAGTAGCTCCTTTCCAAAGATCCCTGTCATGGATTGGGACCCCATACTAGGATCCTCTGACCTCAGCCCTGAGCCGTAGAAATAGGCTCTGCGTTAACACTTCTGGGCCGACCATGTGTGTGTCTCCCAGGTATCCACACTCCTTCTTACTGCAGCAGCCCTGAATGTTTATGTGTCAGTGTCTTCCCCTCCCCCATTCCGTGGGCCAGGCTTCACCACTATTCCAGGGGAGGCCACATGGCCTAGGCCGAGTCACTTGTGTGTCTCATGTCCCTGGCCTCAGTGATTAGTCCAGGGGTGGACACATGACATAAGCTGTTTGATCAGCAAGAAGTCCAGGAGTTTTTCAGGAGCTACGGCCAAAGACTCTGCCTCTTCCCCATTGGACTCACATGATGGGATGTGAGGCTGGAGCTGAGAGGCCGGTTTGCTTTCTGGAGGGAGAAGGGAGCCACCACGTGAAAAAGAAGCCCACATAGGTAAGCAGAGCGAGGAAATGGAGAGAAGCCAGTCCTGTGGACGTCACTGGACACCTGGATCCAGCAGTGCCTGAATGTCTCCTATCTCTGAACCGGCTAATTATGTGAACCATTAAACCTCTGCATTCCTTATGCCAATGCAGAGCTAGAGTGTTTGTCACTTGAACAAAACAGAGTCCTCACTGAAACAACCTCTATGTGTCCTCTCTGCATCCCAATGCTCCCAGAAGCCTCCCAAGTTCTCCCAGGAAGGGGGTCAGGCAAGGCCCTCACCTGAAATCAGTTTGCTTCGGTTCCACTTTGCCTCTAATTTTCTGTGTGATCTTGGTGAGGTCCCTTCCCTTAGGATCCTTCAGATCTGTGAAATAACTGAGCCTCTGCTCAGGGATTCATGGTTGTCCCGTGCTTTTTCTGCCAGGGCTTTATGGTGCTTTTCTATTTAATTATCTGTGGCCCTCTGTGGACAGCCAGGCAGAGCCCTGGTTATAAGAAGGAAAGGATGGACCATTCCTTCGGGCTCTGAGTCCTCTAAAGTTCTCAGGCCCGTCTGTCCGCAGGAGCTCCCGAGCTGCCTGCACTCCAGGGGAAAAAAAACAGAGCTACACATGCCATCCCAGGATTGAATTGGGGACGGGGCCTGCCAAGCCCAGGGAAGGGCTATGTTGCCCCCAGTCTTAAGGCTTCCCCACGCCCCATCCTGCTGCCGCAGCTTGGAAATACTGAAGCTGAAGCCCCCTCAGGCTAAAACATGCCCCCCAAGCCTACCTCGGAGGGCCCCGCAAAGAGCTGGGGCTCCACCTACCCCGCTCCTGCCGCAGCATCAAGTCTCCTTGTTGAGAGGCAGCAGAAGGAGACAGAGCACAGAGGCCGAGCTCGGCCCCTTCCCCTCCCTCTCATCACTCCAGCTCTCCTGACGCGTTTCGGGAAAGAGCTGTGATGGCAGGTGGTGACTTCCCGGAAGGCAGGCCCTGGCGCTTAGCTGAGGCTGCACGTTTGTTCCCCACCTGCGCCTGCCTGCCCGTTAGCCTGCCAAGCTTTATGAACGCTACAATTTGCAGAAGCAAACTTTCCTTCTTATCTGCATCTTGCAGCATGGCAGCAGGGAGCAGAAGGAGGGGTAGTTGGGGGCTAAAGGCTTCTGCTTGGTCCCTGGGCCTAGAGTAGAGATGCTAAATGCCATGGACCACTCCTGCCCACCTGACTCTAGCGACAGGGGGCACACATGAACCGAGAGCCTCCACTCCACCAAGGGATGGAGGCAGGGGACAGACATAGGTGAGGGAAGGGGGCCAGGAGCACCGGCGGCAGGGGTTGGGGTGACGGTGGGAAGGGGCCCGGCACAACTAACCACCGCAAACCCCTCCTCACGGCTCTGAGTTCTGCTGCCCTCCGTCTGTCTTACGCGGCTGGCCGGGGGCAAATTCAGCCATGACGCCCCCTTTGTCTTAGACCAGGTTTCCAGAAGCAGACCCAGAGATGAGAATTTGTGTGCCAGAGATTTATCAAGGAAGTGCTTCCATGAGAAATTAGCAAAGGATGGGGAAGAAGACACCAGAGAGAAAGGCGCGATGCCAAGCGAGGCTGCTGTCTCAGGCCTGACCCCAGCGGGGACTCAGGAGGAACGCATGCGCTCCAGGCAGGGGAGCTGGGCTTCCCCGTCTCTCCGTGCAGCAAGGTGCTGGGGGAGGATGGAGGAGATTGGGAGACACACTCCCCGGCACTTCAGGCTCCGGGCAAGGGAGAAAGCAACGCCAGCAGCCTGGGGACAGACCTCGGAAGGGTGTGACAGCGATGGGCCTGATGGGACAAATGAACGGCAGGAGGGCAGCCTTGGTCTGTTGCCAAAAAGCAGACCCATAATTTGAACACAAGAGTCTTGTGTCCTGTGCCCAAAGGGGCTAGAAGGAAAACCCTGGAAATACAGAGGCTGGTGGCGGAAAGAACAGCAGAAGCTTTGTGGAGAGAGCGAGGCCAGGAATGACAATGGCATGAAGCTGGACCTCAGGCTCAAGACCAGCTCTGGGGAAGGGGCTTCTTTCAGCAGCATGAGGTTGGCCTAGGGAACACACACACACACACACACACACACACCACACACGGGAACTTGTCAGAAATGCACATTCTCAGGCCCTACCCCTGACTTCCTGAATCAGAAGCTCTGGGGTGGCCCAGCCATCTGGGGACCAGTGGGCCTTCCCAGGGGATGCTGATGCTTCCTCTTGTTAGAGAACCGCTGAGTAAGACAAGTGGCCCTTCCCGGTTCTGGCTCAGGCCTAGCAGCTGTCCCCTGTCGCCCAGCATGAGTCCTGTCACCCTCTGAAGTAGCTACTGAGACCTTTTCGTTCATCAGGCAGAGCAGGAATTGGCCCTCTGGGACCAGCCACCCCACTCTGCCTGGTACTGCTGACATTCTTTCCCTGGATCCACGTTCTCTCCTAGAAATGAACAGCCTCCAATGGCCGCGTATTTGCATAATGGCTCACCCGTCCCCTTCACTAGCCTGAATTAATTGTTTTGGAATACCATTGCCCCAATATGTTTGCCTAGAGCTTTGGTTCTTTCACTGTGGTTCTCAAAATCACTGGGGCAGATTGTGAAAATGCAGTTGCTTGCCCCACCCCCTTCTAGCTCCAGAATCCTGTGGTGTAGCTGGAATGATGCACTGTATATAAAATTGAGCCAAGGTCACGGTCTTGGCCAATGAAGGGGGGTGAGGGAGTACTGGGGTGGCATTGGCATGGGGTGTGTCTAATTGAGTTGGAGGGAGCAGCCTTACAGCAGCCTGCAGGTGCTTGAGGCGGGTCAGGTAGTGGTGGGCTCCCTGGAGGTGGCAATGGGAAGCTGGTGGAGGGAAGAGATAGAAATTAGGGAAATGGTCCCTGAAGGAGCATCCCTGGGGGGCAGCTCTGCCGGATGTTGCCTGAAGAATAGCAGTGTTGTTTCCTCAGCACTGTGTAGGGATCTGTGCACGTGGTTTCTCATCTAATTCTCCTGTAACCCCGAGGGGTAGGCCGGGGTAGGGATTTTATCTCTGATTTCACAGAATTTAAGAGGCTTGTCCAAATCACATCACTCATCAGGATTAAGCAAAGCCCTGTCCTGTGCCCAGCCTGTTCCTTCAGCACCATTTCACACTTGCTCCTCCTTGAGAATGTCAAGGATGTAGCTCAGTACCCTGCACAGAGTCAGCTTGCAAAAAAAAAAAATTCAGACTCACTCCCTATTTGCTGTGAAATTTCTAAGCAAGCTAACAAGAGTCCAGAAAGACTTCGGGTGCTGGGATGAGGAAGGTAGGAGATGTCTTCGGCCTATGAGGAATGTTCAGGACTTCTCCAGTCGGCTGGGAAGACCAGAGACACTGAATCCAAGAGGCTGGACTTGGTAGTAAAACCTTGCTGGGAAAAAGGCAGGCTGTGGTGGGCGGGAGCCTGTGGCCTGTGCTGCCCTCTGCTGGTCATCAGTGATACTAACCGCAGCTGGCCAGGGCCAGTTCCCCAGGCTGGGGGCGCCTCCGGCCAAAGCACAGGGGGAGATTGTCTGAGACCTGACCATGGCCAGTTCCACCCCAGCTCAGACAGACGCTCCTCAGCGGCATGCAAGGCATGAGTGAGCAGCTATCTGGGAGCTGAGAGCTCCCTTCCATCTTGTTCTTAGAGGAGGTTGACTGTCATTTCACCCTCCTCGTCAACCCAGGTTCCTAGCTGCTGCTCTTCCTCTCCGCAGGGGCTGGCAAACTCAGCAGCTGTCTGATGAGCTGCTGTGGCGCACATCCTACATGGGCCAGAATTCCTAGGCCCCCCTAAAGTTATCCATCCTGGTTTCCCGGGGAGGGGCTTGAGAACACCCTACCCAGGATGCCCTCTGATTTGGGGGGTAGGGAGCAAAAGCCCCAGGAACACTCTTACTCCAGCCCTTGGAAAATATTAAAAGCACCTGATGTTAACTGAGCGCTGACTATATTCCGGGCACTTTTCTAAATATGACAATAGATATGTCTATATCTTCACCTGTATCTGTATCTCTATATCTCTATCTATCTCTATCTATATGTATATTTATATCTATCTATTGAGAGAGGTTAGGAAATGATGGTTGAGGCAAGCAGGAAGCACCTCTGGATGGATGGAGATGCAGACGTCAGAGTAAAGAGTGTGGCCCCTAAAGCCAGAAGTCTACAGTCCCAGCACTGCCCTTGATGAACTGAGAGTCCCGGGCAAATTGGTGCCCTGCTATAGGGCCTCAAGTGCCTCATCTGTAAAATAATAATAGCGTTCCTTTCTCTGAGGGTTTGGATAAATGCTAAATGGAATAATGTGAAAGATTTAGCATAGTACGTGATGCACAGCAAGCCCTCAACAGGGGCAGGTTTCTCTCCTGCCTTTGAAATTGGACTTAGGGTACTGAGCCATCTGGAGGAAGCAGAGGTGGTAATGATGATAGGGATACTGCAGATCCCACTTGCTCAGGATTATTGAGCATCTACTATGTTTACCCAATAGCTATGGATGGCTACTGTCAGTAAGCGTACAACTTTTTGTTCCATCTCAGTGGTTCACACATGAAGGTTTAAAAAACCCTGGTACTCAGGTCCTACTGATTTAACTGGACTGGCACAAGACCAGGTATGGCTCCCCAAGAGGTTCACATTGTGCATTGGGGATTGAGAGCCCCTGAGAATATTTGCCTCCTGCCTGCTCTCCCCTTTACCACTTAGCATTCAGATTTCAGCTTGGCTATCACCGCTTTAAAGAAACATCCGCTGACCACCAAGACCAGGCCCGTTTTCTTTGTTCTATACCACTGTAAATCCTTATTCCTTTCCTTCAGAGAGAATTTATCTCATTTATACTTATTTATGTGGCCATTTCAACAATGTCCAAGAGATCCTTCACTAGACAGTTTTCCCATCTGTAAAATGGGGAGATTAATTCCTACCTCACAGGGTTCTTGTGAGGATTGATAACAAAAAGCAGGTAAAGAGCTTGGTGGTCTTCTAGGTGGTCCCTGTGAATCCCAGGAGTCCCTTGGGGTAACACACTGTCATCTTCTAATTTCCTAAAATGAACACTTGCCAGCTTTAAAGTGTGGACGTGGCACCGTCTTTCTGGATTCTGGACACAAGGTGGTTCTCATATCATCTGAACTTCCTTCATGATGTGTCCTTATATCATAGCCTCTAAGCTGTGAAATTCTGCAAATAACTGAGCCCTCTAGTGTCAGCTCTGAGCTAGTATTCTTATTTTATGTGCCCAGCTGGTCTATCTTTTTAATTATCAGATTATTTGTTCAACAAATATTTAACTAAGGCTCAGTTAGGTGGCAGGCACCATTCCAAATGCTTTACATATATCTCATTTAAGCAGTTTTGCTGTTTAAATAAGGCCAGTCTTCCTGTTGCTAGTTAAAACCTAAAATAAATGTGCAAGGACAGGAGATGATATAAATGAGTTCAGGGAGGGTTTTTTTTTTTTGGAGGGGACGGGTAGGAGAGATGGTCCTTTGGTTGCTGGAAGCTCAGGCCTTATTGAAAGACCCTGCTCTTCAGTTCCACCTAAATCGTTTCTACACAAGTCCATATAAGTATGGTATAAGTAGATTACCCTACTTATAAAGAGAAAGTAGCAGCCTGCATTTTTCTATGGAAACTTCAGCTTTTAAAAAAATGGCTCAATTTGAAAAAAAAAGAACCCAAAAAGACAAAGCACTGTTGAGAGGAAATAAAACTCAACTGTGAGATGGGATTTGGCCTGGAGCAGCCTTGAGCCCCTGAGAAGAAAGTGTTTTGGAGTGTAGGCAGGTGTGGGAGCGGCAGGAAGCTTGGGGGCCAAAAGAGAGAAAACGGAGACTGAGTCCTCATGTCCAGAAAGGTGTGGAGCCTGTGGGTACTGCAGGGCTGGTGGCAGAGCCTTGGTGAGTGTGGTGGTTAATTTCACGTGCTGACTTGGCTGGGCTAAGAGATGCCCAGATACCTGGTAAAACATCATTTCTGGGGCTTCCCTGGTGGCGCAGTGGTTGAGAGTCTGCCTGCCGATGCAGGGGACATGGGTTCGTGCCCCGGTCCGGGAAGATCCCACATGCCGTGGAGCGCCTGGGCCCGTGAGCCATGGCCGCTGAGCCTGCGCGTCCGGAGCCTGTGCTCTGCAACAGGAGAGGCCACAACAGTGAGAGGCCCGCGTACCGCAACAACAAAAAAAACCAAATAAAACCATCATTTCTGGGTATGTCTGTGAGGGCGTTCCCAGAGGAGCTTGGACTGGGTATTTCACAAGTGTGAGTGGGTTTCATCCAACCCCTTAAGTACCTGAATAGAACAAACAGGCGGAAGCAGGGTGAATTCGCTCTCTCTGCTTGAGCTGGGATATCTACCTTTTCCTGCCTTCGGACATTAGTGCACCTGGTTCTTGGACTTCCAGACTCAGACTGGAGCTAACACCATTAGCCCCTCAATTCTATCTAGGGCCTTAGAACTCAGGCTGAACCACGCCACCAAGCTTTCCTGGTTCTCCAGCTTAAGTCATGGGACTTTTTGGCCTCCATAATCACGTGAGCCGATTCCTATAATAAATTTCCTCTTATATGTGTCTCTCTTTATATCCTATTTGTTCTTTTTCTCTGGAGAATCCTGACCAACCCAGTGGGAGGGCCTGGCTCCCTGTGCACCAGGTCTGGGGAGCCCAGTTTCAGCAGAGACTTGGTGCCCCGTGCACCCCAAATACCAGAGCCTTGGACTTTCAGGGCCCCTGGGGGTTTGGACAGTGTGATCTCAGCTGTGGATTGGAGCCCTTTTCCTGCTTTTCTAGCACCATCTAAAGTCTCCCAGACTCTTATGTAATGCCAGAGAAGGGGGAGCACAAATAACGAGAGGGGAGGTTTTGCACCTGCCCAGAGGCTGGGTCTTTCAAGAAAAAATAATAAACAAATGAACGAATGGATGACAAGCAGATGGGTGGTCATTTCTCCCACTGTGGACTGTGGAGACTATGATTTGTCCATGCTCCTCACTCCCTCCGCAAACAGCCGTGGAGTAAAAAATGGAGAAGCAGCAATGAGCAGCAAGGTCAGCTGGTTTCTGTCGAGCTTGTAAACTTTAATGCCCGCTTCGATTCACAACCCAATTGTCTGTAAAGTGAGGCCACTTTCAGCAGGTCCCTTAATTGGAATACGTTTCTCTAACTCAGGGGCTGAAACTGCTTGGCCAGCATCTATTGATGGAGTGAGACTACGGGGAAATCTGTCCTGCAGGAGGGGAGGGTGGGACGCTCTTCCTCCTCTCCACCAGGGGGACAGGATCCTGCCTGGATGTTCTCAGTCATGGGAGGAAGAAGGTCAGTGAGCAAATTCTGGGAACCAGGAGGCAGCTGGCCTGTTAAAGGTCAGTTAAAGGAAGGACTGTGATCCAATAATAACACAACAACAGCAATAGTAACAATAGCAGCTACAGCTACTATTTCTGGGCCACTTCTCACTAACCAGGAAACTGCACATCATGTCACAAATTCCCTACAACAACTCTTTTCAAGCTCCATCCTTGACAGGGTGCTGGGGCTCCCAAGGTGAGCCTTTGCTTTAGGAAAGCTTTTTCTGAGTGCTTGATTTAGGCACAAGGCTACAAAGGTGCTTGCCTTATAGGATCTTCTGGTCCTCGGGTGAATATTTTTTGGAAAGCCATGAAGCACCAAATAATGCTAAGTGCTGTATTAACTGCACCAGGTATGATAGAAACCAAGGATGCAACTATGTAATCTTCAGGAGTAATAGTGCCAGGGAGGGGCCAAATGAACTGGGCTTTGAGGGGTGTGGAGGAGTTTGCCAACTGCAGAAGAGGGAAGAGAATACTGGGTAAATAGAACAACTTGAACAAAATCATAGATGCACTGGGGGAATAACAATCACTTCCATGTGTTCTTACCTAAGGTATAAGAACATATGTGTTGGACGGAGAAGAATAAGGAAGAGAGACCTGGCTGGAGTTGGACTGTGATGAGCCTCTGATGCTATGCCATGAAGTTGGACTTTATCCTATAGACATCGGGGACTCTCTGAAGGGTTTTAGCCAGGAGAGTGACATATCCAATCCAGCCCTGTGTTTTAAAATGTTCCCTCTGGTGGCTAGTGTGGAATATGGGCTGTTGAAGGAAGTTGTGGGTGGCAGGACCAGAACGAGGAGGGAAGTTACCACGAAATCACCTTGGGCTCAATGGAAGGAAATTCCTAACACTTCAAGCTAACACAGGATAGGAAACAGTGGTGTCCAGAAGTAACAAACTCCCCGTCAGTGGAGGGATCCAGGCAGAGGGGAGCCCTCTTTCATCTCCTTCTCATCCTGAGACACCATAACTGAGTGGATGTGAGAAGGACCTTTGTGGCTTAAGCGCAGTAGAGAAGGGCCCTCCATGCCCCCTTCGAAACCACCCCTGCCCACTCACCGGAGGATGCCTGACCCCCTCAGGCTGCCCTGCTGCCGGTTGCTCACGCAAAGGCCATCCCCTGCCCCCTTGCTGGCGGAATCTAGTCTCCACGATAGGGCTGGCAACCACCGGCCCACTGCCCCAAATCACTTTCCCACACTCCCAGCAGGGACATAGGACAAAAGTCTGATGAAAGGGAAACTAAGAAGAGGAAATATTTTCCTCCCCATATACAGGGGGGAAGTTGAGGGAGATACACACCTTTCTCCCTGTCTGGCTTTGGATGGAGTGGGTTGCGTGGGATGCGATGCCTGCAGCACACCCAGCTGTCCTGTGACTGTTGGCAGCTCAGCAGAGAGTGTCAGAGAAGCCACTCCAGAGCCTTGACGTGATGGAGCTGCCCTAAAATTGTCTGCACCCAGACCTCTTCTCCACAGGACAGTAAATATCACGGCCTACGCCATTATTAAGTCAGATATTATGTTCCGTGTTGCTAAATTTCAGTTGGGCGGGAATATTATTTTTATAAAAAACAACAAGATGAAATTAAACACAGGTTCAGCTCCAAAAGCATTGGTGAGAAATACAGACTTTGATCTACGACATTATCACGGGGAGACTGAGGAGGGCATTACAACCTACATTTTGCACTTTGGAAGAAACCCTTAACTATTTCTGCCCTTTCTCTTGAGTTCAGGTGACTGCCACATCATCTTTCCCAGACTGCTTCTATTTCTGGATTTCCTTTTCATTAAAAAATTTTTTTCTATATGAGCATTTCAGACTTCTCCACTGAGGAAAACTAAGGTTCTCCCCGGGACACACCCACATCAGAAGGTGGGTATGGGAGGAAATTGGTGGGAAGGGAACATCTGAGCATGGCTTTGAAGCATGAACAGGAGTTCACTAGGTGGAGGAGGGAGAAAGGCATTCTGGAAAGAGGGGACTGCCCTTGTAAATATAACAAAACTATCTCCTTTCTATCATGCACTGAAAATGCTAAATTTGAAGTCAACCCATAGACTGGAGAGGCTCTTGACAGTTTGCTAACTCCAGGGATGGGGATTGGGTCCAGATGCTGCCGGGAGATGCCACAGGGAAGGGAAGAGCTGTCCCTGGCCATCTGACCCCAGCAGCCTGGCAGCATGCTTTCCCCAGAAAGGAAGTGAGGGGTGGGAGCTGCTTCTCAGGAGGAAGACGGGGCGTGGAGTGAGGGGATGGCAGACCCCATGGGCTCAGCTTAAGCAGGCTGGCGAGGTGAAGACTGAGGAACTGGCACAGAGGGAGCCACTTGCATCCCTGTCTGCACTGGCTGGGAACTCGGGGGCTTGGGTCAAGGGTCCTGAGCTGGGGAGGATTCCCTTCCAGACCCTACACGGTAGGCTGTGCTGAATAGGGGCCAGATCTTACCAGTTAGAGGCTGTGTGAGCCTGAGAAATCATTTCACCTTTGTGTCTTTCTTAAAACTGGGAAAATAAGAATGCCCAGCTCATAGGGCCAGTGGTGAGGATTCAGAGAGGAGGTTGTGGCTAAAGCATTCATGTTTGGGCTCAAGAAGAGGGTGACCATGAGCCACTAGCACCTGGCCTGGGGACTTAACCTGATGTCTTTCTTTCCCAGCCTTTGGAGGCTGCAGAAGTAGCTGAGAGTGGTGGGGCCCTGGCTGGCAGTCCTAATGCCCCAGAAATACGTGCCTTGGATGTGTCCCCCGGGTGACTGTCAGCACCTCATTAAGGACATGGCCTTGGGGAGAAAGGTGTTTCGCCTCCATTTTGCAGGTGACCCCACGGAAATTCTAGGAGGCCCCTGCCTGTGTCCACCACCCTCACTGCAACAGGAGGCACGGAACGCGCTGTCCTGATTCAGCTCTCATCCTCTCCCTCTCACTGTGGAGATGGTCCCGCAGTTAGTACAAGGGCTGCAGATAGGATGGCTTCTTGCCAGCTTCCTCCTCCTGAGGCCAAATCATTGCTTTCTTTTATGCAAGGCTGGCTTGTGGGAGAGACGGGCTCTTGGCTCAACCCTCTGCCAAGTCTCCTGGGAGCCTGAGAGAGGATGCCTCCCCAGGAGCTCTCTCTTGGCTCCTGCAGTGGAAATTCAGGCCAAGTGTGAAATATTTCTTTGGGTAAATCAGGCAGTGCTGACCCGAACTGCCATTTACTGAGGGTGTGTGTGCGCAGGTGCTGTGTTAAAGACCGTGTGTGCACACTTCCCTCCATGCTCACAATGCTCCCTGTGCTAGATGCAGTTCATAGCTCCATTTCACAGATTAGTAAACTGAGCCTCAGAGTGGTAATTGACTTGACTTTGTGACTTAAGTCCATGCCCTTTGCTGTGTCCCAGTATCAGCTGCCAGCAAGAGGCAAAACAAGAGAAGATGGGACTTTCACCCTGAGCTGGAAAATCAGACAAATAGGACACGTGCGTTATTAACAGGGTTTGTCAGGGACACAGCAGCTACCTCATTGGGCTGGTGTGTGTGTGTGTGTGTGTGTGTGTGTGTGTGTGTGTGTGTGTGCTGGTGGTGGCTTTTCAATCACAAAGCATTAACAAACTCTTTATCAAGCACGCTAGGCCCTTTGAGGATACAAAGACCAGAAATGAATAAGAATAGTCCCTAGCACAGAAGAGCTCTGTGTCAGACTCAGTGCAAGAAAGAGCAACCACCTGGATGTTTTACGGAGGAAGGGACTTCCTGAAAGGAATCAAGTGTCTATGAAATTACTAGCAGGGCTGGAGAAGTAGCCTCCAGGGATGACCTTCAGAACACTGCAGAACTGACCTGCCAGGGGGCACCCTGAGACTGCCACTGATATCAGGAGCACACTGCTGGAGCCGCAGTTCAGGAACAAGGAAGCTGCCACCACTGCTGCCAGCATAGCAACTTCCTCTGGTCACCTAGAGGCTCTAGGACAGACAGTGGCAGCAGCACAGAGCTGCAGCACACCTGTGTCTCCAGGACCTTACCTGCTGGCAGAAGGCTAACAAAAAGAGTGGGAAGATGGCTTCTGCCTTCTAAATCTTGCTTGAGAATATCTGATTGACATCCAGAGCCCCAGCCCCAAGAGGTCTGGGCTTAGCTGTCCAGCCTCCATTGCAGAGGAGAGGACACTTGCAGCAGGGACTGTAGAGTTTGAGCCAATTTGGGGGCCATGGCCGAGTTTCTCTCCAGCCAAAATGGGGTGTCTGGGGCCTGGACAGTACTGGCAAGTCCTCACGTTCAATTTCCTATTTAGATTCAGCCTGCAGACCTGGGAAAGCATGGATTTAGGGGACACTGTTTGTCCCTCTTCCCTGTGAATACAGGGAATCTCAAAAGATCTCCTGGATTTTCTTTACCAGCTCTCTGCCTCGCCCCATGTCTGACATCCCCTGCGTGGCTGGGATACCTGCTGGGAGCCTGGGTCTGGAGGCGGCAAGTGGTTTTCAGAAACAAATTCTCACTTTCTAGGGGCTAGGTTAAGGGTAACCTAGTCCAGATGCAGGGGAAATGGATGTGGCAAGTTAATTTATTCAATTCATATTTATTGGATACCTGCTCTGTTCTAAACACTATTCTAGGACTGGGGAAACAGCAGTGAATAGCCGAGAGATTTTTTTCATGGAGCTTACATTCTAGTGAAGCAGAAAATAATAAGCAAGTCAAGAAATTGAGAAAGGGATACGTATTTCAAAGTAAATGAAAGAGAGCTATATGACAGAGAGTGTCTAGGCGAGAGCAGCTTTCATTGGAGGGCATAGTGAGGGCCTTTCTGGGGAGGTGACTTTGAGCTGAGGTCTGGATGATAGGCTGGAGTCAGCCATAGGAAGATGCCAGCATGTGCAAAGGTCCTGAGGCAGGCATGTGCTTAGATTGTCTGAGGATCAGACAGAAGCCAGGATGTCTGGACAAAGGAGAGTGGTAGAGAAGAACAAGCAAACGTCAGCAGGTGTCATTTCATTCAGGGCCTTGAGGGACATGGGGGGAGGTTAGGCTTTATGCCAAGAGTGGTGGGACGCCATTGGAGGCTTTTAAACGGGAGAATGGCATGACCTGATTTACACTTTTAAACGATGACTCAGGCTACTGGGTGAATGATGGATTGAGGTGGGCAAGAATGAAGGCAGGAAGGCCTGAAGGAGGCTGTTATAGTGAACAGGTGAAAGATGATGGAGATGTGGACTAAAGTGCGGGCCCAGGAAATGGAGTTCAGATCAGACTCTTTCCTTTCCCACCCCCCAGCCCCAGCCCAAAGGATTCCCTGGGTCTCTGAGACCTGCTCTGGCCTTCTTTGGTCTCATCATTGCCCAAAGGCATGAGGTGTGTGGAGTTGAGGGGAGGAGGTGATGTGTCCTTTGTTCTTAGACAGCCTGGTATGATGTGCCAAGGCTCAGGCAGACCTGGGTTCAAAGACGGGCTCTACTACTTACCATGGGACCTCAGGTGAGTTATTTCCATTGGCCTCAGTATTCACATCTACAAAATGGGAACAATAATGCCTTCTTGTGAAAATGCCAGCCCAACAGTACACATGCAATGCAGGCCCTTCATTAATGCCTGCCTCTCATTCCATATCCTGTCACTGATGCTCCTCCTACCCTGCACGTGAGTACAGGGGGGACCCCAAACGGCTTGTCTGAAAAGTACCACTGTAATGGAAATGTCAGCAGCAGAAGAAAAGGACCCTGTGCTGCTCTGACGGCAGTGATGGCAATGAATGATTTATGTCCAGGGTAACGGTTACATGAGCAGCTGTTACATTTTAAAAGCGTCATGCAAACAATATGAAACATTTATTTAAGTGGTTCTACACTATGGGGAATTTGATTTAATCAGCTTTTATTTCTGTTCTCATTAGAATGAAGTCTGGCAACTCTAGTAGACAGCCCTACCTCCGTTCGGTAGCTTCCAGCTACTGAAGGCAAATATTTTTACTGTGCCACAATTAAACATTTATACAACACCCGGCTCCCCATCTGGCCTGCAGGTAGGAGGGGAGGTGCCGTGAATTCACGTCATGCAAGTCTCGCATGGAATGAAGCAAGAAGCACCCCTATATCTAACAGAATTAATAAACCATATGAAGAGCCCATTTGAGAATAAAAAAATACATTTCTCTGATACGGTGGGAGCTGTAGGTAGGTAATCCGAGGATTCTTGAGGTGTATTTTTAATCTTTGCTGTTCCAGGCTGAGGGGGATATTTCATTTTTGTTTTTAATTCTAAGACCATCAAAACTCACAAACCATGAAAGATGTAAGAGGATTCTCTGAATATGATGTGATTTATTTGAAATTCGACCATGATTTCCAAGAATGATGTCACCAAATTTAGGATAGGAGCTCTCCTGGGGAGAGATTTGGGAAGCATACATAAGGGGGCTTTACTGCATTGACAATGTTTTATTTCTTAGGGTGGTGGCACATGAATATCTTGTATAATTCTGTAGATCTTTTTGCATGTCTTAAATAGTGTATAATACAAATGGAAAAAGAAAAAAGAAAAAGAGATTCACTGGGTATTGGAGTCAAAAAACCAAAATCCCACTCTTGGCTCTACCATTATCTTTGTGAACCTTGAACTTGCCTCCTGTTTTTTCTGGGCCTCAGTTTTCCTATCTGTAAAAAAGCAGAGCTGGACTAGAGTAGTGTTTCTCAAAGTGTGCTCCCTGAAACACCTCCCAAGTGATGTCCCTTCAAAATAAACTGTTCCATAGTTAAATAAGTCTGGGAAATTCTCTCTGCCCTCTGGGAAAATCATAGAATGTTAAAGGTTCTGAAAAGTCCTGTGGCAAAGAAATCTGTTTCGTTAAATATCTATTAACATCACAAGGTACTGTAAACTAGTCTTTGGGACCTGTTACTCTGGTAACAGGTCTCAAAGATCCCTTTCAATTATAGATTCTATAAGTCAAAAATTTAGGCCAGTTTTCTGCCTCTGAACAGGAAAATCTGTAACCATTCCTGAAAACAGAGAAACTAGACATCCCAGCCCGTCACTTTCCTCTTGGTTTTCCAGGTAAGCATCCTTCCTTCCTGCTCCAAGTTCCCCTCTTTCTGTATCTTGGCTCATGCCTTCCCACAGCTTAGAAACTCTTCCTGAGACAATCATTGGAATTCTTGGATGTCTGTCTTTCTTTTCTTTCTGGCTCCCCACCCTAGAAGTATAAATTGTCCAAACTGTCCATAGCTTAGTATGAGATGATAAAGCTGAGGACCAGAGAGGCTGTGTGACCGAGACATGGTCACACAGCCAGGGTTGGGGGGGGTGGGGTGGAGGGCTGTGACTAGAACCTACTACCCTTCTCATTCTTTTCACTCTCTCTCCTTTGCTTTACATCCAATTTGCACTCGGCCCCATGCTGCAATTTAAGCAATGTTATCATGATGCTGTTTGTTTTTCTTGTTATTTTCTAAGATGGTTTTCATATCTCTCCTGGGAAGATTATATCTCCTTAAAGGTGGAAGCAACATTTCTGCACAAAATCCAACACTATCCTGAGGACAGCGCAGTGCTGAAAACACTCAATGCCAAGTCAGAGAATGCCCCACTGGCTTCTTACTCTCCTTGCCAAGCCATCTCAGCGCCAGACACTCCTCTCCTGAGTGACATAGTCACATCATTCTATTCAAACAGAGCCGTGTTTAAAGCTCCCCTTCAATTGCGGATAAGGCAGG
This sequence comes from Monodon monoceros, assembly GCF_005190385.1. Lineage (NCBI taxonomy): Eukaryota > Metazoa > Chordata > Mammalia > Artiodactyla > Monodontidae > Monodon > Monodon monoceros. Next base: position 145,284,273 of record NW_021703768.1, on the reverse strand, counting down.
AGTCTAGAATCACATTAGCCCACATCACAGATTCTTGATCAATTATTCATATTGGAAAAAAAGAAAACCCTTGATTAACTAGAATCCTCAAATAACCACACCCAATTTGAGCAAGGAAGGTAACACTTGGAAGAAACCAAGATTTCACAGAAGGTTAAAAGAGAAACTAGAGGGAAGCCCTTGACACAATCACCATACAGGGAAATTGGGTGCGAAAGAAAGAAACTCTGACTTTTTGAAGGATTATTTTAAACATGCGTTCTGAAAAACCATCGTTCTCTGCTAATCTTTATGTGACTAGAAAGTGAGAATGAGACATGGCCAAGGTTTACTGACAGCATGGTGACTTGTGTTTCCTCCGTGGCTGTGTATCTGCCCTGGGACAAACTCAGCAACAACCCCTACCTCAGTAAATTCCTTCAGGGGAGCTAATCCCGAGGCTGACTCTACGCTTACACTGAATGCGGATTGTTTTGTTCCAGGTGCTTTTCCAGGCGAGAAGCACTTGTCCACTAGATGGCAGTGTGTCTGCAACCTGCTCTTGCCCGGCCTGCCCCTCAGATCCAGCTGCTTGTGGCTACGAAGCCCTCCAAATTGAGATAGGCTGTAAGAGTAAGACGCCCCTGATTTCAAAGGCTTAATGGCAAAACAAGTAAGTAATATATGTCAGGAATAATTATTTTCTATTGATTACAGTTGAATGATACTATTTGGGATATATTTGGTCAAATAAAACATACCATTAAAACTGATTTCAACTGTTTCTGTTTATTTTTTAATGTGGCTACTAGAAAATTTAAAATGATGTATGTGGTCTCATTATATTTCTGTTGCCAGAGAAGAGAGAGCAAAGTGGAAGTGAGGGTGGCGATAGAGCTGGGTAAAGCCAGCCTGAGGTTCTATGCAAAATATGGGGTTTGGAAAAGGACCACTTGGCTTGAATTGGGGCTGCCTTGTTAATTCTGGACTCATGATTTAATCACTTAAGCTTTGCAAATGAGCATACGAATGTCACCTTCTCATATGAATGTTGAGAGGGTTTGCTGTAGTATAACCAGAAGTCATGGTTTGCTCAGACCTGAATCACTATGCCCCTATTAATAGCACCCCCTTCTATTTCAGAATTGCCCCAGTTAAAGCAATAAATTTTATGGTCTCTCTAGTTAAAAGAGATCATGCATAATTGGCCCCCGATACACTGTAAGGGCACAATTTTATATACAAAAGGATCACACAACTCAGATATCCAAGATGATCACTTTCTTTTCTATAATTCCATGTACTTTCCGACTCTGAGCCAAAGTTCTGCTTGAAGAAAAAACTCAGGCTAGTCATTTTCAGGTAAATTTGGTTATTTCAGAATTATGTTCAAATCCAGCTCCTTCCTTCTTCCAAGTGTAGCATTTAAGTTGGGGAGGCCATGAAGGGATATTGGCCATTTACTTGCTTTTCCACCCGACTTTATTCCTCTGCCTCTCTGGTTACTGCTTCTATGGCTGATGACGTCATATCTACAGCTCCTCACCTACTGTGGAACCTCCATACCTCTCTGGGGCCTCTGCCTCCACACCCTCCTTGGGACTGGCCGTGATTTGCATTTGCAGAGGTTGCAACCGGGGCCGTCTCTGCCATCCTGTCTCTGTGTTAGCTCCTTTTCTTCCATTTGCTCAGACGATGACTCTACACTGTAGAATGGGAAGATCCGTTGTTTCCATAACTACATAGACTTTGTACTGGCTCTGACCCAGGCATTTGGCTGAGTTCATGGGATACAAAGACAAAAAAGAAAGGCCACTGGCCTCAAGGAGAACACAGTCTCAACCAAGACACTCACCCAAACGACCAGTGGAAGATGATCTCTTCCAGGAAAGATGTGCACATGAAGGGCTATGGGTTGGGGAAGGAGGAACTGGTTCCTTGTGGGAAAGAAAACCAGGGTCGGGGACCGTGTGTGGACAAGCTGGTTTTGAACAGTCTTTGAGGGACACCTGGAAATGTGGAGGGCAGTGACCCAGGGGAGGACCCAGCATGAGCAAAGGCTTTGCCTTTTTGTGCAAAGGCTCAGTGATTGGTCCATCCACACAATGGAATACCGCTCAGAAATAAAAAGGACTGCACTATTTATACATGCATCAACTCGGATAAATTTCAAAGGCATTAGGCCAAGTGAAAAATCCAGTTTCGAAACATTACTGTATCATTTCCTTTATATGACATTCTTTCTCTTTTTCTTTTTGGCTGTGTTGGGTCTTCGCTGCTACACGCGGGCTTTCTCTGGTTGCGGGGAGCAGGGAGGGGCTACTCTTCGCTGCAACGCACAGGCTTCTTATTGCGGTGGCTTCTCTTGCTGCGGAACACGGGCTCTAGGCGCGTGGGCTTCAGTAGTTGCAGCACACGGGCTCAGCAGCTGCGGCACACAGGCCCCAAAGCGTGTGGGCTACGGTAGCTGTGGCACGTGGGCCCAGCAGTTGAGGCATACGGGCTTAGTTGCTCCGCGGCATGTGGGATCTTCCCGGACCAGGGCTCGAACCCATGTCCCCTGTATTGGCAGGCAGATTCTTAACTACTGCGCCACCAGGGAAGTCCCTATATGACATTCTTGAAAAGACAGAACTATAGAGATGGAGAACAGATGAGTAGTTGCTAGAGGTTTAGGGTGGGGAGAGGGTGTGACACTGAAGCAATAGTGTGAAGGGCGCTATTGGGTTTATGGAATTGTTTGCATCCTCACTGTGCAGGTACTTATGCAAAGTTACACATCTACTAAAATTCACAGAACGGAATGCCAAAAAGTAAATTTTACTGTGTAATATAAAATAAATATTGCATAAGATTTAAAAAGACTCAGTGGTTTGATCTCAGGAAAGATTGTTAATGAGGGTGTGCATGTGAGAGAGAGAGAGAGACCTCTGGCTGAAAAGTGTTCTTGAAGGCTCTGGATGGAAGGTTGAGGTGTTTGGGTTTGGTCCCACTGGCACTGTTTTTTGAGGAGGGGAGTGGATAGGATCTGAGCTGTCTTTTAAGGACTCTTTGACAGAAGTCACACATAACGCAGATCAAAGACCGAGGCAGGAGGTGGAGAGGAGACGGCAGGCAAGGCAGCCCCGTCAGGAGGCCTGGAGGACGGCGGGGGGGCTGGAGAAATGGTGTGAAGCGTTGTTTGGAAAAGACAGAGCTGAAGTTGATTTCATAAGCTTTGGACACTGAAAGGATGTGAAGGAGTGACAGAGAGAGATGCTTTTGAGGTTGGGAGTGGGTCGAGAGGTGCTCATGGAAAGCAAGAGAGAACTTAGTTTGGGAATAGATTAAAAAGTCCTGTTATGCAGGATGAATTTTCTGAGTTCCCACGTTGTCCAAATGAAGATGTCTGGTGGGCAAGACCAGATGTCAGGAGACAGGGTCAAGATGGACAGATCAGATTGAGAGGACTAAGGACAGGAAGAAAGAGTGAAATAGGGTAAAAGGATCAGCCAGATTCTCAACAGGAAACATGCTGCACTAAATTTGAGTAATCTGAGGAGGGTTTATTCACAAAAGGACTCATGACAAAGGTGTCAGTGATGTGTAGAGAAAACACAAGGGAGAGTTCAGGACCTGGGCCAGTGCTGCAGAACTTTACCTCCTACACTGGGAATGGGAGGTCACTGGAACCCAGAAAACAAGAGGGTGTGTGGAGCCAGACACCTTGAAAACGACCACCTGTCCAGGCGACCTCATGCTCTCCCCTACTCTGATCACCTGCGTCATCTCCCCATTGGCTGAAAACAGACCCTGGGAAACAAATGAAGTTTCCAGAAAAGCAACCACAACCCTTATTGTCAGGGAAGATGTTCACTAATTCCTCAGGAGAGAATGCTTTCTGGCTGTTTATTCCTTTATTCAATAACTTTTACTGGGTTTCTTTCTTATTACAAATGTAGTACATGTTCATTGTAGGAAAATTAGAAACTATAGACCAGCAAAAAGAAGAAATTAAAAATCATTAGGAGTCCCACTGCACAGACAAAATCGCTGTTTACAAAAATGCAATTTTTCTGGACTTTCCTGTTAAAATATATAGTGTAGATGTCTTTATAGGTTGGTACATATGGATAGGTGTCATTTTGAACCGTTTCTTTTATATGGAGGCACCACAGTTTACCTAAATAACCCCCTTTAATAAAGATGTGGTTTGTGTTCTATATTCTAAACAACACTGCATCTCTGTAGCTAAATATTTACACCTCCTTAGGCTCAGTTCCTAGAAGTGGCATTGCTGAGGCAAAAGGTATATTCATTTAAAAAGATGTTGTGACATATTTGGGCATTAATTTAAAAAAGAGAATATAATTTAAGGGTTAGAATGTGTATTTTTTGGCCAAACCTGGTTTAGCCTCCTTAGTGAATCTGGGCAAATTACTTAATCTCTTTGGGCCTCAGTTTCCTCATCTGTAAAATGGGAGTGATGATGATAGTATGATCCTTACATGTTTGCTGTGAGGATTCAGTGAATTATTATGATTATTTTTTAAATTTTGTTTATTTTTGGCTGTGTTGGGTCTTCCTTCCTGCGCGCAGTCTTTTTCTCTAGTTGTGGTGAGCGGGGGCTACTCTTCGTTCGGGTGCGCAGGCTTCTCATTACGGTGGCTTCTCTTGTTGCAGTGCACGGGGTCTAGGGCACGTGGGCTTCAGTAGTTGTGGCGCACGGGCTCAGGAGTTGTGGCCCACGGGCTCTAGAGCACAGGCTCAGTAGCTGTGGTGCATGGGCTTAGGTGTTCTGAGGCATGTGGGATCTTCCCGGACCAGAGCTTGAACCCGTGTCCCCTGCATTGGGAGGCGGATTCTTAACCACTGAGCCACCAGGGAAGTCCTCAGTGATTATTGAGTGACGTATTTAGAATAGAGCCTGGGGCCTGGTAAGTATTCCTAACAAAGTTAGCTGTTATTATTATCATCAGAAGTCTTCTTATGCAGGAGATATTGAGTGGCCCACTAAATGCAGAAATGCAGCTTTTTTCTTAAAGACCTTCAATACTAGCCCAGACCCAGCATTGCAGCACAAAGCCGGGCAGGCAGCTCTGACAGGGCAGAATCAACATGACCCGAGAGCTCCAGGATGGCTTACCTGGGAATAATGAGTCTCTTCAATGCTCTTTCCTACATATCACTTCTTTAAGCTGATATTTGAGGAGCTGGAGCAGAGAATCCCTGGCCTTCCTTGCCAGCTCCTGGATTTGTGATTTCTACGTAGCTGACTAAGGACAGGTCCATGCAGGTTCAAAGAGGGTCCAGCTTCGGCTGAGAGCAGAGTGGCCCAAACATCTGAGCCTCTCGGACAGAAGGACTCTCTCCCGTTGTGAGATATGGCTTGGAGGCCATGTCAGCTCTTACTTTAGTCTCAAGAGTTCAGACCAGATTTATGAATCCTCCCCAACCTGTCCATACTGAGGATGGAGGACAGGTAGAGAGGAGAAGTTGCTAGTTGTCTGCCAGGGGCTGACTCTCGGGGCTCCCAGGGGGTCTCCGAGGGCTTGCTGTCACTTTAAAATAAAGTCTGTACTTCTCATCCTGGCCTCCCAGGCCCCCTAATCAGGCTGTTTCTTTTCTTTTCTTTTCTTTTCTTTTTTTTTTGTGGTATGCGGACCTCTCACGGCTGTGGCCTCTCCCGTTGCGGAGCACAGGCTCTGGTCGCGCAGGCTCAGCGGCCATGGCTCATGGGCCTAGCTGCTCTGCGGCATGTGGGGTCTTCCTGGACCAGGGCACAAACCTGTGTCCCCTGCATCGGCAGGCGGACTCTCAACCACTGCGCCATCAGGGAAGCCCCAGGCTGTTTCTTGGTTCCTGGCCCAACTCCTCCTATCCCCCTCCACCTCTTCTCTCTAGCAACCTTCCACATGCCAAACCCATTCCAGCCTAAGAGCTTTGCAATGGCTGTTCCCTCTGTCTGGAATGCTGTTCCTCAAACTTCCCATGGATGACAACCTCATGCCATAGAGATGTGACCTCCAAAGTGAGCATTCCTTGATTACTTCCTCCTTGCCTTTATCCATCCAACACGATTATCAAGAGTCTACTAAGTGTTAGGTACTTCTGGGCCCTGGGATGGAGAGACGGTCAGTAGAAAAGCCCCTGATGGAGCTCATATTCCAGTGGGGACAGGCAGACAACAACAGACAATATCTATGCCAGGAAATTACAGGGAGACACAAGTGCTCTGCAGAGAAATGAGACCTGGTGGTAGGATGCTGAGCCCTGAGGCTGGGGTTGGACCAAGTGGTCTGAGGCTCTCTGAGAGGGTGACACTAATGCTGAAATTGCTCAGAAAAGAAGACATTGGAGAGGCTAAAGCAGTAGTTCTTGATCTGGGAAATTTTGTCCCCCAGGGACCTTTTGGCAATGTCTGGGGACACTTTTGGTTGTCACAACTTGGGATGGTTGCTACTGCTACCTAGTAGGTAGGGGTGAGTGATACTGCTAAACGTCACATAAGGCACAGGATGGGCCCCCATGACAAAGAATTATCTCGCCCCAAATGTCATAGAGTTGAGGTTGAGAATCTTGGGCTATGGGATTAGGGATCCAAGGATGAGGAACCTCTGAGGGGAAATATGAGAAAGAGACAAACAATGAACAAGCAAATACATAAGTGGAATAATTAACAGTAAAATCCCTCCAGCTTTCCAGTCCATCCCCTCACTCAGAAAAACAACGAACCAATGTCCACATATGTTATCCCAGTTAACAACCTTCATGTCTGCTCACAGAGAAAAAATATGACAGTAGATAACATATTACACTGAAATTCAGCTAAAGTGACAACATTTATGAATCATGGAAAAATACATGGAGACTGAGTTCATCCTTCAAAATTCATGCTACAAGTATTTGCTGAGCACCTACTATGTGTCAGACATTAGAGACCTTACCAACACATCGGAGAAACTCCTCCCCACTTCCACCACTTCCTGTTTTTGCTGCACACAGAAGCAAGAAGCAGCCAGAGTGAGAAAGCATGGGTAGATTCAACATATTTATTTATACTCCAAAGAATGCTCATTGAATTTCTGGTTGAAATGCTCAAGCCAATTTTGGTACAGAAGGGATAGCAAATAATAATTTTCTTCTTTCAAACACACACACACATTTTGTGTTTATAAGTTTGAAACCTGGATCCATCCAATAACCAACATCTACACTTAATATTTAATATTGAATATGGACTCTTTTGGGAAAAACTGTCATTAAGTTGATTGCAGGTCTCACAGTAGATTGGGAGATATAAGGAGGGTCTATTACATATGACTTATACACCTCAGTTCCCCCACCCATGCCTGGGGCAGACATTGCTAATTGATTGCAGCACTCTTGACTGGATGTGCAGAATTCCGGACCCAGCCTCACAGTTCTTCCCAGTGCAGAGCTCTAGGCACTTGGAGCCAGCAGATCTTAGTTACCACGAGGATGAAACATTTTTGCCTTCTGGCTCTTCTTCGCCTTAGACCATTTATTCCGCATCCTCAACTTGTGCAACTGTCTTTATAAAACCTCAGCTCAAGAATGGTTGCGGATACATCAGACAAGATTAGGAGAACATTCCGGATGAGTAAATGTTGCGGTTTGTTGGTTTTCCCACAGGAGAGAGAGGTGACTGGCTCTGAATTTGTTGATGGGTTTTGACTCCTTCTTACTGTGAGGGCAGGTCCCAGGGGGAGGCTGGACCAGGGAGCTCAAGGGCACAGCCAGACCATTTTTATATATTTCTGTTTACAAAGTCACATCCAAAGAGCTGGGCAACACAGGAATGGGAGCCCTGGAGCTGAGGGCAGACCAGACATGAGGAATGAGCTGGGCCCTAGGACTAGACACTGAACAATGTGGAGACCCCCTCCCAATCTCCCCACCCCTTTTTAGGACCAGTTCCCGGTTCCTGCACAGGATGGTTCTCATGGTCCAAAGCCACTCAAGTAGGGCTAGAAACTTCTTTCCGTAGACCACTGCCCTGCCTCTTCACCACCCTTTGCCCAGCTCAAACTGTCACCGTCCTAGTGCTTTAAATAAATTATTCCCTTGAAAGGGGCTCAGTCCCTCAGCCCCATCTCCTTCCTTCTATCTCTTTCTCATCGTTTCCCAGGCATAAGTACAAAGCAAAATAAAGGAAAACAAAACATCAAGAGGTTTTACTCCCCCAGGAAACTCTGAAACAGCTCAGATCTCTGCTTGCACTCAGACCCTGAAGACAAAGAAAATGAGGCTACAGAAAGACCACTCGCATTGGTAATTCTGGACTGAGGTTGAGTAGCGAAAGTCCAGGAAGCGTCCACTGTCTGTCCCGCACACCACTCTCACCTCATCCTCACTGGCCTCAGACACACCCTCACTCATAAATTAATTATGGTCCAACCTGGCCTCATTCATATAGTAATCACATAATGTCGGGTTATATTTGTGTGGTGCTTTTCAAATCTATACAGGTCCCTCATTTCGGTTAATTCCTTGATCTTCATGACACCCTGCAACATAGCTCCTATAGTGTTATTCCCCTTGCACAGAGGAGAAGACTGAGGTTCAGAGAAGTGAAGGGCCTTGCCCAGGAGAGAGACATGGGCAGGTATTTGTGATGTGAGTCCATCTCTTCTGACTTAGGGCCAGGAAGTCTTTTCTAGCACAACACAGCTGCAGTGTAAGTGCTGTCACATTTTAATTGCATGTGGCTATGTTTAGAAAGGTTTCATTATGACAGGAAATGACCCATTGGCTGCCTGTCAGGCCTGATTTATTTCAAAGTGTCCGTCACAACTCTGCCTTCTGACCCCCCGCCAGTAGGGCCCTGAGGTACCCGGGTCAGCCTCCCTCTGCTGTGACCCTGCAGCCCTGAAGAAGCAAGGTGCTGCCCTGGCCCCCTCCCTGGTGCCCAAGCTGAACTCACGTGTAAGCCACACACTCACATGTCTACCTACCCATCATTCCTTCATTCCTTCAGAAATCTATATTGAGCACTTACAATGTGCCAGGTGCTGTTCTGCACTGGGGGAGAGCAGTGGGCAAAAGAGATAACAATTCCACTTGGTGCATTTTACATGTTAGTGGGCATGTCAGTAGGGGATGGTGGCGACAGAAAATAAGTAAAATACAGAGTATGTCAGATGGCAATAGGTGATGGGAGGAAAACAAAGCAGGGGGCATGGGGTGGCAGGTATTATGGGTTGGAGGAAAATAGAATAGGTTGGTCAGGGATGGTGTCACTGAGAAGGGGGTGCTTGAGCAGAGACGGGAAGGAGGGAGTTACGTCACTAGATGTGGGAAAAGCATTCCAGGCAGAGGGAACAGCTGGTGCACAGGCCCTGAGGCGAGAGGGGAAGAGAAAAAGCAAGGAGCCTGTTGTGGATGCCAGCTCGCCTACTGCACCCCTAGAGGGAGCTACATGCCAATGTTCTCTGTCCTCCACAGCAAGGAGCTCCGGAAATGGCTTTCTTCCATGCTTGTTCAGTGATCTTGGGACAAATGTCCGGAAATCAAATTTCTGGATCAAAGGGTTTGCAGAGTTTAAGTGGTAGCAGTCACTTTCTGAAGCCCTCTCTCACAGCATTTCCCCCTTTTCTTTCCACCACTCAGTGCATTTTGCTTAGAGCCAGATGAATCTTCCCCTGATGTTTTCCCTTCCGCTTCTTGAATGTTCAGAGACCTCGGTGGCTACCACTTGCTCACAGGAAAGCCCCGGCATTCCAGGCTTCCTCCTTCTGCCCCCACAGACTTCTCCCGCATTTCCTGCTGCTGCTCCTGGCACAGAGCCTACTCACCTCTTCAGCACACATTGCCTGAGGGCCTTATGTGTCTGGCCCTGGAAAAACCGAAAAATTGAAAACTAAAGGACAAGTCAGTTAAACTGCACTTGGTGGGCAGTTAGAGGCTCAGTGGCCTGCCGTCCCTGATAGAGTCACACCTTACCTCTCAGCCACATACCCTTTATTTTCAGTGGACACAACACTGATTCATTCAACAAGCACTTATCAGCACCTGCTAGAGGCAGACTGTCTCCTAAGCGCCCGGGACCCCAAAATGGGAAAAGCTGGGCCCTGGCTCTGGTGTCATTCCCATCTCTCCCTCCGAATTCCTCTAACCCCACTGGGATTCCACCTACACGTGAAGGCACCTTAATCGGCCCACAGCCCAGTCAGCTGCCCCCTCTGACCTCCCTCACTTGGTCTCTGCCTGCTGTTTGGCATTTGGCATGAGTTTTTCAACACTGTCACTAATCCTTTTTTTTTTTTAATTTTTAAAATATTTCAGTGTTTCATCTCTCCAGCTAGACTGAAGCTAAGAGAGGGCAGGGACTACATCTCATTTTAGATTTCTGCAACCCTCTCTGTGTCTAATAGATTATCTGGCACATAGTACTTGCTAATTAAATATCGGTTTGTTGAGGATATGATCATGCCTCACCTCTGCTCAAAAAACACTTGATAAAATCTAAATCCCCTAGCCTGGCATTCAAGACCTTTCCTTTAGGACTCCACTAGACCTCACCTCCTCCAGGAAGTCTCCCAGGAATGCTTATCTCAGGTAGACTCAGAACCATTGCCATACACACATGCACACGTGTACATAGACACACAGACACAGACAGACAGACAGACATTCCTCCTCTGCTCTCTTCTATCAGAACAGCTGCCTGCAAGGTGGGTGAGAACTTAAGTCTTCAAAGTCACAACACCTCTGGGTTCTAACCCTGGCTCTGCCACAACTGGCTGTGTGGCGGTTCCCTCACCTCTTTGCACTTCAGCTGCCTCATCTGTAAAATAGGCATCATAATCACCTCTGCCTCCTGGCGGGGTGGAGGGCGATGCTGGGAGAAGAAGTGAGCAAATGCTGCCCAGAGCCAGCACCGTGGTCCTCGGAGGGCACAGGAAATCAGTCTCGTCCTCTCACTGGCCACATGGTGTGTCTAAGTGCTCCCTGAGGGCGGCCCGGAGCTGGCTCTGCTCATCCCTGAGTCACCAGTGCCTATCGAGGTCAGGGACAGAGAAGATGCCTCATTAACATTTGCCGGGTGGGTGACCGTGTACATTGCCTTGAGAGAAAGTCTGATAAATACAGCTATCTGTCATCCCTGGACCACAGCACTGAAAGCCCATGGATAGGACATCGGTAAGAGGAATGAGACCAAACTCAAGAGTTGACTCTGTTTGGGGCCCCAGTGCACCACCTGCCAGACGTCTTTGTGCACCACTGCTGAGCTAACCTCAACATCCTGCCGACAGATTTCCTCAGATTCCTTTAGACTCCATTGGGTTCTTCCTTTCTATCCTCATTCGAATAACGTATATTTTCCCATTTTAATTTAATTTTCTCCCTTCCTCCCAAACCAGAGCACTTTGCCCACAGACATATGGGCCACTGTTGCATTTATAGCATCTTTATTAATCCCTCCCAGACCTCTGGGCTCAGACAGCAGCCTGGGGAAACAACGTCAGTTCCCTTTCCACAGGGCTATTAAAATGCCTTTCTTTTAATTGGTCCAAAACAGAAGATGAGCTTTAAAAAAAAAAAAAAAAAAGCCAGCTTTCCGTTTCCATCTCAGGGTGTAGGAAGGACACGTAGGTGCACCTGTGTTGCCGGTGGTGCCCTGTGTGAAGGACTCGGCCGACCTGCGCAGGGCAGGCTGACGGGGCAGGCTGGCTGGTGGGCTCATGGGCCCGCTGATGGTTTCTCTGGGATTCTGATGGTTACCTTGGAGCTTAGAACAAAAAATGTAAAATTGGATAATACTGTGGGTTCAAAGTTGGCCACCAGCAAAACTATCCTTTAAAAATGCTGGTTAGGTACTATGGCTAATCCTTCAGATACTTACCATGCTCTTTGAGCATTTCCTACACTTTAGACACTGTTCTAAATGCGTTCTGGGCATCCAGCCCTTGACGCCTCACAACAACACGTTTGAGAAATATATTATTTTTTCCGTTTTTCAGGTGAAGATATTGAGGCACAACGAGGGAACACAACTCAGCCAAATAACCTAGCCCCCAGCAGCAGATGGTCATGGCTGGTGCACGTGGGTCTTTTCTGGAACTGATGTAAGACCCCCTGTTCTTTGGGTAGAGGCCCGGGGACCACAGCTTGGTGAAAGGAGCACCGGGCGCCGGCACTCTCTTGGCCGGGAGCCCTTGCTCTGGGCATAACACACCTAACACTGCATGGTGGCCCCGGTGGCAGAGAGGGGATCTGAACTCACACTGGCTCCGGATTCTGTGTGCACAACTCCTGTACAACCCTGCTTCTGCCGAGCTTGCTCGGGGCTCTTTTGCTCCTGCGTCACTGGAGCCGTGAGCAAATAGGGGGACGGAGACTGACTCATTCTTGTAGGTTTGCTAAGAGTAACACGGCAAGCAAGTTCATGCACACCTCGAGAACCCAGGTTCTAAATCCTGAGGGCGACTCTTTGGAGTCTCAAGATCCTAAAGGCAGGTCCTCGGAGAGTCTCCGTATGGATTTGTGTAGGCTAGGAGCCTGTTCCCTGCCGAGGAGGCCACTGAATGATGCTGTCCAGTTTGAGATGTCAACTCCAGCAGACGACACGGTGGAAAAGGAAAGGCATGGTCTTAAGCACCAGATGGACCAGAGTTTCCATCCTGCTTCCCAATGCCTGGGTGAGCTGGGTGCATTAGTAACACCGCTGAGTCTGAAATGAGCATCTGTGATCGTTGGCTGCCTGGAACAGAGTCTACCCCCGCTCTGTTCCTCTACCTCTTCAGCTGTGCGGGCAGCTCACACCTCCAAACCTACCTACCTCACCAGCCACCCCTTGTGCCCCCGCTCCCCAGGCCCGCAGGCCCTCACCTATGCGCCCAGGGCAGTGTGCGCTGTTAGTGAGGCCAGGCTCGCCCGCCTTCCAGAGCCCAGCTGCTCCAGGAGTGAAATGCTTCAGAGCAGCCAGACTCTCCCCCTAATGCCTTCATTTCTATTTAAATTTCTCACACACAGAGACCTACAGGCTGAACGAAGCTTCACCCTGCTTCTTTCTCTCTGTGTTCTCTTTTTTCTTTACAATGGAGACTTTTTGACAAGGGCTGCGGTGACAGCGGTGAATGCTTTCTTCAAGAAGCCATGGGGCATTGAAAATACAATTTTTCCTTTGCCCCAGTAAGAACTACCAAACCAGACCAAACCAAAATGAAACATTTGGAATTCTACCACTTTTTCCTTGACTGGTCCACATTGCAGTTCCTGGGGTCACCACTAGGGACAAATGTAGTTCTGACAGGGCCTCTTCTACTCTCGGAGTTTGGGCGCAGAATAATTCTGCTCACACCCTCGCTCCTATTGTGTTACATGACAAAGAGCTCATTCGGTCAACTTTGGGCAAGAGCAGATTACAGATGAGGGTCTGGCTGAGCCCTGCAGATGCCCTGAGGAATAATGAGTAAGCTCACAGCAAGTGACTCTCTCCCCGCAGTGGCCGCGTATTCAATGGAGGTCCCTCCAGCCGGTGACTCTTCCATAAGCAGCTGTCTGCCGGCCAATAATTCTAATCTCCTTCTGTTATCCAGTGACCCCCTTTCATCTAACAATTTCCTCTTCCAATTAATACCGTCCACCACTGACTACTGGGGGATTTCAAGATGACAATAACAACAAAATGACAGCAACAGCTAGCATCAGAGCTCTTATCTCATCTCTTGAGTGGTTCCAAGGGCTCTACCCATATTTATCTCCCCTAATCTACCCTGGAAGCTAGAAACTGTTATTCTTCCAGTTTACAGATGGGAAAACCGAGGCTCAGAATGATTAAGGAACTTGCCTTAAGTCAAGCAGCCGAACAAGATGTGATTCAACAAGGCCCTCACCTTTGAAGGTCTACTTCCTTCCTGGTGAAGGTCACTCTCACTACCCTGTGGAGGACGAGGCCGTATTCTGAGCAGCAGTGTATTTCTGGGGCATCACTTTTCTGATGTATCAGTGATTTCTATGAAGCTTGCCCTGCCCTCAGGAAGCATGTGGTCTAGGCAAGAAGGCAAGATTAGCAAATGTGAAACGATCAGAGAAACAACACAAGGTGGATCCTAAAATATGCTCCATAGATGATAAATATTGTGGGGAATGCTTTCCAAATTGCATTTTCTAGAAATGTAGTTCGTTGGAGTGTTACTATGTCTTTTAAAAAATATTCAGGAGTTAGAGTTCATTTGTGAAGCATTGGGCTCAGCACTGTTAATTTTGTTTCTCTGCTGCAGGACTTGTCAGGACTCTTACTCTCCTAACCTGCCTGACACCTTCCATACTGCATTTCCTTCATTACAAGATGCCATTGGTTGTAAGATGCCCCATTTATTTCATAATAACTTTCCCAGGAAATAAACATTTTCACATTTCATATGTATCAAATGAAACAGGTGCTGATTTCCAAAGCCTTAATAGGTGGATATTAAAGAAATCAGTTAGGCAGTGTTTCCCAAAACTTTGGACCAAGGAACCATCTTATGCAGGACTGGTGCTCCTCAGAAAAATCTTTGTAAACCATTGGTTGGAGGAGAAAGCTGCTTCAGACCTGGGGAAGCCAAAGGGACATGGTTGGGGCAGGGGCAGCCTGGAATTGGGTCCCAAAATCTGGACAGGAGAGGCTGAGGGGAAGAGAGAAGGCAGAGAAGGATGGGTGCTGGAGACCATTAAAGGGCTGCATCCTGCCCTCAGGACTGGGTCTCACCTAGCACCCCATCATGAAGGGGGATGAAGAGGACATTCTCAGGACAGGCTTCCCCCACAGCATCTGGCTAAATGGTGAAGACCGTCCAGGGAGCAAGACTCCACACCTCACAGTCTGTTATGGAGACAGTACAGCCAGCAGTTTCAGCCCAGGCCAGGTGCTGTGGCAGGGGAAATGCGGCCTCTGTGAGAGCCCAGAGGAGGGTGCCCCTCCTGTCTGGGAAGTGGTCAGAGAAGGCTTCCTGGAGGAGGTAGCTTTTAAGCCACCTGAAGGATGGGGGGAGGTGCACATTATTAGCAATAGTAGCGTAGATGTTGGGGTAGAGCACGGAGCACTGGGGGAACTGAGAGCAGTTCAGTTTAGTGGGAGAGGAGGGGCCTCGTGGGAAGCAGGGAGCAATAAGGGAAAAGGTGAACAAAAGCCAGGTCGTGGAGGACCCCGAAGACCATGAGAAGACATACGGATCTTACCGTACAGGCAGACATGGTGGGCATAGGTTTAAGACCATGGGCTCTGGAGACAGGCCACGCCCTGTCCAAATCCCTGCTACAGATATCCTAACTGTGTGACCTTGGGCAAGTTACTTTCCAGCACTAAGCTTCAGTTTTATCATCTGTAAAATGGGAGTGATGACAGTACCCACTGCACAGTTGTTGTGAGGATTATATAGGAAAGTGAACGCCAAGTGCCTGGGCTGGAGCAGACTATTATTATTAAAGGGCATTGGCCCCGGCCCTGGAGTTGGACAGGTGAAGTCTGGCTCCTTCACATGTTAGCTGAGGGCCTCGCCGCCTCCCTGGACCTCCCTTTTTCACCTGTTCAAAGGAGAAGATGTTACCTGTCCAACCTCCCACACTGGGTGCAGAAAATCAGAGTGTGGGAAAGAGCTTTGAAAAAGATGCATTACAAGAGAAAAAAGGCCGGGCGGGCGGTGGGAAGCAACCTAGAAGAGAACTCACAAACCTAACGATAGTTGCTGTGATAGAGGAGTGGGGTTGTGGATGATTTTTTTAACCTCTTTCTTTCCATGGTATGTTTTAAAAAGAAATTTTTTTGGGTTACCCTCATTAACAGGAGAAAAATTAAAGTGTCAATCAGCACAGTTATTATCTTTATCTTTCTTTCTAAATTCCTGCCCTTCCTTAAATCTATAAATGTTCCTCTCATTTACATCAACTGCTCCCTCTTTAGTTGTGGGGAAACACCTGCAAACCCATCTCTCTCATCACACAACGTGATAGAGAAAGAGATCCAGCCTGAGGTCCTTAACCACAGGGCCTGCTGGGCCCCCATTAGCAACATGCCATCACATACCGGCTCTGCCTCTCTTAGCTGGTCTGTGGTGTGACCCTCAGACAACCAGGCACACCCTCAGAACCCAGCAACTTCCTCCCACGGGAGGTGGGGGCACTTTGAGCCCCGAGACTCCATCTGGATGTGGGACCAACCTCAGTGTTGCTAAGCGTGTGGGGTTTCCATGAGGATCACTTGGAATCATGGATGAGCAGGGGCCTCATACGCACGTGGGAGGGGTTGGCAGAGCCAGTTGGTATGGGAGGTCACTGGCAGTCCCACCTGCTCTCCCGCTCAGGGTGTAGGTGGTTAATGTCACTGGTCCAGGAGACCCACTATCCTGACAGACAAGAGGTAAGAGATTGCAGGGGCCTGAGTCAGTTTGTGTCCACCACAAGGTTGACCCTCAACCACCGACCACAGAGCTAACACTGTAGCCCAAGGAAGGGCCTGCCCAGCCGGTGCTTCATTCCAGCTCCCGGCCTGGCCAACCAGAAAGCAAGACGAGCCACGGGAAGCTGGGAGGCCCTGCAGGAAGGCTTGCATCCAGGTGGCTGCTGAAAATCTCACTCATCTTTGCCCTTGGAGGCAAAGAAGCACTCCTTTGCCATGCCTCTTGACGATAAGTACCTAGAATATTAAAAACCATTTATACTTTTTTGGCTCCACTTCTTGGAATCTATTCCAAGGAAACGATCAAAATTACAGAAATGGCTACCTGCATAAAGATGTTCTGTGCAGCCTTATTTATAACTTGGAGAAAGGGAAGTAATCTTTATGTTGAACAATTTGGACATAAAATTGAGATAGTGGAGTAAATTGTACTCTGCCTTCTAACTGTCATGCAGACAGTAAAAATATTGTCATGAAGACTTTGTATTGATAAGGGAAAATGATTATAGTACAATGTTAAACTAAAAATTAGAAGAGTATATGCAGAAATACAGAGGATCATGAGAGATTACTACAAGCAACTATATGCCAATAAAATGGACAACCTGGAAGAAATGGACAAATTCTTAGAAATGCACAACCTTCCAAGACTGAACCAGGAAGAAATAGAAAATATGAACAGACCAATCACGAGCACTGAAATTGAAACTGTGATTAAAAATCTTCCAATAGGGCTTCCCTAGTGGCGCAGTGGTTGAGAGTCTGCCTGCCAATGCAGGGGACACGGGTTCGTGCCCTGGTCCGGGAAAATCCCACATGCCGTGGAGCGGCTGGGCCCGTGAGCCATGGCCGCTGAGCCTGTGCGTCCGGAGCCTGTGCTCCTCAACGGGAGAGGTCACAGCAGTGAGAGGCCTGCGTACCGCAAAAAAAAAAAAAAAAAAAAAACTTCCAATAAACAAAAGCCCAGGACCAGGTGGCTTCACAGGAGAATTCTATCAAACATTTAGAGAAGAGCTAACACCTATCATTCTCAAATTCTTCCAAAATATAGCAGAGGAAGGAACACTCCCAAACTCATTCTACGAGGCCACCATCACCCTGATACCAAAACTGGACAAAGATGTCACAGAGAAAGAAAACTACAGGCCAATATCACTGATGAACATAGATGCAAAAATCCTCAACAAAATACTAGCAAACAGAATCCAACAGCACATTAAAAGGATCATACACCATGATCAAGTGGGGTTTATCCCAGAAATGCAAGGATTCTTCAATATACGCAAATCAATCAACGTGATACACCATATTAACAAATTGAAGGAGAAAAACCACATGATCATCTCAATAGATGCAGAGAAAGCTTTCGACAAAATTCAACATCCATTTATGATAAAAACCCTCCAGAAAGTAGGCATAGAGTGAACTTTTCTCAACATAATAAAGGCCATATATGACAAACCCACAGCCAACATCGTCCTCAATGGTGAAAAACTGAAACCATTTCAACTAAGATCAGGAACAAGACAAGGTTGCCCACTCTCACCAGTCTTATTCAACATAGTTTTGGAAGTTTTAGCCACAGCAATCAGAGATGAAAAAGAAATAAAAGGAATCCAAATCAGAAAAGAAGAAGTAAAGCTGTCACTGTTTGCAGATGACATGATACTATACATAGAGAATCCCAAAGATGCTACCAGAAAACTACTAGAGCTAATCAATGAATTTGGTAAAGTAGCAGGATACAAAATTAATGCACAGAAATCTCTGGCATTCCTATACACTAATGATGAAAAATCTGAAAGTGAAATTAAGAAATCACTCCCATTTACCATTGCAACAAAAAGAATAAAATATCTAGGAATAAACTTACCTAAGGAGACAAAAGACCTGTATGCAGAAAATTATAAGACACTGATGAAAGAAATTAAAGATGATACAGATAGATGGAGAGATATACCATGTTCTTGGATTGGAAGAATCAACATTGTGAAAATGACTCTACTACCCAAAGCAATCTACAGATTCAATGCAATCCCTATCAAACTACCACTGGCATTTTTCACAGAACTGGAACAAAAAATTTCACAATTTGTATGGAAACACAAAAGACCCCGAATAGCCAAAGCAATTTTGAGAAAGCAAAACGGAGCTGGAGGAATCAGGCTCCTGGACTTCAGACTATACTACAAAGCTACAGTAATCAAGACAGTATGGTACTGGCACAAAACAGAAATATAGATCAATGGAACAGGATAGATAGCCCAGAGATAAACCCACGCACATATGGTCACCTTATCTTTGATAAAGGAGGCAAGAACATACAGTGGAGAAAAGAGAGCCTCTTCAATAAGTGGTGCTGGGAAAACTGGACAGCTACATGTAAAAGAATGAAATTAGAACACTTCCTAACACCATACACAAAAATAAATTCTAAATGGATTAAAGACCTAATTGTAAGACCAGACACTATAAAACTCTTAGAGGAAAACATAGGCAGAACACTCTATGACATAAATCACAACAAGATCCTTTTTGACCCACCTCCTAGAGAAATGGAAATAAAACCAAAAATAAACAAATGGGACCTAATGAAACTTAAAAGCTTTTGCACAGCAAAGGAAACCAAAAACAAGACCAAAAGACAATCCTCAGAATGGGAGAAATATGTGAAAATGAAGCAACTGACAAAGGATTAATCTCTAAAACATACAAGCAACTCATGCAGCTCAATATCAAAAAAACAAACAACCCAATCCAAAAACGGGCAGAAGACCTAAAGAGACATTTCTCCAAAGAAGATATACAGGTTGCCAACAAACACATGAAAGAATGCTCAACATCATTCATTATTAGAGAAATGCAAATCAAAACTACAATGAGATATCATCTCACACTGGTCAGAATGGGCATCATCAAAAAAATCTACAAACAATAAATGCTGGAAAGGGTGTGGAGAAAGGGAACCCTCTTGCACTGTTGGTGGGAATGTAAATTGATACAGCCACTATGGAGAACAATATGGAGGTTTCTTAAAAAACTAAAAATAGAACTACCATATGACCCAGCAATCCCACTACTGGGCATATACCCTGAGAAAACAATAGTTCAAAAAGTGTCATGTACCAAAATGTTCATTGCAGCTCTGTTTACAATAGCCAGTACATGGAAGCAACCTAAGTGTCCATCGACAGATGAATGGATAAAGAAGATGTGGCACATATACACAATGGAATATTACCCAGCCATAAAAAGGAACGAAACTGAGTTATTTGTAATGAGGTGGATGGACCTAGCGACTGTCATACAGAGTGAAATAAGTCAGAAAGAGAAAAAAAAATACCATATGCTAATACATATATATGGAATCTAAGAAAAAAAAAGGTCTGAGGAAACTAGGGGCAGGATGGGAATAAAGGTGCAGATGTAGAGAATGGACTTGAGGATGTGGGGAGGAGGAAGGGTAAGCTGGGACAAAGTGAGAGAGGGGCATGGACATATATACATTACCAAATGTAAAATAGATAGCTAGTAGGAAGCAGCCGCATAGCACAAGGAGATCAGCTCGGTGCTTTGTGACCACCTAGAGGGGTGGGATAGGGAGGGTGGGAGGGAGGGAGATGCAAGAGGGAAGAGATATGGGGACATATGTATATGTGTAAATGATTCACTTTGTTATAAAGGAGAAACTAACACACAATTGTAAGCAATTATTCTCCAATAAAGATGTTAAAAAATAAATAAATAAAAATTAGAAGAGTATAAAACTCTATGCAATTGTGGTAGATTGTAAAATGGTCCACCATTTTGTACGAGGACCACAAAGCTAACAGTGTAGCCCAAAGAAGAATATTTTGTAGGTCCTCCAGTAGTCTTTCCTTTCTCCCTTGAATCTGGGCTGGCCTTTGATCTGCTTGGACTAATAGAAAATGGAATAAATGGCACAGCACAGGACACCAATCCTCGGCCCTGAGAATATTTGCAGCTTCTGCTTTTCCTACAGCTCTTGGAACCAGCACCATGAGAACAGGCTCATCTAATCTACTAAGAAACACATGGCATAGTCACCCACTGTCACCCCAGCTGATAGCCAGCCAACCATGCGACATAAGAGAGGCCTTACAGGGCCACTGACTGCAGGTAGCATGAGTGAGCCAGCTGAGATCAGCCAAGCCCAGACCAGACCAGAAGAAACATCGAGCAGAATCATGAGCCACTGCTGTTGCTAAATTTGGGGGTGGTTTGTTACACAGCAATGGATACCTGATACACCAGCCTATGCTTATTCGTATGTACAGAAAAACCATTTAGAAAGGAAAAACAATCCTGGATGGAAAGATTCCAAGGTGCAAAAATAGTGGATTTATTAAATGGTAGGATTACAGGTAATTAAAAAAATTATTTGTTTCAAAATTACAGGACTCTGCTTAAGCTATTTACAGTGAAAAACAAAGGCACATTTTAAAAAGTGAAAATAGGAGCTGAATTATCCTCCCTGGAGAGTTCTAATTCAAACCTCTCTGGCATATTCCTGTTCAGAATTGGGACCTCATCATCAATCTCCTGCCTTTGGCAGATGTGGGAGGAAACCTGAGCTGTGTCCTCCACTGCAGGGCCAGGATGGTGGGCTCTGGAGGGCTGCCTCCAGGCCCCCTCAGCCTCTCCCTTGTGGGTTTTGAAGTGAGAAGCTTGGGAACTGTTGTCTGTTTTTGGCAGCTATCTTTAGCTCTCCTCTCTGAATCCCTGTGGCATTCTCAGTCCATACAATGCAAGCAGCCCCATGCCCCTGGTTACCTTGAATTGTCGCCCTGTGTTTGGAGAGCTCCAGAAGGAGAGCTGGTACAGCAGGATAAGCCTGGCATTTGGAGTATAAAGGCCTGGACCCAAACCCCAGCTCTGCCCTTCTTGGCTCCTGCATTCATTTCTTGGCACCTCTATGCTCCAGGGCCGGGGGTGTAGGCTGGACATTCAGAGATGAACTAGCCACAGCCTGTGCCCTAGGGAAGTACTTGGTCTTGTGGGTGAGACCTACACACTCAAAAGCCAAAGTTAGGGTGACCACATCATTTATTGTTCAAACGGAGACATTTCGGGGAGTAAAAGGGGCTGACTACAGTCAACAGGGGCTGTCCAGGGCTAACAGGGACCTATGGTCACGCTATCCACAGCCCAGCTCCTTCATATGGAGTTGCAGTCAAGAGATGCCGTCCAGCAAACAAAAGGAATTTAAACAAATTAAAAAGAAAATCACTGCTCTCCTTTAAACACGTAAAAGTGGATACCATTCATAATTCACAGTTACACCTCTGCTTTTCCTTTGCTCCTGAGTTTTTCCTAACTGAAGCTGCTCCAAACGTCTGACATGTCAAACCAGAGAGAATTTTCTAGGACACCTGGCCCACATGGATTTTCTCTTTCTGCCACACCCTCCATTTCCAGCTCTTAGCTCTGTGTTACCTCTCTGCCTCTCTAAAGCCAGCTCTCTCTTTCTCCCTTCTCCAGAGGGACAGACAGGAGGAGGGGAGGAGAATCTGAGAGTCAAGACAAAGGGCTGACTATTTGGGGTGTGGGGAAGGAACGGGAGGTCCGCGTAGATAAATGTTATCAATCTTACTCCTGGCATACACATAGATGCTCATCCAAGACTACATTTCCCATGCCCCCTTGCAGCTGGGTTGGACCATGTGACTAGTCTCCACAAATGGAATGTAAGGATAAGTCTTGCATGTCACTTCCAGGACAAGGTGGTTAAGTATCATGTATTCAATCATCCACATTCTCTCTCTGTACCCACTTCCTCCCTGCAGTCTACCAGCTGGATAACTCCAAGGTGATCTCAAGGCCACAAGACCGTGGAGCCACAAGATGTAACGGGCCTGATTCCCCTGGCAGCCAGCTGTAGAAAAACAAAATAAAAATGGAGTCAGTATTGCTAAGAGAGCTCTCTAAAGTGAATTCAGGAGGCCATTAAGGAAGTGTGATTTATATACATATCAGCCTGGATGGTATCTGACCTTTTGACCACTTATTGTCCTAATGAAGTCATCCAGAACATCTGCCAGAAACAAGATACTTTCCAAACTCTTACCCTAAAATACCTTGTGAAAGTCCATCTGCTTATTGGACTCATACCCTAAACTAACTCGTGATTCCTTAAAGACAAACATTTCCTGACTTGCATCAAAGTCAATCACAATTCTCACCAGGCAACTTTTAGCAACCTTGTGGCTTTTCGTCTTTATAAGCCTCTGACTCTTTCTCTTCCCTGGAACATTCTTTCGGTTTCACCAGAATCTGTGTCTCCCGAATTGCAATTCTTTTTTATTTTTTTAATTTATTTAATTTTTGGCTGCATTGGGTCTTTGTTGCTGTGCACGGGCTTCCTCTAGTTGCGGCGAGTGGGGGCTACTCTTCATTGCGGCGTGCGGGCTTCTCATTGCGGTGGCTTCTCTTTGTTTCGGAGCACGGGCTCTAGGCGCGCGGGCTTCAGTAGTTGTGGAGTGTGGCCTTCAGTAGTCGTGGCGTGCGGGATTCAGTAGTTGTGATGCGCAGGCTCAGTAGTTGTGGCGCATGGGCTTAGTTGCTCCGCGGCATGTGGGATCTTCCCGGACCAGGGCTCGAATCCGTGTCCCCTGCATTGGCAGGCGGATTCTTAACCACTGCGCCGCCAGGGAAGCCCCCCGAATTGCAATTCTTAAGACTCCAAATAAACTCTTTTCTTATTTTCAGCCTCCTGCATTGTTTTTTGGTCGACTTACCTAGAAAAGGAGCCATACAACCAGTAGCATACATATTGGGCTTTCCAAAGGTGAGAAATGTTATTGGCGAGAGCCATTAAAATCTTGAGGTTGTTGCAGCAGTTAGTCTATCCTGGCTACTTCACCTCCCTCTCAGAGCTGTTACATAGATTAAATAAAATGAATATAATGGCTTAAATGGTGCTCCCACCCCACAATGATATATCCATGTCCAAATCCCCGAATCCTGTGAATGTGGCTTTATGAGGTGAAAGGGTCTTTGCCCATGTAAATTAAATTAAGAATCTTGAGGTCATCCTGGTTTACCTGTTACCTGTGTGGGCTCTAAATCCATTGATGACAGCCTTTATAAAACAGGAGAGTAGAAGACACAGACAGAAGAGGAGAAGGTCATGTGGAGACAGAGGCAGAGATTGGAGTGATGCAGCCACAAGCCAAGGAATGCCTGGAGCCACCAGCAGCTGGAAGAGGCAAGGAATGGATTCTCCCCTAGAGCCTTCTTAGGGAACATGGTCCTGCTGACCCCTTGACTTTGGATTTCTAGCCTCCAGAACTGTGTGACAATAAATTTCTGTTGCTTTAAGCCACCCACCCAGTTTGTGGTCATGTGTTATAACAACCCTAGGAAATGAATACAGTGAGGTATGCACAGGGGCTAGCACAGGGCCCAGCACAAAGTAAATGATGACAGTAAATGGTGACAAAAAAAAAATCATCCCTTGAATGCCTCCACAGTTCCCTCCTTAGAGACAGGTCTTCTAGGAGATTGTGTCCTCAGAGAGCAGGAACAATTGAAATCTGTATTGTTAATTCCCAGAGAAGTTTCTAACGAAGCTCATAATAGTATTTGCACTGAGAGTAAATGTAGACCTTGAGCTTTGTGGGAGCAATTTAAAGATGACAGACATACATTTTCATTAATGCGTGACCAAAATGATTAAAAAGCCTCTCTCTGCAGCATCTCTTTTTAAACGCCTGCGGAAGCAGCTACTGGGACCGTCTGCCTGGGGCAGACTAAAAACCAGCCTCAGGCAAAGGGATGTGAGTCCCTGGACCTTCGGGAAGGCCATTCCGAGTCCCTCTCGAGGCTGGGGTCCAGAAGGGGTTGGGAGACACTTCACAGGACCTTCCTGAAAGCAGATGTGACATAGCAAAGAAAAGGCCATGCAGGGGAAGTGGAGTGGCCAGCTGCTTACGACTCTGGAGATGTTTGTTCAGTAAGGTAGCACCAGTCACATGTGGCTATTAAAATTTAAATTCATTACAATGAAATAAAATTTAAAATTTAGTTCCCCACTCATGTGAGCCACTTTTCAAGTGCACAATAGCCATATGTCACTAGAGGCTACCAAATTTATAGAACATTTCCATCATCACAGAAAGTTCTATTGGACCACCCTGCTTAACCAGGAGGCTCTGTGAGTTACCAGCACTGTGACCTCAGACAAGTAGGTCTCCTCTTGTCTCGGACACTGTCTCTGCCTCAGTGTCCCCATCTACAAAATGAGGATAATGACAGTATTTACATCATAGGATCAGAATCAAATGAGGTACTAGATTCCAGAGCTCAGCTCAGTGCCTGACACGTGTTAGTGCTCAGTAATTGAGAGTGTTCCTTATGGGTAGAGAAATAACCTACAGCAGAGAAGTAAGGCAAGCACATGGCCCGGGAGTCAGGAGTTATGGGCTCCAGGCTAGGTTCTGACATTTACCAGAGGCTGTAGAGAAAGACCTTAGTTCCAATTCCTGCTGCATCAAAGCTGTGTGGCTTTGGTTAGGTCACTTCCCCTCTCTGAGTTCATATGGCTTACCAATAGAAGGGAAGTTCGTATCTTATAGGATCCTACACTTCCAGGAAAAGAGAAGGGCTTTCAAAGACTAATATTCTTTGACCCCGATCCCTGCTTTTAGAAATCTTTTGGAAGAATCAGAGAAGTGAGCAAAGATTAAAGTTCAAAGATCATCATTGGAGAATAGCTAATAACAACAAAGACTTGAAATTAGCCTAGATTTCTCCTAATAAGAAAATCAACACTTTATGGCATATCTGTATGATGAACTATTATAGACATGCCACATCATTTTGTAAAATATTACCTAAAAGGGAAAGTGTTTCTATTTAAAAAAAGAACTTATTTAAAATTATACAGTGTATTCCTAAACTGACTTTTAGAAAGCATTCGCATCTATCTGTAGAATAGAATCCACCAATATTTTGAAAGTATTTTCTTCAAGATGCTGGGCCTTCATTTCTTCTCCTTTTCACCTTTCTGTATTTATCAGATTCTCTAAAACTTGCCTCTATTAATTTGTAAATGGAAAACCTTACGCATGCAGTTAGCTGATGACCTAGATGGTCTCTGAGGGCCCTTGGAGGGCTGACATTCTATGACTCAGCAAAGGGGTGGGAATAATCTGTTTACAGTTCAAAGCCCCCACCATGCAGGGAGGTGGAAGGCAGTGGGTGAGGGCATGTCATTCAGTCTTTGGACTCCATCCTGACAGGTGTCACTGAAAGCAGCTAATGCAGATTGAGGCCCTGAATCTTGCCAGAAAAAAGGAGAGTCCAGACATCCTGTTCACCCCTGACCACACACAGTAGACAAGTCATGAATGTGACGTCAATGACTGTGGGAAGGAGTGAACTGTAAACCAACGGGGACAGGAGTTCACTATGTGCTGGTGCTGTGCTAATTGCTTTCATAGGTTCTTTCCTTTTAAATCTTTAAAAGAGGAAATTTGGGACAAATAAAATTTTCGTTTCCAATAAAAATATGAAGAACTGTTTAACTTTGCTAGTAATTTAAGCAAAGCAAATTAAAACTGGAACTAAAGATTTTTCACCTAGCCAAGAGGCAACTCTGTCTATGTTTTTTTTTTCCCCTGCGCCATGCGGCTTGCAGGATCTTAGTTCCCTGACTAGGGACTGAACCCAGGCCACAGCAGTGAAAGCGCTGAGTCCTAACCACGGGACTACCAGGGAATTCCCAAAAGGTGACTATTTCTAAATTTAATAGTGTCAAGTACTGGTGAAGATGTGTGGAATCAACCACTCTCATGTGCTGGCTGTGTACACATATTTATCAATTGGTATGAATGTTCTGGAAAAAAATATACCATAACTATCAAAATCTTAAAAATGTAGAAATCCGTTGCTCTAGAATTGTTGCTTGGAGGCCTGGTCTTTATTTTAGGGAAATAGTCAGAAATGGGCAAAAATTATATGCAAAGAATATTGAGTGCGGCTCTCACCAGCTGGAGGCTACAGATGAGCCACGTTTGTTGTGATATACTAATGTTTCAGCTCAGAGGTCTCACCCGACTCCCACAGGTATTCTTAGGGGCTTGCAGGGACTCCCCCATGTACTTAGGCACCCTTTGCTTCCACCTGCTTGTTGGTTCTCCCGCCCAAAAGCCACCTAGGGGAGACGGACTCATATCCTCCTGTGTGACCCCCAGACCCACTCCCACTCTTCTCCAGACTGTTCTCTACCCTGGAGGCTGACCATAGGACTACATCGAATCTACCAACTAGATTCAGTCAGTGGGGCTGTGAAGATCAGAAGACAGGTCTCCAGACAGTGAGGTCAACTCTTCATTACTCAGCTGCCCCCTGAGGGTCTCAGGCTGGAGGCACCCCTCTCAAGGAGACTCTATTTCTGATGCTGACACAGCCCCCTTCCCTCCTCCCCCAGCCCATCGTGACCAGCCCCCAGGGTACTACACTATTCCCTGTGCTTCCCTACACCCTGCCCACACTTTTGCAATAGTTCCTAAGACCTCCTTGGATCTCCCAATTTGTGTGCCCTCTGAAGTGGTGTGCTGGAAAACCGGCTCTCCAAAAAAACAAACGTCCTGATTTGCAGTGCTTGTAGATTTCCGTGGTATAACAACTCACACCGTGGCTGATGACCCGCCCAGTGTTTTAACAACTGGGTGACAACGGCTCAGCACACCAGCGGGCCTGCCTTTTCTGGGGACTCTGACTGGTGCAGTAGTGTCCGGACACTGCCCCTGCCGCAGCTGTCTTCAGCAATGATGCAGATTCTCTTTCTAGGGGAACACTGCCCAGGGCCACAGCGTCACTCTGAGCCCTCTGTTCTTATCACCCTAGAGTCTGGGTCCCACAAACTATGGCATGAAAAGAGCTCCATCTGCCTACATCTACCTACCTCTCTTTCTCTCTCTCTCTCTCTCTCTCTCTTTCTCCCCTTCCCCTCCCCCTCAGTCTTAAATCAGGCTGGGGCAGGGCTAGGAAACTGACAACCTGCTGCCATCTTCCACTTCTATGGCTCTCTCATCTCTATCCCCAGGTTCTGATTCCTAAACTCTGTCCTTATAGATCCAGCCTCCTGTGTACCTGTCAACTCAGGGAAAATGACTTCGGATGCCGGTGAGGGTGAGGGTCGGGGTGGAATAGGTCTGATAACCAGCAGAGGGCAACTCTGAGTTCCAACAAACAAGCACCATTCTTAAATATCCCACAATGGCATGATCAAATATATTATGGTTTACCCATAAAATGGAATATTATACAACCTTAAAAAATGTCTTATGAGGGCTTCCCTGGTGGCGCAGTGGTTGTGAGTCTGCCTGCCGATGCAGGGGACACGGGTTCATGCCCCGGTCCGAGAGGATCCCACGTGCCGTGGAGCGGCTGGGCCCGTGAGCCATGGCCACTGAGCCTGCGCGTCCGGAGCCTGTGCTCCGCAACGGGAGAGGCCACAACAGTGAGAGGCCCGCGTACCGCAAATGTCTTATGGGATGGGAAAATGATTATAATATTGTGTTATAGTAAAAAGCAAGATTTTTTTTTTTCCTGGGCAAATGCTACAGTATGGAAGAAACTTGAGGACATTACGCTAAATGAAATAAGCCAGACACAGAAGGACAATGACCGTATGATTCTATTTATATGAGGTATCTAAAGGAGTCAGACTCACAGAAGCAGAAAGTAGAACGATGTTTGCCAGGGCCTGGGGGGAGCCGAAAGCCGGCAGTTGTTTAATGGGTACCGCGTTTCAATTTTGCAAGATGAAAACGTTCTAGAGATCAGTTGCACAACCATGAGAATATAGTTCCTCCACTGAACCGTACACTAAAAACATGGTTAAGAGGGTAAACAAAATTTTTCAAGTAAGAGATTTTTTTTTCCCAAGCCAAACAACAAACAACAGCAAAATCCCAAGATTCTCTATTTATTCCTTTGGGTGTTAGAGATGTGGCAGTGAACAGGAATGGCTCTTGCTCTGGATCTCAGGAAGCTTACATCCCCATGGGTGATCTGTTAATGGAGAATGCACGCGAATAAATGTAACATTACAGAAGGGAAGTGCCGTGGAGGCGGTGCACGCAGTGCTCTGAGCAGGTTAAATCAGAGCACTGACCCGGTCCAGTAGCTGAGGGGGGTGGCTAAGGGCACAGGAGGTGAGGTGAGGATCCCAGGAGTGAGTCCCGCTGGAAAGGAAGAGCTCACTAGCAGCTGGGGCCAGAGGGGGCATGCTCTCTGGAAAGAGAGCACCTGCACCCTTTTATGAGCGTCTGGAAGGATGCATGCCCCCTCCCCTCACCAGCAATTCCCTCCGAATGGCGTGGCGAGGTTATCATTGAGCCTTCATCTTCCTCCTGCCCTTTTCTGTTGCCCACCTTTTCCACAGTGAGCTTAGATGATTTTGCAGAAAGGAAAAGGCATAAAAAAAAAAAATCTCACCTTACTACACAGATGGACTGCAGGGCTCTTGACCTATGTTCCTCCTTGTTTCAAAGAGGACTTCAAGCTGCTTACAATTATGTTTACAATACAGCAGGCTAAAATGCCTTGTCGTTAAGTAAGAAAAATGCAGCAAGGGGAAAAAGTGGCTAGAAGAGTCAGGAAAAAGGAGCGAGGTAGCCCTTCGCTCACAGGGAGAGAGCCTGTCCTGCTCCCCGGCGGCAGGGCTCGCCTTGTCATTTGATTCGAATATTGGCATTTCATTGTCTGTTTTTGTATTGATACTTTGTCTTCTCAACTCTATTGAAAAATCTTTTGTTGTGATTTATTCTGCTCCTCATTACTCTCTCTCCCTTAAAACTTGTTATTTTATCTTTTCTGTTGTGACTTTTCGCAGTGTTAAAAATCCATCCTCGCTCCCTTGCAGGGAAGGAGCCACATCTGACCCACAGGTCAGCACAGTGACAGATTCACAGCCTCTGCACAGCAGGCCCTCAAATGTCTGTGAGCGAATGGCTTATCTAGGGCTGAGAGCTACTCACACCCTCCGGCCCCCCCCCCCCCGGCAGCACTCAGCCAGTGACACACCCTCAGCAGGGGCTCAGGACACGGGTTGCCAGTTTGATTTATGGGACTTCTCATCCCAAGTGGCCGCACAGAATAGATGTTGATTCAAAGGGTTTACATAAGTAAGTGGGTACACAATCCAGAAAGGGCTATAGACTGAGTAGAAGGGGTTTGTAAAGCAGCTGAAGCAGACGTCATAAAGAAATGCTGGTCCTCTTGAAAACAGCATCTGGGGGAGTGATGGAGGGACAAGGATGGGCTGTGGAGACAGCAAGCACAGGTGCACATCCGGCTCCATCACATCACATGCCAGGGGAGTGACCTTGGGCAAATAACTGAAACAAGAAGACCTCTTGTGAGGACTGCCCAGAGGAACGTATGTGTGTATGTATTTGTGTATGTGTAGGCATACATGTGTATATGCATATGCATATGTACGTGTGAGTGTGTCTATGTCTATCTGCATATGCGTATGTGTTTGCATATGCATATGTGTGTATGCATGTGGATATGTGTGTATGCGCATCTCATAGTATATGCACATGTGCATGCACACACATGCACACATGCATATATATGTGCATATGGACATGTGTATATACACATGGATGTGTTTGCATTATGTGCATGCATACGTGCGCATATGTGCATGCGTGTGAATGCACACATGTAAGCACATGTGTGCACACGCACCAGTGTGCATGTGCACACATGTATATGTGTATTATGCATATGTGTACGCACATGTGTGTTTGTGCGTGTATGTATGCACACACACGTGCATGTATATGTGTATTTGCATATGTATATGAATCACGCCCTGGCACAAGTAGATGCTTGGTACATGAAAATGCCCTCCTATATCACTGCCCTTCTATCCCTTTTGTGCAGCAGTGAGTGAACAACCTGATAGAAGGCTATACAGAGCATTTCTAAAGCTCCCCCATCACATGTCATACAGCAATCTGAGGCTTTTTAATCGTGGTTCTGTACTACCACTGTCACCAGCAACAATAACAGTCCCCCTTCCAAATCACTTACAACATGTTCCCGTTACTATGGCTGCATAACAAATCCCCCCCAGAACATAAGGGCATAAAACAACCACTTAATTTGCTCATATGTTTTGTGGATGGGGAATTCATAGAGGGTGCAGAATGGTGGCTGACGTCTGAGGCCTCAGCTGGGGGACTTGAAGGCTGGGGCCTGGAGTCATCTGCGGGCTCCTTCACTTATATACCTGGGAGTTGCTCTTTGCTGACTGAGAACTGAGCTGGGGCTGTCAGGTGGAACACCTACATGGGGCCTCTTGGCTCCTTCACAGTACGGCGGCTGGCTCCAAGGACAGTGTCCGGCGAGAGAGTGCCCAGTGAAAGCTGTACCACGGTTTACGACTTAGCCTTGGGAATCACAGTGTCACTTCCGCCACATTCTATCCGCAAGACAGTTACAACGCTCTGCCAGGCTGAGGGGGAGGGGACAAAGATGCCCCCTCTTGATGCAGGAATGTCGATGTCACAAGGAAAGAACAGCACATGGGATGGGATGTGTGTTGGTGTAGCCATCCTGGGAAAATGCAATCTGCCACATTATGTGTCAGGGAGCCCAGATGATCTCTTATCCCTCAGAAAACACTGAGGGGCTACCTGTACGTATCTCCACTCTAGAGATGGACAAACTGAAGCGCAGAGAGGCAAAGTAACCTGCCTTGGGCAGTGTATTTAATGTCTCTGAACCTCAGTGAGCCCCCTCTATAAAATAGGTAGAAAATTCTCTACCTGAATGGATTACTGTGAGCCTGCAGTGCTTATTACCTTATGAGGTTGTTGGAAGGTTGAAGTCGGGGAAGTGATTTTGTGATCTCTTATCCTTCGTGCCAGTGCAAAGTGCCAGTCTTCACTGCTGTAGCGTCATTACTTCCTTGCCTTCCACATACAATCATCTGTCCCACACAAACCCCGCAGCCAACCAGGGACCAGGGTTTCCACCCACATACCGTGAAGAGCGAGTATGTCAAAGCCTTTTGGCAGGGGTTAGCTTTGATGCAGCAGAAGGATCGCACCCTCCTTCCCTGCCTGTTCCTATCTTCCAGGGGGGAAAGTACCTGGGGAAGAATGCTAGTGTTTGTTTATAAATTCCAAATGTATAACCCTTAATACCTCATTTAGTTGGTTAAATGTAGCCCTTTAGTCATATGAAAGGCCATCTGTTGTACTGTGTGTCTCTCCCCCAGGGGAGCAGAAGGAAGGACCAGCATTTTTGCATGGGTTCATGGGTGGGAATCTTCTGACTCCCGGAGCGGGTGGGTGGGGGGGCAAGGACCATCTTGGAAAATCATTCCTCTGGGGATGCGTTCCAGGCCCTATGTCCTTCATTGACAATGCAGTGTCTGTAAGGTCTGAGGCCTTAAGAGACCCCCTTTGCTATGATGTCTGTTATATAGATGATTTACTCTACTGTTAATAGGATTCAGTTAGGAAAGGGGCAGTGGAAGGGAGCTAAGTGCTGGAGAGTATGTAGCGGCCTGAACATCGCTCTCATTTCATGGCCTGCCAGGCTGGCTGCCTCATAGCAGCCGAGGCAGGAGTGAGGGAAGGGCTAGAACACATTCAGCAGGCATGGCTGGGCTGTGCTCACCTCCCCAGGAGCTGGGGGCACTCAGGTGACCGCCAGAACCTCAGGTGGCAGGTGTCTGTATAACTGAGGTGAGCTTTTATATTTTAGAGAAACACCAGTCTCAGCAGAGAGAGCCCCGGCTCTGCAATCTGGAAGGGCCAGCTTTGAATCTGGCTCCTGCCCTTAGAGCAGGGTAACTGTGGACCAGTAACTTAAGGCCTCTGAGCCTCAGATTCAGTTTCTTCGAGTAAAGTGTAGGGCAGAGACATGCTTACTACCCGCATCATGCCTGATACTTAGGGGAGGCCCAGTACATGGGGTTTGTTTTTGTCGCTGCTTTTTAATCCTTACAGGAAGCGGAGGGAAGCATGGTTTTGTCTGCAAACGCTGCTGCTTGTCTTTCCTATTGATGGGAACAAGTCTCTGCCCATGAGCCCAAAATGCACAGTTTGACAGTCTCTGGGAGGCCATAGGGCCAAGAAGGCTATTCCTGGACATGGCTGGCTGGAAGCAGCGGTCCATCTCTCACTGCTCCCAGCTTCTGCTTGGTTGGTCTTTAAAAGATGAGTTTCTTTTCCCCTGCCCCAAATCTCCACCATCTCTAACCCTCATCGCTACCCTGAACAAAGTAAGATTTAAAAATCCCAAGAGCACAGATGGGAAAATTGAAGTTCAGAGAGGTGCTGTGACCTGCCCAGGGTCACACAGCACACAAACGCCAAAGGCTAAGGGTTTTCGGTTGCTCTAGCGGGGGAAATGCCAGCCCCTCAGCGGCTGACAAGCCCAACCCCTCAGAGCTTCAACTCCTCCTCCCTCCCTCATGTCAACAAAAAGAAACTCATTTTCTATTCCTGGCTTCTCTGCCAGCTCAGAGAAGGGCCTGAGTGAAGAAGAAATGTCTCCAAATATACCCAGATGGTCTTTCCTGACTTCTCAGTTTTGCTGTCTGTTTTGCGAAATCTGTTTTCCACTAGACTCTGGGAACTGCAGGTGCAGGGGCCTGGGTAACAGCTGCCCTCCTCTGGGCTGGGTACCTGCTCTCCCGAGTTTGTGTCCTGGGGCTGTGTGCTCAGACTTGACCATGTTTGGGCATGGAGGCTCGTCTCAGATGGGAACCAAAGGCCACTTCCCCAGAGACGGACTGGGAGCCCAAACTTCCTGCTGGAGCTCAGGCGGCCTCTTTTGGGGTGGGGGCTGGGGGCCAGGCAGAAAAGTGTCTGCCGAAGACTCACAGGGCACCGGGGAGACTGTGAGTACCAAGTTCAAGGGCACTGGGGAAGTGGTTTCTCCAGAGACTGGGGCTGGAGGGGAGATCTTCGTGGAGGGAGGCTGGCAGTGGGAGCTCCCTCCCTCGACGGGCTGTCCATCAGGATTCTGGGCTCCAGAGGAGTTGATGTTGTGTCACTCGGGACTAGAACTGCTGGACCCATGGTCTGATGGCCTTCGGGGGGCCAAGGGTAAGGGTGGGCGCTCCATGGCCCAGTCACTGTAGTAACTCAGTGCTCTGGCCCTCAGGTCTCAGCTCCCAGAGCAGCCAGAGGGCAGCAGCCTGGAGATCAAGACCAGTCCTGGCACTTGTCACCAGGGGAGGGGGTAGGACAGAATCAGGCCCAGCAGGAGCACTGGGGACTTCTGATCCAAACCTTCAGGGTTTTCTTTGTTAATAGTAAGAGTTAATATTTTTCGAGGGCTTGCGTTGGGCCAGGAACTGTGATAAATATGATGTTCGATACATCCTTTGCTCTTTGTCAGAACTCTTGGAAGCAGGTACTATCATACTCATTTTACAGTCACAAGGTTGCTAAGTAGCAAAGCCAGGATTTGATCCCATGTCTGATGACCTCAAAACACCCCCTGTCCCTCACTCCACCAGACCCTTAAACACTGTCCTCTATGCCCTGTCCTCTTAAGGAAAAGGAGGTCAACCCAAATACCAGGTCACAAAGGACCCTCCAAAATCCTGTCTTGCTTGGCCTTTCTTCATCCTTCCTAAATCCACCCCAGACCTCCAGTGACTTTTCTAAATGGGAAGCTATATCCCCAAAGTCCAGAGATATTTAGTAATTCTCAAAACTGAGATGGTCTTCTTAGAGTCTAACTGAAATCCCTCCTTTTACAGCTACAACCCATTTCTTCTTGTCCAGACCTCAGGGGATGTCAGCAGCTCCCAACCTTCCTCCTGTCTGAAGGCTCTCACTGTGGTTGTTGTATCCTATGACCATGTCCGCATCCATATCATCTCCCCATTCTTTTATCCTGCGTGGTCTTACGAGGATTTATCGAAACTCTGAAGCCTACTCCTTCAGTGTGGGCCACAGTCTCACCAGAGCATTGCAGACAGGTGGGATCTGAACGAATGGCAGACTCCAGACTGTTCTCTGACAGGGAGCCTCCCATCTCTTTTCCTCCTGAGTTCTCAGACCCGGTAGCACAGGGTCCTGCCTTCCCCAGCCTTGGGAGTGCCCAGGGGCTGGGAGGATATAAGAAGCTGTGAAGCAGAAGGGCCAGTGCCCCTGGGGGCTGATTAGCTAGGAAGGCAGGGCAGGCCTCCCCCCTTCAAGGATGCGCCGACTCTCCCAGGAAAAGACTGGTTTTGTTGTGAGCGCTCAGCCTAGGTCCTCCCTCCAAGGCAAGATTCCTTCTTGGCCCCAGAGACTTGTGTTTCACAGTCCTGGGGCTGGGACCAGGCACCAGTGGCCATAGACAGTCCTGAGGAAGCAGGCCATGTGGGCTTTTAGCCCATCCTCAGGTGGCTGCGTTCCTTTACCTGCAAAAACGTGCATGGGCTTGTTAAACTGGCCCCAGGTAAACAATGATGTGGACTGTCCCACTCCTACAAGACGCAGAGACAGAAGGACAGAAGTAATAGGACGGAAGAGAATTGAACAGAACATCTTTCTTTGTCAAGGGAACATTTTTTCCCTTGTGAGTTCGTAATGTCTGTTAGAATGTAGGGAAACCCCACTTCTCAGTGCCCCAAATGTGGAAGGAAAAGTCATCATTGGGTGAGGGAGTCAATCATCTTGGAGGGAGTGACAGGGCTGTAACCTTGGTATCTGACCCTGGAATCTCCTCTTTAGGACACTAGGGGATGGGGAACAGCTGGAGTGGGGAGGAAAGGGGGTCAGGCATCTCTGATTGGACACTTGAAACAGTCCAATAGTTAGGAGAGAAGCCTGAGTAGAAAATGAAGCACTTTGCTGAAAATCCCTTTGGACTAATAATGCCTATCTTCTGGATACTCACTAATTCATAAAAATATTAGGTTTATTACTTTAGGGACCTGGTGGGAAAATAAGTTCCTTCCTGATATCTGGCTAAAATTTCCCCTACAACAGGGATTACAGAGAAAGGCCCCACGGCCCCTGCATCCTTGGTAGAACTGCTACCTTCAACAACAGACGAAGCACCAACAAAGGAATTTACCACAGGCTGTGAGGCAATGCACAGAGGGATGGGAAATCCATACAAGGACAGAAGCCAGGCACCTCTGGCTCCAGGCGGCACACGGGTGGCAAGAGTGACACTGCTGGAGGGTGTTCAGTGCGCCCAGCAGGGGAGGGAGGGGCCCTGCTTGCCCTGGGGAGAAGCAGATTCCCAGAAGAAAAACGAGGGGCTTCTGGCCCAAGAAGGGGGAAGGGAGGAAGCTGCCCGTCACTCCCGTGCAATCTGCTTTGGCCCAGGCTGGCTCAAGTCCCCGTATAAGAGAGCAGTTGCTGAGGCCACATAATGCCTCCTGCCCTTGCTTGGAGCAAGGAGGAGGCTCTTACAGGATCCCAGTAGTGGAGACACCTCCTGCCACCCCAATGCCTGTGGCTGCCCTGCTGCCCCTTCTCTGCATGCTGCCCACGCCCAGCCGGCCCTGCTGTGGGACTGTTTTGGTAGAACTGTGAAATGCTCCAAGCTGTTCTGAGACAAGTATCCTAGGAGAAAGAGCACGGATGGTCCACTTCTGCAGGGAGGATATTAGTTTATCTCCAGCATTAGCTTCCTATCGGTGCTGTAACAAAGTACCACAAACTTGGTGGCCCCAAACAACAGAAATTTACTTACACACAGTTCCGGAAGCCAGAAGTTTAAAATCAGCAAGATGTTGGCCAGGCTAAGTCAAGGTGTCAGTGGGGCTGTACTTCCTTCAGAGGCTGCAGGGGACAATACGTAATTCCTTGCCTCTTCCAGCTTCTGGTGGCTGCCCGCACTCCCTGGCACGTGGCCACATCACTCCAATCTCAGCCACCCTGGTCAAAGCGCCCTCTCCTCTTTTGCGTCTAATCTCCCTCCACCTCCTTCCTATAAGGATCCTTGCAATTACATTTAGGTCTACATGGATAGTCTAGGATAATCTCCCCATCTCAAGATCCTTAATTTAAAATCTTTGCCATGTAAAGTAACGGTCACAGATCCTGGGGCTGAGAACATGTGTATCTTGGGGGCCACTACTGAGCCTGTCACACACTATGTGAACTTGGGCCAGTCACTTTACCTCTCTGAGCCACAGGTCCTTCATCTGTAGAATGGGGATGATGGTACTTGCCTCTCAGAGCTGGGGGGAGGCTTACATGGGGTCCAAAGAACCCTCTGAGGTTGCCAAGCTCCATATAAAAGTAAAGATGATGTTGATATTTGAGCACCTTCTTCTCTCACCTGTCCTCCCTTCTGTGGTTTATCTATCACCTGTGCTGATCTCACATCTGTTTGCCTCTGTGGTCCTAGAAATGACTGCTGTCCCTTGTGGACATGGGGAAGAAGTTGGTGATGGCTCAGAAGCGGGGAGAGACCCGAGCCCTTTGCCTGGGTGTGGCCATGGTATTGTGTGCCGTCATCACCTACTACATCCTTGGCACGACCGTGCTGCCCCTCTACCAGAAAAGGTACTAAACCCTCCTGGCCTGGCCCCATCCTCCAGCCTCTCCCCTAAGGGCCTGGTCTGCAAGGAACCCCAGGCTTCTTCTTACCCTTCCCCTTGACCCTCACACCAGGCAGGAAGGTCTGGGCAATCCTCATTCTTAGGGTCAAGGGTTCAAGTGCAGGGAGGGTAGGCCGGACTGGGCCCTGCACATCTGGAATTCTGGAACTTGGGCATAAAAGATGCAGGAGGCCCTTCTCACAAGAAACAGCCAAGGAGGCCAACACCTCTTCCCTGGTGGTCCAATGGTTAAAATCTGCCTTCCAATACAGGGGACGTGGGTTTGATCCCTGGTCGGGGAACTAAGATCCCACATACGGCAGGGCAACTAAGCCCCACGTCACAACCACTGAGCCCATATGCCTCAAATGGTGAGCCTGTGTGCTGCAAACTACAGAGCCTATGCGCTCTGGAGCCTGCATGCCACAACTAGAGAGAGAAAACCTGCACGCCACAACTAGAGAAAAGCCCATGCACCACAACTAGAGGGAATGCCACGTGTCTCAACTAGAGAGAAGCCCGCATGCCACAACTATGACCTGACACAGCCAAAAATAAAAATAAAAAAACAAAAAGAAAGAAAGAAACAGCCAAGGATCAGAGCAAATGCCCCAGTGTGAGTCTGATCCCAGGAGGAATCCGAGAGTCACAGAATTTTGTAGCTCATCTGCATTTTGGCTCTCTTTCACAAACCTCTGAGTCAAGTGGGCATCTATCTTCCTGTTGAATATCTCAAGTGATGGGGAGCTCACTACCTCAACTGTATACACCATTTCATTTGGGGCCCTTTCTGATAAGTAGGGAGTGTCTACACTGAGCCAAAACTGTTCCCCTGGAGCTCTGCTCTGGAATCTCAGAGAATGTCCCATGCCTTTGCTGCCTGACATGTCAACCACTTGAGCTTTTAAAGGAAAAGCTGTGGAGTCCCTGATCCATGTTCTAATGGGAACAGATAGGCTCAGTTCTCTCAGCCTGATCTTAGGATAAGTCTCAGACCCTTGCCTCTGGCCGCGTTCCAGCGGCTGACAGCCCCCTCGGTCTGGCAATGTGTCTCCTGCCTGGTAAATGGGAGATGAGTCACAATTGATTCACTGGTGTGTTGATGAGCCTGTTATCCTCTTCCGGGCCTGCTCCTGCCCCACTTTTTACAGCCCTGGAGCCATTCCAGGCTGGAATCTTACCGAGTAAGGCACCGCTCAGAGCAGCCATGTGCCCGCTACACGTTTTCTCCGGGTTAAGCACCATCCCCGTCATCTTTTCAACTCGGGAAACAAATCAAGCCCCTCCTTCATCTACTCTTTTTAAAGGAAAGGGCATAGATTCTGAAGCCATCCATACCTGGCTTCAGGTCCTGTGTGGCCTTGGAAAAATCACTCGACCTTTCTGAACTTCTCTGCCACCCTCTACAAGACGAAGATGGATGTGGATAAAGTGTCTGAGGTCGGGCTGCCCATCAGAATCACTGAGAGGAGTTTTAAAAACACACCAGGCTTCCCTGGTGGCACAGTGGTTGGGAGTCCGCCTGCCAATGCGGGGGACGCGGGTTTGTGCCCCAGTCCGGGAGGATCCCACATGCCGCGGAGCGGCTGGGCCCGTGAGCCACGGCTGGTGAGCCTGAGCCTGTGCTCCGCAACGGGAAGGGCCACAACAGTGAGAGGCCCGCGTACCGCAAAAAAAACCAAAATAAACAAACAAACAAACAAAAACACACCAGGGCCTGGAGCCCACCTACCTTAGAAATTCTGATTCACTTGTTCTGGGGTGTGGTTTGGCCATGACAATCTTTACAAGCTCCCCAGGGCATTGGGTGAGCAGCCAGGGCTGGAACCACTTATGCAGATGTTGTCCAAAAGGCCCCAAAGTGTTGATATTCAGATTCTAGGATTCCTCCCCTAGGCCCAGGGACTCTGGGGTCACGCTCCTTTAGTGCCAGATGCTGAGGGTTTCGGCCCTGGGTCTCTCTAAAGGGGTTCACACTGGGCAATCTGTGCCATCCATGTTCTGAGATGTGTATGTGTGTGCATCGTCTCCCCAGCGTGTGGACCCAGGAATCCATGTGTCACCTGATTGAGACCAACATCAGGGACCAGGAGCAACTGGAGGGCAAGAAAGTGCCCCAGTACCCGTGCCTGTGGGTCAACGTGTCATCCGTGGGCCGGTGGGCCGTGCTGTACCACACGGAGGACACTCGGGACCGGAACCAGCAGGTACTGACGGGGGGGCGAGGTACACATCCCCTTACCCCGGCAGGCGTGTGCGCCTGTCCCTAGCTGGTTCCCTATCCCTGCTCTGGAGAGCGGAGGCCGGGAAAGATAAACCCACTTGACCAGGGGCCACAGCTGGTATGAGGTCCAGACAGCCTTAGCTCTTCTGCACTGGACTCAGACAGACCTGCCACTAACCAGCTGTGTGGTGGGAGCAGCCAGTGCGGCCCCCCTAAGCCTCAGTTTCTACATTTGTTGAAGCGCTGTTATGAAGTCAGGGACTGTATATGATGTACCAAGCTCGATGCTGGGTGGATAGCAGGCGCAACAAAGAAGCTGTTAATGGTCTTGCTTCATCCTGTAAAGTGAGTCACATGAGAGGCCGGACCCAGAGCTGACCCCACAGAGAGGAACCCCTGTGACTCCCCCCTGCAACTCTAGGAAACCAGAGGCCCAGGTTTGGAGCAACATTTGGAGGCCAACACTTGAGAGATGTTCCCAGCACTGCCTCTCAACACCCCCCCACTCCAAATCCACCATTGTAGCCCTTTCTATAGAAAACACAAGTTGGCCCATTTTCATTCACTCATTCCCTCACTCTTTCATTCAGCCATCGCTGAGCACTTCCTGTGTTAGGGGCTTTGGGTTCAAGAGGAGAGAGCTCATATGTGAAATAATACCTAGTAGAGAGGGATCAGTGCCATAGGGAGAAACCAAAAAAATTATGGGCATTAAAGGAGGAAGTGACATTTCCTAGCACATTGAGGTGAGGGTATCAGAAAGGCATTTGGGTTAAAAATCAGGCAGGTACAGGTTACACAGAAATACGGGGCGGGGGACATACATATCAAGGGAAGGCAGAGAACAGGCATGAGGAGGGAAGGCCGGGTAAGAGAGAGATTCCAACACCGGCACAGACAATGCCACAGGATGGGGTGTAGCGGGAAAAGGTTTCAGAGGTAGCCTAGGGTCTGTTCTCAGAAGCCCCCCACACTACCAAAGTGGACAATTAAACTGGGGTGGGTTTTTTGTAGTTTTTTCTTTGTTTTTTGAGAGAAGAAGAACTTTAATGAAGAATGCTACATGTTATAGAAGGTAATTAGCCCCCATATTAAAAGAATATTACAGAAAACACTTTCCTGAATTTTTTTTTTTTTTTTCTAAAAGGACAGTCTTCAAGGGTGTCTGAGAGTGATAGCAAGCACATCACAGTAGGAGAGAAGGAGGGGAGGCTGAATTCCAGCATTCCCTGACACAGCACAGTTAGGGAAGCGCGTGAAGCAACCATTTTACAGAGAATGGGATTAGGCATTTATATTCAATCAGGATTTTTTTTTTTTTTTTTTGAGCTTTAACAGTTCAGCATAAGGAAGGAAACTGGGAAGGAAAGATGGAGGAAGGGTTAAGCTTATCCACAATTGCCATTTTACAGAAAAACACACTGGTTCAACCATATGAGATGGGCAGGTTAGTCTTCCCCGTGTAGCCCTGCAAATACGTAGAGCAAATGCCAAGGCGGCCATCTGGGCTCGGGGTTGACGTACTGGGTACACAGTTTGAAAGAGACTCTGATTCCACCAGGGCTGGTCTCTCATCAACCTGGGCTGGGAACACATGAAGTTCCTTTGCATTTGTATCAAAAGGCCAGAGCTTTGCCTGGAAAAACCTCAGACCAAATAATGCTCGTGGTGCTGGCTTTAACAGGGAGTAAAGTCATTTGCAACTCCTAATAGGCTCCACCATTTCCTGGGGGAAGGTTCTACTGATTACCAGGGATTTAAATTCAAGCAAACCGTAAAGAAGGGAAATACTAATGATATTCTGGCGCTGTATAAGCTGCGTGCCTGTCTTCCCTGCCAAGGACTACCAAACTGTGGAATTAAAATGTGATCAGGGAAGCTGGGGTTCCTCACCTCTGTCTGTGTGTTAGATCCACCTGGGGGACTTAGAGCCAGGGTCCGGGCAGTGCAAGGTGGCCTGACTTGTTCTGTCATCACTAGCATGACTCGGTCATGCCAGATGGAGCTAGAGCCTCCAAACCCACCTGAATCAGCTCCTCCCATGACCCCTGCCTCTTCTTTGGCATCCAGGGCCCCCTGATTTATTCAAGGATCAAGAAGCACATTTTCAAAGACAAGCAGAAGTGATCGCTGGTGCAATGGGGGCTGGAAACAGGCTGGTTTGCAGGCTGCCACCCCGGTCCTGAGGCTGCCAGAGGAGCGAAAGGCCAGATCTTCTCCCTAGTGGGCTGTCTGGCCTTGGAAGAACAGCTCTGGAAGAACAGCCACTGGATATTCTATCTTTTATCCCATAGCATCCAGGCACCACCAGGAGTGCCGCCAATGGCAGGTTGCTGCTCTGACGTGACAGCGGAAGTGGCCTTCATGGTTTTGCCAAACAGCTGGGTTGGTGCACCAGCTGTTCCTCCCACCTTTGTTCAGCTCCTTGCCGTGCAAGGAGCCAGTGTTCCAGGCCAGCTGGGTGTCTTCTGGAATCACATGTGAAAGGCCTGGCAAGGCTGTCTCCCCCAACCCCTACTATGAGGAAGGGTGTCGCCAGCCCACTCTTGGGTTCTTCCATGAGACTTAGCCTGGGGGGATTCTAAGCCCCTTCCCACGGTCTATGCTGAGAAAGTGACACTGCAGGGCTTGGGGGAGAGGCTAGATCATTTAAGATCCTTTAGACAACTCATGGTTAGCTGGACCCAGGGCAGGGGAGAGAGGATGCAAGTGGGCCCCAGGCCTCTGAGGCTGGCCCTGCAGAGTAAACTCCTGTCCAGTGTCTAGAGAACATTAAGGATCTAGAGTAATCCCAAACTGGCAAAGAATACAGTGGGACCCCAGGATGGGCACAAGTTCCCACTTCGGAGCTTGTCCATAGGCCCCTCCTTAAGGGAAAGAAGGAGTATTGTTTCAATTTCATAGTTAAGTCACAATATTATTTGTTATTAACAGCATCTTCCATTTATTGAGCACGTACTATGTCCTGGGCTCTGCGCTCAGCGCTTAACGTGCATCTCCTTGGTTAACCGCCGTGACAATTCTGCTAGGCAGGCACCCTCTCAAACCCAATCTACAAGGCTCAGCGAGGTTGAGACATTTGCCAAGGTCACACAACTTGGAACTTGTAGTTGAACTCAGGCCTGTCTGGTTCCATCGCCACACCTTTGCTCAGTGGGCTAGGTTACCCAAGGTCACAGTCAGAGACTTTGGGGAGGTAGGACTAGG
The DNA here is from genome assembly GCF_005190385.1 of Monodon monoceros. NCBI lineage: Eukaryota > Metazoa > Chordata > Mammalia > Artiodactyla > Monodontidae > Monodon > Monodon monoceros. The sequence continues at coordinate 145,241,922 of NW_021703768.1, read as the reverse complement.
TCCTCTGAGCTCATGATTCTGGATCCACCTGCTACTGGGACCCTATCGTACCCAACAAATCTGAATGCCAGATTCCTCAGGAGCCAGCCTCTCCCCAGCCTCAGCTGCTCCCTGACTGGCTGGGGACGTGAATCTACATCTGGATGCAGCTCTCCCACTTCCCAGGCTGTCAGAGCTGTGATGCAACCATTCTCTGTACTGCTGGACTGAACGCTGTCAGGGCAGGCAGCTTTGGGGCAGGACCTCATTTAAATACAGGGAGCAACCCAGGCCTGGGGAGAAGCTGGCTCAACACTGTCACTCGTTTTGATCTGGGACGTGATTGGACGAGGGCAGTGGTCCTCGAACTTTAGTGCATGGAGGAATCACCCGATTGCTGAGCCCCACCCTCAGCCATTCAGAGTGAGTAGGGAGCCTGTGCTTATGACCAGCCTTCCAGGTAGTCTGCTGCGGAGCCCGTGCGGGGGACCACCCTCGCGGAACATCTGCCAGAGGCTCACGTAAGCAACATTCAGGCCTCCTAGCACGGAAGAGGGATAAAACCAGGGTCTCCACTTTGTGCCTTCTCTGCGGAGCTTTCCGTCTGGACCTCATCTGCCCAGGCCGGAAGCTTCCTAATCACAATGATCAGTGTCGGAATTAAACGTGTCCCAGGCTCTGCCTGCACAGAGCTCTTTTAAATGCATTCTCTCTTTCCTTTGAACCTCGGTGTCAAATACCAGCTGGCCAACATCTTTTACTCGGCTCACGCAGAGTTAGACCTCAAAGGGTTTTCAATTCAAATTTTCACCAATATTTTAAAATTGTGAGAGTCCACATTAAAATCTGGTTTTCTGGCTTCTCTACAAATACTGGACGTCTGGCTACAGTAGGTCTTCTGGATGGCATGGCATCAGTTGTCCAGATGGAGTGATGCCTGCCAGTCTAGACGCAGCTGGCTCTCTCCATCTCACCAGGACCACCCATCCCCTGACACCAAGTGTCAGCTGGCACCTGTCATCCTACTCCCTCACCTACTTCACCTGTGGACGTTACCTGCCTGCGCTTTGTAGGCAATTGAGCGTATGACTTCTGCCCTGAATCGAAATATAGAGCCCACTCAGCCTGTGTCCCCCATTGGTCTCCTCAGACAGATAAGTTTGAAGTTCTTTAATAAACTCCTTTGAAAAAGGTATTGCTATTAACCCATTTAAGTGATGAAGACATCAAGGCTCAGAATGGTAAGCAATTTGCCTAAGGTTCTGAAGCCAATGGGAGCAGAGCCAGGGCTCCAGCTGGGGCCCCTATCTCCAGGTGTGCAGCGTGTACCCTGAGCAGCTCCAAGGCCACCACCCTCCCAGACGACACTGTGTACACACCTTCTAGAAGCACGCAATGTGCAGCCTGCCAAGCTTTGGACAGTCTTGACTCCCACCCAGGGGCCTGACTCCAAAGCTGACGCTTTTCTTTATTCCATGCCAGGCCCTAAGAAAGAGGGATTTCCAATCCCATGGGTGCTCTCGCTTCTCCCTACAGTGCTCCTACATCCCAGGCAGCCTGGACAACTACCAGATGGCCCGGGCCGATGTGGAGAAGGTTAGAGCCAAACTCCACGAGCGCCAGGTTTTCGACTGCTTCTCCACGACTCGGGAGAATGAGACGAGTGTCCTGTACCAGCGCCTCTACGGTCCCCAGACCCTCCTCTTCTCCCTCTTCTGGCCCACCTTCCTGCTGACCGGTGGCCTCCTCATTATCGCCATGGTGAAGATCAACCAGTCCCTCTCCATCCTGGCAGCCCAGAAGTAGCCCCATCCACACCACATCACTGCTCGGGCCACCAGGGACTGGATGGGTCCCCGGGCTGTTCCTCACTTGTGTCCCCGTGCCTCCTCCCCCTGCCTTCCCACTCTCCCCCCCTCCAATACACTCTGTCTTCTGCTGCCTGGATGGTCTTTGGGAAATCTCTTTGTTAAGTCATTTCCTGCTCAAGAATGTTACCGTGGCTTCCCCGGACCCAGGAGAATACAAGGCCAACCAGTGATAGGTCTCCTTTCCCTGTCCCCGCTCAACTGACTCAAACTTCTTTCCTGCTGTGCCACTGTCCACTGCACCGATGACAGCGATTCTGTGCCTGGGTCCTGGCAGTTGGATCAAAGACCTGCCGGTCCCACCCAGGAAGCCATCCCTGGGAAACCTCTGTTCCTTCTTTGAATTCCACTCTGAAAACAGCAGCAGCCCTCATGGGCAGAGCACACTTAGAACATCGTTTGTTCTCAGGATTCTCAGAGCTATATACATTTTTATACCAATATTATCAGATATAGGTGCAAACTTCTGGTCTTAAAGCCATGGGGATATAACGTACAGCGTGGTGACCATACTTACTAATACTTTATTGTGTATTTGAAAGTTGCTAAGAGAGTAGATCTTAAAAGCTCTCATCACAGGAGAAAAAAGTGTCACTGTGGGGAGATGGATATTAACTAGGCTTATTGCGGTGATGATTTTGCAATACATACTACAGATATCGAATCATTACGTTACACACTTGAAAACTAATATAACCTTATATATCAATTATACCTCAACTTAAAAAAACCAAATATATAAAAAATAACAGGAGGCTATAAGGAAATAATACTAAAATACATCAAAGTAGTAACAGTGGGATGGTGGTTAACTGTAACTTTCTTCCCTCTTTTTTTTTTTTCTTCCCTCTTTTAATTTTTTTTTAATTTTTAAAAAAATTTTATTTATTTATTTGTTTTTGTGGTACACGGGCCTCTCACTGTTGTGGCCTCTCCCGTTGTGGAGCACAGGCTCCGGATGCGCAGGCCCAGCGGCCATGGCTCACGGGCTCAGCCGCTCCGCGGCATGTAGGATCTTCCTGGACCGGGGCACGAATCCGTGTCCCTTGCATCGGCAGGCGGACTCTCAACCACTGCGCCACCGGGGAAGCCCTCCTCTTTTTATTTTTGATACTTTTCTAAATTTTCAACACTAGGAAGGTTTGGTTTCATTGTGTTTGTTTTTAATCAGAAAAGTAACAGTAGATGTTACTTTCGAAGGAAGTTTGAAAGGGTGAGCTCCCCATCACCAAGCAGATGCAAGTGGCCTAGGGAAGGGGTTCAGCTCCAATCAGAGACAGGTTTTTGAGAACACACAAGTTTAAGAACCCTGCATGGAGGGAAGGTAACCGCAGAGATGGGGATTTATGATTTACAATGCAGATAAATACAAGACACTGGCCCTGCAGGGGAAGTCCATCTCAGTCTTGGAAAGGGGATAATTGGGGGAAGCTGTCATCTCTGCCATTACCACTCCAAAAACTTGGCCTAGAGCAGTCATCCTCAAAGTGTGGTCCCCGGACCAGCAATATTGGCATTCTATGGAGGCTTGTGAGAAAGGCACATTCTCAGGCCCTCAGCCCAGCCCTACTGAACCAGAAACCCCAAGGCGGTGTGGTGGGGAGTGGTTGCGTGGGGTCCCGAGGAGATGGACAGCACTTTGTGTTTTAACAATGGCTGCAGGGGACCTGTGCTGGAGCATGAGAACCACTGGTGTACAGAACCAGGGTCCTGTCACTGGGCTTTTTGGAATGAATCAATGACTTTTTGTCAGCTCCAGTCCTGAGCTGGACATGAAGTTAGGCTGGTGTCCCTGAAGCTCCTCCCGGAGCTGTGATTCCAGGTGCAGCCCCTGGGGGTGAATCCTATCTCCACTTCCGCCAGATTGCATCCCCCTGATTCTCACTTGTTTCATCTATAAAAGAGAGACTCCCCCTTTTGGGTAGTTGGGAGGGCTAATGAAGGTTTGACACATAGTAGGTGGTCAAAATGGAAGCTGTTGTTATAACAGTAACAAGTAATGAATACTCAGAAACTTCCAGAAGAAATTATACCAACAATAATGTTAACTAGCATTTATTGGTGCTTATTTATTCCATGCCAGGCACAGTGCTAAGCAGTGTGCCTTGTAAAAATTCAGTGAGGCACTACTGAAGCCAGCTCACAGCTAAGGAGAAGCAAAATAAGACAGTGGTTTGTATATGTGGACTTGTGATGCATACGGCCTGGCTTCAAATACCCAAACCTGTCATTCTCTAGCTGGGTGACTTTGGGCAAATAACCTCTCTGTGCCTCAATTTCCTCACTTGCAAAATAGGAACTAATAATAATATTTCCCTTTTGGGGGTTGTTGGTATTAAATGAGTTATTGTATAATGTTCCTAGAATAACGACTGACACATGGTAAGTGCTGTATAAGATATTATGAGAAACTGAGGCTCTAAGAGATCATTGGCCAAGGTCAACCATATAGTAGGTGAGGAACTGGGAATCAAGCCTTGGGCTGGGTGATTCCAGAGCCTGACCTGTCAACCACAGTATTTGAGCTGATTCAGCTGAAGGGCTGAGGGACCCATCCACCCAAAGACCCGGGGGCCAGGTAAGGAAGTTTTGCATCCTGGGAACCCCATGGTGTCCTCATGTAAGTCAGAGATCTGAGGGAGCACCTGGAATCTGCACCAATTTCTGTCACTTGCAGCCAGGGATCCCTGATGCAGCTTCACATCCTCCAGGTTCTTACTGAAGACAATCCTTCCAAGGGGAGGTAGCACACTATTCCCTGGAGTTTCTTCTTTCTGAGGTCAGGGACTTCTCAAGAGCCTCGTGAGTCTAGAAAGTCCCAGTTGTGATACTGTCCTATAGTTCTTTGGGGGAAATTAGGTAAAGGGTACATGGGACCTGTCTGTGTTATTTCTTACAACTGCATGGGAATCTACAAGAAGAAAAAAGTCCCCATCGTGAGTCTCATTTACAGGGCTTCCTTTGCATATGCTTTCCATACACCTGCATTTGGGGCTGAAATACAAAGAAACTCAGATTATCCACACAGCCGCTGCAGGGGAAAAGGCCATGACCTTCTAGCAAAAAGTACCTGGGGATGCCCAGCCCCACTGATCCATGCATTATTAACAATGATCTTCATTTGCTTGAGACAATGCTGTCCTCCTGTCAACGAATTTGGCCCACTTCTATCAAATCCCATACCTGCCTGTTGCTCACAGAACTTCGTGGCCAAGACGAGAGTGACATAATGGGCATTTAAGCATGATGGAGTTAGGCACGGAGGAAAATGGTTTTGGAATAATGGCTGCCTGGGAGCAGAGAGCCCTCATCAGTTCTTAAAAAAATCACTCTGCTAATGAAGTCTAGTGCTTCCACTGGTTTTGCTTTTTCTCTCCTGAGCCAGTGACTCACACCTGAAGAGGTGCACCTGGATCACTCCCTGCAACCCCCCCCCCCAACTCAGATCGCCTGGTGGAGGTCAGTGGCAAGGAGAGGAGGAGGGGCAGAGAGTGCCCGCCTTCAAGGAGCTGATCGTCTTCTTGACGCTCCATCTCCCTCCTCCCCTACCATTATCAAGGGCTTCCTTCTCCACAGCGAAGAACGTAATTTATGCAAATTCAAAATAATGCAATGTAAAAATATTAGTAAAATCTCAATTTTTGTGACTTCCTGAAATGATGCCAGCCTCCCCGACCGCCATCAACAATTCATCTAAAATTCCTCCTAATTTCAAAACTCCTCGGGTGTGTGGATTGTAGACTGCATTCGCTCTATTACTAATTGGCAGTACAGGCTGGTGCATAAGAATAGCCAATGTCTTTTGCATTTGGGGGAATTTGAATTATATGTAATATTTGCAAAGATACTGTTTGAACAAAGTGCAGCTGTCTTATACCTCACCAGCCACTGCCCTTTCACACGTAAGGAAAAGAGTAAGACCAAAGGAAAATCAGGAAGACATGAAGAAATTCACTACAGACTAGGGTAATGGTTCTCAAAGCAGAGGACTGCAAGGTGAAAACTCTTTTTATAATACTATTTAGATACTATTTGCTTTTTTTGCTCTCATTCTCTCACCAGCATAAGTGGAATTTTTCAGAGCTTGTGAGGCATGTGATATCACAAAAGACTGAATGCAGACATGAGAATCCAGCAGTCTCCTACTGAGCCAAACATTAAAGAGATTTGCAAAAAGGGAAAACAGTGCTACTTTTCTTAATAATTTTTTTGAAAATGTAATTATTTCTCATAAAAATATGGTCTTTTTGTTAACATGTAATGGGTATATCATTGTTATTTTAAAATAAATTCATTTAAATGAAACATTCTGAGTTTTCATTTCTAAATGGCAAACATTAGTTAATATAACCCATATAAACCAAATCTCTTTGGAGTCCCAACATATTTTAAGATTGGAGAAGGATTCTGAGACCAGATAGTTTCAGAACTGCTGGTCTGGTGAGTCCAGAGACAGACAGGGTCCCCCTGCTCTTCCCAGCCATGCCCTGTGCACATCCAAAACCCTCCTCTAAGTTGCTTCATCAGATTCCCACTGGGGGCCAGGAGGAGAGCGTCCATTTTCCCCATCTCTCCTGGTTCCGGGTTGTCTCTTCTACAGGTGGGTCAGTTTATGGACTATCTTCCTATCCACAGGTGCTTTCCTGGAACTTCGTCATATCAATTCAAATACAGAGTTCAGCATCTTCCTAGATTTCCACAACCCTCCCTTCCCACTCATATCATGCCCGTGCTCACCAGCCAACTTCCTTAAATGCTAAGGAGGTTGGGGAAGAGATGTCTATAAATGCAAAGCAATCAACTCCAACTGAATGTTGGACCGAGGTGGAGATTCCTCCCAAAGCTTGCACCTTCTGCCTCCATTAGAGAGACTTCGATCTCCCATAATCTCCCGCATCTCACACCAACCTCCCTCCATATACATAAAAGAAAAACAGGGGTTTACATAGCATCTGCAGCTTTAAGACTCATCTCCTCTCTCCACTCCCAGTGAGACTGTTGCCCTGAGCCCTCGTCTCAGGCTCCAATTCTGGAGCCTCTACGTTTCGACACTCCTTTGATTTCTTATATTGAAATGGAAACTCATATTCTCTGAGGGTCAGTAGTTCTTTCAAGATCATCTAGTGCTTCTTCACTTTCTGATCTGGTGCTTGAACCCTCCCTATAACATTCTCCCTTAGCAACAACCTACATCAATATCTCTTTTGACAAATAACTCACTGTACTGGGAGGTAGCCACTTCCATTTGGGGATGTATTTAGCAAATTACATCCGGAACAAGAATCTATCATCCGTAATAATAATAAGACTTAACACCTGTTGAGCACTGTCGACCAGGATCTGGGCTAAACCCTTACATGTAAGGTCCATTTAACCCTAACAATATCCTTTAGGCTATTATTACTATCTCCACTTCATAGATGAGGCAACCAAGGCACAGAGATTTAACTTGCCGCAGGTCAGAAGTCAGTAAATAGCAGTTAGTGAATAGCAGAGCTGGGATTCAAACCTGAACAGTACGGCTTCAGGCTCTACTCTCTAACCACTGTGCGTCCTGCCCGTTAATCTCTGCCCCATATCAAAAATGGAAAATTCCCAGCAGGGCAAGTTCAGTACTGAGAGCTTTTTAAGTGCCTCTATATACATTCCCGTGGAGCCGAGGCTCTCGAATGGTTCCCTGGAGCCACACCTCTGAAGAGTCCACAGCTGTGCAGTGAGGCCCAACCATATGCATCCGAAAAAGCTCTGCAAAGAGTCTGATGGGGAAACTGCCAAGATGGACAGGCAGATGAGGTTGGCTACTGTCTGCCTGACGCTGTGATCACCCAGCCCACAGCCCATGAAATACCTGGCACCAACCAGGCATGCTATGGCCACAGAAATCCCTGACCTGATGTCTCTACTAAAAAGCAGAATGGAAGAGAGGCTGGGCTGACTTGTCCCTTTCTCAGGGACCCCACACTTCTGTCAGTCAACCCTGCTTTTTTTTCCCAAGTGTTCCCAAATCACTGGTTCAATAGTCCATTCTAGGATGTGTCCAGGAGCTGACAGCATGCTTATTTATACATAGCTTTAGAATTTTCTTTTGCAATCATTAATAAAAATTGAGCTATGTGACACTTTCTTGGTCTCTAACTAATTTTTCTGTGACTCTGTTGGCCATGCAAGTGGTAGTCTTGGAAACATCTCATATATGTGTGTCTTTAAACACCGTTTTATACGCCCTCCGTTGGTTCTTTCCAACTCCGGGAACTGAAATTTTCTGAGCCCCAAGCCAGAACCTCATTGGTTTGGAGTAGCCTGAGCCCTCTGAGCACCTGTGAGCCTCTTAGCCATGCTGGACCATCACGTCCAGTCTTTCACCTTGTGGGGAAGATGGGAAACCCAAGCAGAAATAGGTGTTGTTTGCCCCTCCATCAGATCACATGCCCCAAGCAAACTCGGTTACTTTTACTGAGTCAGTTGTTTTTACTCTCTCTCTCAGAACATGTTTTCAAAGCCTTTTTCTTATTCTTAAATTTTGCGGGAGGCAAGTTTCAGCTTAGTGTAACCTTATTCTTCTGGTTCTAAACTACACGTTTCATTTGTGTTTGGAGAGGGAGCCTGCAGGGAGGAAAGCTCAGAAGAATGAAAGTTCGAATCTGGCTTGTCTATGACCCTGGGCAGTTTATTCAATCTCCCTGAGACTCCGTTTCCTCAACTGGAAAATGAGAATAGCATCTTTTGTTTTATAGGGTGCTTGTGATGACTCAGTGCAATACTGAATGTGAAGAGCTCAGCACTGTGTCGGGTGTATAAAAGATGCTCGGCAAATGTTCACTCTCCATTTGAGCAAACGTATCTCCTTCCTCTGATTATACAGATTCTTCTCTGTTTGAGCTCAGAGAACTTCCCAGCACCCCTCTTTTCTCATGCACAATTCCTCACTTCTCTTTCTTGTGAGCATCATTGAGGACCATCTTGCATCTCTCTCCCTTTCAATCTGTTTCTAGCTGTGTTCTGTCTTAAGAATTTCTGCCACAGAGAGACTGTCTTTGCTTTGAACTTTGTTGAATCTCCTTGTTATAAACTCAGTTCTGGAGGAAAAGCAGAACCTGGTTGAACCATCCAAGGGCCAAAGGACCAGTTTCCATGATAGTCCCCTGCATGGGAGAACCACCAACATGGACAACAATAGGTCTGGCTGGAATAATTCTCTCAGTGTGAGGCAGGCAAATCCCTCGGCCCAGAAATCAGGCTTAATTGGAAATTAAATTGCATTTCCATGCCAGCTGCAGGGTGCTTATATCCACAGCTAATTTATCAAGGTGATGCCTCATCCATGAGAATAGCGTGGCTCCATCAGCAAGGTTACAAGCTTGTGTCTGATGAGATGAACTTTCTTTAAAGCGCAACTTGAACCCTTCAAGCTCCTCATTTTGAGGTTTTTGCACTTACTGGCTGCCTCCTCTGTGCCAGGCACTGTGCCAGGGCCTGGAGATGTGGATGCTGGCGGGAAACGGCACTGCATTCTCCCTGCTCTGTGCCAGTGGCAGAAACAGAATCCCATAAGCAAAAGATTCCCAAACAACAGCACTTTACTTAGTTATCCAGGGTTGAGTTGTTTAGGAAGGTAGAGAGCTTTATGGATAACTTCATGGTTAAGAATCTGATCTCTATATTGAACACTGACACTAGTCATTCACAACGAACAAGGGTGGCCAGACTCTTCACCAAGCCCTTTACACTCATGTATTCCATTCTCCAGGCAATGGTGGGAAATAAATACATGATGGTTTTCATTATCCCCATTTCACTGATGAAGAAATTGAGACCTAGGAAGTACGTAACTTGCCTGAGGTCATTGTCACCCAACTAATAGGTGGTAGAGCTGGGATTTAAACTAAGGTCATTTCATAGCAGAGCCAATGCCTTTAAATGCCAGATTATACTGCTCCTTTATTTCCCCCAACTTTAATTCTAAAAATGTCCAACTATAGAAGAGTTGCAAAATTAGTATATAGGAGACGCATACCCTTCACCTTGGTTCACAAATTATTATCAATATTTTGCCATATTTTACTCCTTCTGTGTGTGTGTGTGTGTGTGTGTGTGTGTGTGTGTGTGTGCATTTGGTTTTCTGAATCATTTGAGGCTAGGTTCAGGGACATAAAACACAAGTCTGGTTTGGAAACCACATGGGGACGAGTTTGGCTGGAGAATGTGTTTGTAGTTGGGGAGACACGAGCTGTAAGCAGGCTGAGACCATGAGATGCCGGCTGTGACAGCCAGGTCTGGAAGTTTCGGGTGTGCTCTAACATGGTGAGGACAGGCAGTGACACAGTGCAGTGAAAGCATAAATTTTTTTGAAGGTATTGGGAAGAATTAAAAAATTAAAGATGTGTATTCAGGGAATGGTATTTTTATGGTCTGATTAAATATACATGCTTATTGAAGGCAAGGCGGACAATACACTTCTTCTATCAAGAAGAACTTTAAAAAATAACCATTGATCTTAACTAAAACCCAGGATATTTCAGTTTATTTCTTTTCTGTTTTACTTTTTCTGCCCACCTATCTATTCACAGATTGGAACCTCATTGTACTTACAGTTTTGTATCCTGATTTTTCACCTAATATTATGTCAATAGCATTTCTGCTTGCTATTAAGTAGTCCTCAAAATAATTTTTCAAAGGTTTAGTATTATTGCATCAGGTGGATGAACCAAAATTCAGTTAACCCACTATTTTTTGACTGAAGTTGAGGTTGTCTTCAATTTTTCACTATTATAATGTAGCACCATGATGAACCCTGCCGAATAAAAGTCTTGGTGTACATCTCTGATGATCTGCTTAGAACAGACTTCTAGAAGTAGGGCTCTCTGGTCAAAGGGTTGCGTGGATTATCTCTTTGTTCGGCCCTGGTGGGGAGGGGACAGGAGGGGAGAAGTGGAAAGAAATGCAGTCTGCTGCGTCGTCAGTGAGACACGATGAGAGTTTGGACTTTGGGGACAGCGCTGAGAATGGAAAGAGTGACAGACAAGAGAAACACCAGGGAGAAATAATCAACAGAACTCAGCGAGCAAAGATAACACAAGGTGCAAACTGGGGACACATACAGAGAAAGAGTGAAGTCAGGAGAGAGAGGTCTGCTTTGCTTTTACGACGGTTGAGTAGAGGGCACAGGAAGACATTCAAACCGAAGGACTTATGATCTATCCTCCCTCCCTCCCTTTCTTCCTTTCTCCATTCATCCCTCCATCGAGTCCGGATCATCGACACCTTGCTAAGGGGGTAAGTGTGGTTGGAAAGATGGACTTGGGAAGGCAGAATACAGAACCGGGGCCTTTAATGGGCACGCAGTGCAGAGACTTTCAGGAAAGGAAAGTGGATTCAGAGGCCCAGGTTCAAGGGCCAGCTTTGCCACCCACCAGGTGGTCTCCTCCTGGGCTTCTCGTCTGCCTGGTGGACCTCTCAGCTTCCCCTGAGGACTTACTATGTGCCGGGCCCTGTGCCAGGTGCTGGGGAAGCAGCAACGGCCAGGACAGCCCCTGCCCTTGTGAAGCTGGACTCTCAGGGCACAAGCCAGACCAGAAACAAATGAGTAAATATGTGATGTAATTGCAGGAGGGCTATGCGGGAAAATGAGGCAGCATTAGGTGGGAGGAAATGCCACTGTGCACAGCGGGGGCGACTGTAGACAGGAGGGGATCTGAATGAAGTGCGGGAGAGAGCCAGAGGAGAGCTGGCAGAGGGTGTCCAGACGGAGAGACAGTAACCGTCAGGACCCGGAGGCTGGAGGAGCTGGGGTTCCAGCAAAAACAACATGGCCTGGTGGCTGGGGTGCACTCCTGGAGGAGAATGCCGCCAGAGTAGGAGGCCAGAAATGCAGGGACAGATCACGCAAAGGCTGCAGACCAGAGACGAAAGTCTGCATTTGACTCTGAATGTGGCACGAAACTACTGGAGACAGAGTTGTGAGCAAGGGGATTATGTCTTTTAAAAATATGGGAGTGGATGAATAGCAACGGTTGAATGGATTTAAAAAAATGATGGTATATCCCTACTCTGGAGCTTTATTCAGCCTTAGAAAGGAATGAAATTCTGACACATGCTACAACATGGATAAACCTTGAAAACATTATGCTAAGCGAAATAAGTCAGACACAAAAGAGCAAATACGGTGTGGATCCTACTTGTATGAGGTACCTAGAATAGTCCAGTTCATAGAGACAGAAAGTAGAATGGTGCACAGGGGCTGGGGGGGTGAGGGTGGAGGGAATGGGGGATTATTGTTTAATGGGGACAGAATTTCAGTTTGGGAAGAAGAAAAGTTCTGTAGGTGGATGGTGGTGATGAGGGTGGCACAACAATGTGAAATGTAATCAATGCCACTGAATTGTACACCTCAAAATGGTTAAAATGGTAAATTTTATGCTATGTATATTTATGACAATAGAAAGATATGCGAAAGGATGCTATGCAAAGAATTGTCTCGGGTGCATTACTTCCCTAGGGCTGCCTTAACAAAATACACAGACTGGGCAACTTAAACGACAGAAATTTATTTTTTTCGTGGTTCTGGAGGCTGGAAGTCCAAGATCAAGGTGCTGGCTTCTGGTGAGGCCTCTCTGCTCTGCTTGTAGATGGCCACTCTGTCCTTCTTGCTGTGTCCTCACATGGTCTTTTCTCTACGTGTGTGTCTCTCCCTCTTCTTATAAGGACATCGGTCCTATTGGATCAGGCCTCCACCCTTATGACCTCACTGAACCTTAATTTCCTTTTAAAAATCTTACCTCCAAATACAGTTACATCGAAGTTAGCACTTCAACTTATGAATCTGGGGGGGGGGACACAATTCAGTCCATCCCAGGGGTGATGCTGCTGAGGGATTTGACACAGAGTGTTTCTTTGGTACTGTATGGGATCTTCAGAGTCACAGCTCTGGCTTTGTGACCTTGGGCAAGTTATTCAACCTCTCCCAGCTCCAGGATGGGAATAACAAAAGTAGGTAGCTCACAAGGCCAGGGCTGGATGGACTGCAGTCCAATATGCCTGGTGGCTTAGGAGTATCCCAGGCTCCAAGGCACAGCGGGTTCCCAGCTGATGTTTACAGATAGCGAGCTGCAAGCCTGGGCTTGGCTCTGCTTGTCAAGCACAGATGGTTTGAAAAATGACGCCCAAACTGGCTCAGGGTTAATCAAAAGATTACAGAAAGAAAATTGGGGTAGGCTAACCCCAGCCTCTCAGACACAAGCCTCAGAATCACATCTCCCTCCCTGATTTCTGCCCGATTACCTGCCTCTGCTTCTAAACCAGCTCATGCCAGCAAAAAGTGAAAATTGGCTAGACTGGAATTGCAATGGCAATGCTTGCTGGGTGGTATTTCATTTCTTTCCCCTCTGTGCAGTCTCAGCTGTCAGGCTAGTTCTCCCATATTTTTTTGTGGTTTGACTGGAGAAGGGGTGTATGTGGATGATGGTCTGGGGTGTAATCTGGGGGGCACAGGTCTCAGCAGAATCCTCCAAGCTGTGCTGATTCAGTCACAATAGAGGCCTTGAAACCTTGATTTCTCAAATAAGAGCATGCGTCGCCTCTTGGTCAAGCTGCGGAAGAACCAGTTTTGTCTTTATTACTTTCCTATGCTGGATCTGAGTTTTAGAAATGAAGGGAGCGTCATATAGGAAGTAGAACTGGAACTTGGAGACAGACAGCCTGACTTCCAATTCTGGCTCTGTCCCAAGCTGGCTGTGTGACCCAGAGCCAGGCCCTTCCCGTCCTGAAGCTCAGAACTTTTTATCTATAAATTGGGTTAACGAGAGCTCTCCACCTTCTAGGGTTCTTGTGTGTATTAAATAAAATTGTGTGTGCGGTGCTTAGAGCAAGGTCGGGCACAGAGCAGGTGCCACGCGTAGTGTTGCAATGATCGCTATAAAATCTTAAAATTCCAAAACTGGAAGGGACGCTTGAAGCCAGAAACTCCCTCATTTTAGGGATGAAGAAATGGAGGCCCAGAGAAGGGAAGGATCTGGAATTGAAGACCCAGCTCCCAGTCTGCTGCTCTTTGTAGTTCTAAGACCACAAGAAGGAACACAATGGCTTCAAGAAGAGAGGACCATGGTTTGCTTTAAGTTCATGGTCCTCCTGCCGTCATCCCAACAGGAGGAAGGCTTCCTTCCACCTCCAGACTCAGGAGTGCAGGGATTGGAATCACTGGCAGTGGTAAACCTTCTCCCTCATGTCTCTTCCTGGGGTCCTGGCTTCCATTGCATCCAGATGGCCTGGGGTGCCTGTACAAGTTTCTCATCTCTGCTTCTTCTGCACAACTCCCTACCCTCCTGTGGGGCCCTCAGAGCCTGGGTCCTCCCTCCTGCCCTTCCAGTTGGGGAGCAGATGGACACTGAGGGGGAAGCCGACCTCCCCTCTGCGCATCTGGCCAGCTGTAGTGGACGGGCAGCGAGGGCCATCCCACAGAGCACCGGAGAACTGGGGTGGAAGAATGGCCAGGCCCCTGGTCTTGCTTGCACTGATCCCTCATCTCATCAAGGTCACTGTGGCTGGTGGCTTCTGTCAAATTCCTGCACAGAAACTCAGAACAGGGAGATGGGGCGTGGAGGCCTCTGAATCCGCCTGACAAAGCCCAGGCCTCAAAAAGGGACTCCAGTCTCACAGCCTGATGTTGCTGGGCAGGAAAAGTGATTAGTCATCATTTATTCAACATGCATCTGGTGCTCAAGGCATCACCAATAAGCCCCATGCAGTGAGCACTCATGTTCTCACAGGGGCGAGGGGATGGCCAATAAAAACGAAAACCACTCAATGAAAAGGATAATTTCAGCTGTTGACAAGTTCCCGATTACGGAAGATGTAATTGAGAGTGACTGGGCGTGGAGGGGGCAACGCTGGAGGAGCCGTACATCTAGAGAAGAGCCGGAAGAAGACTTGACTCATAGCCTTGTTTCTTTCGGCTCTGCCTCCTTTCTGTTGGCTATGGGTCCGAGGTTTAATTGCATGAAAAGAAGAGAAGGGTGGGAAGCTGACTTTTCCTGGGCAGCAGTTATGTGCTGGGTGCTGGGTATGCCACATGCACCATCTCCTCGTAGCCCCATGAGGAGGGAATTACTGGCCCCATTTCCCAGGGGAGGACACAGACTCAAGGTGGGACATGGCTTGTCCCTGGCTATCCTGCCAGAAAGTGGCAGGATTTGAACCCAGGACTGTCTGGCTCCAGAGCTGTGCCCTTGCTTGCCCTGCATCTTCCTGCCATCCATGGCTGCCTCACATGACCACATCCGCTCTCATGAATTAACAGCTGTCTGGCACTTGGGACTTGTGGTCCGATGAGAGAGGTGGTCTGGGGAAGATTCTGTGGCCTGGAAGATTCTGGAATCCTAAGAAGAATGGGGAAGGTGAGGGTCACACTGGCAGGGCCAGGGACCTCTGGGCCTCCAAAGGCTGATTAAGACCTGATTTGATCCACGCCACCCTGCGTCTTTGTACTGCAGCCCTCCCGCCTGCCAGAGGGGCCCATTTCCAGCTACTTTTAATTTGGAACAAACCAGCCGGTCCCCCGTGGTCCTAGAGTTAATAGGATGTCTGTGCAGCAGGGCTGGGATAAGCAGCTGAACAAATTATTCCTGCCTGGTATTGGTGTCATTTGGAAGAAAGGACCAGTGGCCCCAGAGAGGGACAGCCTTGGCAGGTGGCGGAGGTCGCACCTTCCTCTCTCTCCTCTGCTATGGGACTACAGGGACCCCAGAGAGCTCCTGGTCAGCAAAATGAATCAGGGGGTGATGGGTCTGCTACAGAGGGGCAAGGACAAGAGACCTGTAGGCTGGGATGAGGGCTACCGGACATGGGAGAGCCAAAGCGAGCACACTGCCCACCCTGGCAGGTTCTGGCTTGGGACTGGAGAGGCAGGAATGGACCAGAATATTGGAACTTTCTGCCTATGACAAGGCACAAGCACTCAGAGGTTCCCAGTTGCAACCAGGGAGGGGGCTGAGCTAACATGAGCCCGGTGCTCGCCTGAGTGGCCAGGAGAGCAAGCCAGCTGGGACCCGGGTTGGTGGGGACTCTAACCTCCCCAGCGAAGGGAAGTGCACACAAGCTGAGCTTCTCAGGAGGCAGGAGGTGCCCTCCTTCTGGCAGAGGGCACTGTCACATCTCACAGGTTTCAAGATCCCCAGAGTCAAGGTCATTGCTTTTTTTAGACAATTCTAGTAATTCCAGACTGCCTGGTGCCCTGAAACTTGTGTATTTCTCCACTGGCAAGACAACTTCTCACACTTGCCCTGTAAGGATGCAGAGCAGTGAGGGAGGGTCCCACATGGGCGAGGAGCTTGAGACAGCAGGTGTCTGGGCCCCAGCGCACCTGTCCCAGAGGTGATAGTGCCACCAGGAGAGCACGCATGGGTCTGTCTTGCTGACCTTGGCCTGTGGGGTGTTCCCTTTCCCCATCAAGCTTATTCCTTAACCCAGGTCATGCCACATAACGGAATTTGTCCCAACCCCTTGCAACATAGGTGGCTGCCCTGAAACACCCCAGCAGGTACAACCATTTCTGACAAACCCACCTACAAAATTAGTGGGGAGCTGGTGGCACTCTGCCGGTGACAAGGTGGGGAGCAAAGCCCGCAGGGGCATCCTCTCCAGCCCCGTGGAGAGGCAAGCACCTGGTCTTGACCCCAGTAGAACTCAGGTTCTTCTCCAGCCCTGCCACTCATTGCCAGCTGGGCGACCTGGCTAAGCGAAAGGTCCGCTTCCTTAAAACAGTTAAAATGGAGATTGCAATGCCTGCTTCCAGGGTCAGGATGGGGCAAGGCAAGAGAGGTGCCTAGGGCATGCCGTTTAAGGAGCTCAGCTCCCTGCAAGTGCAGGGTCCCCTCTTGCTGCCAGCCTGTGACTTGTATTATCCTTGTTAAATTAGAAAACAGCCTTGCGTGGTTGATATTGCTATTATCGCCAATGATCAGGGAAGAACCTTGGTTTTGGGAGGTTGTGCAACTCACCCGAGCTCACACAGCTGGTGGACCACAGGGCTGGGACTCCAGCCCAGTCTGCCTCAGGGCAGAGCCCTCCCCACGTTCAAGGTCATTTTCTTGAGGCTCCTGAACAGCAGTCGGGGGGAGGCAAGAGGAACGGCTTGTCTCCGATGGGTCTGAAGCTGAGGTCTTGCCTAGCACACAGAGAACCGACCTGGGCCGGGAGGGAGGGAGAGCTGGGGCTCCAGCGCAAGGTTCTTGAGACAAATCTTACACGGTCAGCACCGCCCCCCTGCCGACCCCCCCTTCCGACCCCGCAGCTACGCGGGTGGCCAGGACAACTAGAAGCTCTCCTGGATTGGATTTCTCCCTCCTGCTTTGCGTTGGCTTTGCCATCTGTGCCTGGGGTAATGGATGGGTCCCCAAAATGCAAAAGGAAATGGGCTTAAACCTCCCCAGCCAGAGTGCAGCCTGCACAACTTCTGGCTCCCGCCGCCAGCCCCGGGGTCTCTGCCAGGGCTGGGGAGCTAGCTGCCCAGGAAGAGGCACGTTCCTCAGAGCCCAGTGTAACTGGGCATCCAAGGCAGGAGCTGAGCTTCTGGTAAGTTCTTCTTTAGAGCAGGGGAGGGCCTGGCTCTGGGAGTCACACTCCTAACTCCTAATCAGGGAATCAGTGGCTTGTGGGAAGTGGCTTGTGTGTCAGTCTCTGCATTGGGTGGGGCCGTAGGAAAGCAAGTTCAGCAGATGGGAAACAGCAAAAGTGCTAGAGACGAGAAGCTGCTCTCAGAGTCTGTGTCAGGGGCTCAAGGAACAAGCAGTGAGTGAGAAGTCTCTGCCTTAAGATGCTCACAGCCCCGAGAGTACCAGCTAATCACTGTAGCAGCCCCACGGAGCATTGCCTCAGGACTTATTATGCGGGCATCTTTTTTTTTTTTTTAATTTTTATTGGAGTATAGTTGACTTACAATGTTGTGTGACTTTCCGCTGTACAACAAAGCGAATCAGTTGTACAAATACATATATCGACTCCTTTTTAGATGCCTTTCCCATATGGGCCATCACAGAGTATGGAGTAGAGTTCCCTGTGCTACACTGTAGGTCCTTATTAGTGCAGGAAGCTTTACATACACAATCTCATTAAGTCCCGTAAGGAGGCCATTTACGATTCCATTTTATAGATTAGGTACCTGAGGCCAGAGAGAGGTAAGGGACCTGGCGCGAGGCTCCCCAGCCAGTAGGCAGAGAACCCAAGATGTCGTAGTCTGGCAACCAGTTGCCTTTGCCACTGCATAATTCGTTTGCAAACTTTTTTTAAGCTTTTTTTTTTTTAACCTTTTTTAAACTCGTTTGTTAAATTTCAGAGAAGTCCAGTATACGAAACAAATTAAAGTAGAGCTGAAGGGGCAGGAGTGAGGGTGCTAGGACACTCCCCCATCCCCAAAACACACACAACCTCCCCTCTTCTGACAATTTAAATGCCCTTCCCAAGACCCTAAGAAGCTCAGGCACGGTTCTGAATGATTTGTCTGGCTGGAGGCTCACCCTCTGACCATAGACTGAGCACCTCTGGGACAGGTGTGTGCACGGTGCTTCCTAGAAGCTCAGGCTACTACAAGCATCATCTCAGGGTGCCACGTAGCACTGCTTCATTCATTTAATGCTATTGGCGGAGTACTCACCCTGGGCTGGGCACTGGAGGCGTAGCTCCGGCTACAGTGGTGAGTAAAATGCGCGTGGGCCCCGCCCTCACAGAGCTTAAGTCAAGTGGGGAAGACGGCCTTAAGCAAACATGTTCCTAAAAGAGACACGGATCACATATTGTGATCAGAGCTATGAAGGAAAAGGTCAAAGTCAAGGGGGAGGACCTGATCTCTGAAAAGGACCTCCACGAGAAACCTGGGCCACTGACAGCTGAGACCAGTGGAACGGGGCATTGCTGGCATCAGGGGCAGGTGGCCAGGACAGGAGCAGGCAGGACGCAGAGGGGGTGGTCGTGGGCCCTCCCTGTTCCCCAGTTATTCCCAAGGCAGGTTAAGAAACAATACATTGCCCCCAGGACCAGCAGGAGGTACCTGGTCCTATAGAATCTTTACATTCCTCAATCCTGAAAGGAGCAAAGAGAAACACTTCTTCTAAAGGTTGGATTATTGAAATCTAGGACTCAGTGTGATGAATAATGAATAAGTGAAATCACAATGGAAACCAGAAATCGTTAGGCAAATGTCATGTGTCCATGTAGGGTGTAATCTAAATTCACCTAGGGCCGGTCTATACATTAGAAAGACTGTTCTCCACTCTCCTGCTCAAGGCTTGACTCTGCTCTCTTGGTCATTTATTTTAAAAATATTTACTGAACACCTGGGCTGGGCAGCACACTGGCTTCCCAGCCTGTGCCTGGCACAGAGCCAGGGCTGTGTAAACTCTCGGTGCTCTCTGTGGAGCCAGGAGGCAGGATCGTGCCCTGATGCCTGCCGTGGGTCAGTGGTGAAGCAGAAAACTTCAGTGGTGAAGCAGGTCAGAAGGAGTCCAGGAGGCCACTCGGTCCCCGCTACCGGTCCCTGTGGAGCCCTTTCTGTGTCACACGGATCTTAGTCTCCGGGATTCTGAGCAGAGAGAGGGGGCCGTCCTGACCCACTGGCTGGTTTCTCTGCAAAGGCTGATGCTCCAATGCTGCTCCCTCTGGAGCACCAACCTCCTTCCACTGCCCAGCCCTGGCCCTTCTGCTCGGCTCAGTTTAGATGCCACTTTTGGAGGAGCTTCTTCACCTGCTCAGGCTATTTTTCTCTGTGCCCTTTGGCCCCCACCCACGCCTCCCTCCTTCTCAGCACTCAGAGTGATGTCCCCGTGGGGTCTGTGTCTTTGGTCTGTGCTCCCACAGGAATGCACGTTTCTTGACGGAGGGCTCGAGTCCTATTCATCCATATGTCCAGCGTCTAATGAGTGTGGCGCAGAGCAGGTGTTCAGCAAATAAATGTCAAGTGGATGGTTGTGGGCAAATATACAGGCGAAAATATCATCCTTCTCATTTATTCAAATAGCCATCCACCGTTTCTCTGAATCTCTCTTTCTCTCTCTTGCACACACACACACACCCTTTTGCATACACTCTCTCTCCCTGACTGACCTCACCTACTCACACTCACCCACTCTTGAGGCATTATGTCCTTCTGTGATCTCTCTTCCCCTCTGATGCTGCCTGGAGTGTACAGACCTGCCTGCAGTCGGCTACATTAAAGTGATTTTGATCCTGGGCAGGCAGAGGGGATGGCCTGGGTCACCCTCTCCAGATCCATGCCCATCTCAGTCCCTGACCTCTCCTTCATGAGGGGTCACTGCAACACACTCCGTAAAGGGATCCTGTGTCTCAGCTTCCCTGGATCCTTGAAACGGGGCTGGGAGGTAGATAGGTTAGCTTCATTTTACAGATGAGGAAACCGAGGCTCAGCGAGGCTGTGACTTGCACAGGCAGCGAAGCTGGAGTTGAGACCTAGGTTTCCTAAGTTCGGGCCAAAGCTCTTTCCATTGCATTTCTGGGAAGCAGAGGTTGGGATAGGATGCTGGCCCTCACCCATCACCCCCTGAGATCCCGGGATCCTTGATGAGAGGATTGAATGGGGGAACCCTGCACAATCCCCTAAGCCCTCTGCTCTCTCCACCTCACCTCAGTCTGTCCCACTTGGAGCCCCTAATAATTCTGCCTGGCAGCCTGACCCTTAGCATTGGGCATTCAACCCACCTGAGCTTCCTGGAGGGGCAGCGCCCTATTTCAGAAGTACAATGGGGACAGAACAGGAGCTATGAAAGGGCCAGAGAAAGGAGATAAGCCAAATCTCACCATTCCTTCTCCCATACCCACCTTACAATTTCACCATGCTGGACCTGCCGGGCAGCCGGGGACCTGAACCAGGTCATTAGAGATGGCCATACACAGTCTTTATCTTCTCTCATTGTCATTTACAAAAATCCCCGATCAAGAGTATGTGGGCCTCCCTCCTTCCCCAAACACCCTGCCTGCCGCTTCCAGTGCATCTCCCCCAAAGACTCTTTCCTCCTGAACGAAGGGTATGAATATTTAAAGACACTTTTTCAGCCAGTGCAGCCACATCACGCCGCTGCTCCCTCTTTAAATTTTATCTCCAGAAAGTTTGCCAGAGTGTCTCTGAGTCCCTCACACTCCTTGGTACAGAGTGTAACATGGGGCCCCAGAGGCAGGGACGCCCCTGAGAAGTTAGCCTCCCCTCTGCATCCTGGGGCTGAATTGCACACATGCAGTCCTAGTTCCGGTCCACAACCATCCCTTCTGGGCTACCCAGGCAGTCAGACCTGAAAACTCCCTGCCACGCCTGCTCCTGGGGAATGGGCATAGGTAGGAGATGTAGAGAGACAGGGGTCCAAAAAAAACACAAAGAAACGATGAACAAAGACCCAGAAACGCAAGACCCTGGAACCCCGTGAGAGGAAGCTCTTCGCTCCTGACATCAGACCCAGAGTTGATATAGATCCTGTATTCACCAGTGCACGGTGGCTTCCAGCCCCGAGCCACCTCCTGCTGGCGCCCCCTCCAGCCTCTCTGTTCTGCAGAATTACTCACGGCCCACTGCATCAAATCTCTCTTTTATCACAAGGCACAACACTCCGTGGATAACTTCTTGAAACTCTAGTCATGCTAAGCTGCTTCTAGTGCTCTGGGAAGGGTTCTGTCCCTCTGACCCCCTGTAACCAATCAGCCACACACCGCCAAACCCATTTCCAAAGTTCCAGGCAATTACAGCCGGCTGAACTCCCTGGCCTGGTGCCCGCCTGCTCGGAGCCAGGACCCAGGTTGTCAGCAACCCTGAAATCCAGCCCCCGATTTCTCCCCAGCTTCCTCTGAGACCCAGGCGCACGGGAATGGCCACACTTAACCGCACCAAGGCACCCTGACCAGCCAGACCGCACCAATACAGAAAACGAGGGTCAAGGCCAGGCTCCCTACCTTTGCTGAGGGTCCCAGTGATGAGCTTAAAGATGGTCTGGGAGAATTTCACGAACCCAAGCTTGCATCTTTTGGAGCAGCCGCTCATGGTGGCAGAGGGAAGGCAGGCTCTGTTGTCGGCACCCAGAAGGAAAGGCACCCACCTTGCGTGCCCCTGGAACTCGGAGCCTGCCTGGGCGAACCCTGAGAGAAGGACGCACCCCAGAAGCTACGGGAACAGCACAGCTGCCTCTGCAGTGAGTCCAGCTTCTGCATCCAGAGAGCCTGCAGGGCACGATATCTGCTCCCTTCCTTCCTCCCTCCCTCCACCCCCTCCCGCCGTCCACCCAAGTCCTCGCCACAGGAGGATCTTAGGATGTCAGGGCTGGGGCAGCACTGCCAGGGCACAGGGCGCTCTGAGGGGACGGAGGAGGAGGGTGAAGCTGAGCAGCGCGGGGAGGGAGAAGCTGGAGCTTTCCCAGGCTTTGCTGACTGTCTTTCTTACATGGCAGTGGTAATGTAGCAATTAACACTCGAGTCAGAAGGGAGGGGACTGCTACGCAAAAACACTCCACTCCACAGCCTCCCGGTTCGCTCTCCCGCTCTTTCCTTCCTGGTTAATCTAATAGATCAATTTTCTGTGCCGTGCCTTGATCGGGATCTGGGAGGACTTCCCTCCAGAGCAGGAGACCACTGCTTTGCGCTCAGTGGAAAGTTTGCAGGCAGCTTCTGAGCGGCCTGCTTTGCATCACGGAGAAGTTGGGCTGAGCGGGGAGCCCTGGGGGAGCTGGCTTGTGCAGCTCCCTGGCACCAGCAGCAGAGGCTGTCTGCCTCCGTTGATTTGGAAAGTCAATGACTCTGCTGCTTCGCGGCTCCAGGTGCCCCGCCCTCCACCCCAACACACACCGGTTCAACTCCAGCTCCCACCCCTACAGAGCAGCTAAGAGTCTGTGCTCTCTCCTCAGGATAGCAGAGGAGTGCAATCAGGGCTTTTCTTGATGAAGAAAGTACTCCTCGGAGATGCCATAAAGGAATGACCGAAATTCAAACAATCTGACTACAATACAATACTCTTAGAAGTAAAACTGCATGGTAGTATGCAAATATGAACCCCAACTATTGCTTAATAAAAAGTCTGGCTGCTGTTCAGTAGCATAGACCATGTGGGTTGCCTGGAACGTCAGGGGGACATCTCATCCCACCCTCTACACAGGGCCGTGAACCTCCCCCATGACATCCCCACTTTACTTTCCCTGGTGATTTTTAAAGGGTCCCCATGGGCCATCACCATGGGTACCACCCACCAATGCACCGTGGTTCCATTTGAACAGCAGATATGAAATCCACCTGGCATTGAACTAAGCCATGCCCTGGGAATGTCTTTCTCTTTCTCTCCATCGGCTTGTCTATTATCTGTTTCTCTGGGGTGTTTGAGAGCACTAGATTGCGTTAAGAGCCAGAGAAGGGAGACCACCTGTTGATAAAATGCCACATATGCCAGAACTCATACTCCGTGTCTAGTTTCTTCCCCATCTTCTGCGAGTCACGTGGAAATGAATCTTGAAACGAACCTCAGCCCTCAGGTCACCAACAAATTTCAATTCCACGAACAGACCCCGGAGACAGCCCACTAGCACAGAGCCTTTCTCCAAGCCCTAAAGTGGCCTGCGCTCCCTGACTCACCGGCATGGTATGAGTCACAACACATACAACAGAAAGGAGCCCTGGAGGAAAATACCGCATTGCGTTTGATGTCTTAAGGTTTGAAACTGCCAGGTTATTCACTCTTTGTCTTAAGGTATTGAAGGTCCCAGTTAAAATGCATGTGGTATCTGGGGATGTTAATGGCACTTGTTCTTTTGTACACTTGCTCATGAATATCCAGTACTTACTGAGCTCACAGTCTGTAGAAAAGGGCTGAGCAGCCTGGGTGCAGGAAGCACTGAGGGCCCCGGATGTAGAAAATGCTGAGCCGGGCACACTAGATAGACAGGGTCGGTGCCCTCCTGGACCTAACGGTGGAGTGGTCTTATCATCAGATGTGAAGCCCTTGTCAAGAATCGTTTATCCAATGAACTTTGCTCACTTTGCAGAATCTTAGTGGGATGGAGACGCAGGGCAGGTAGAGGTGGAGAGGAAAGAGGAAAGAACTGAGGTGTGAAACATCACCGGGTAGGCAAGCAGCCGGCCAAGGGCAGCACTACCTGGGCACCAGGGAGGAGGAGAAAGATTAGAGAAAGATTAAAAGAGCATGTGGTACCCACCTGACCGTTTTGCCAAGGAGAGTCCTGCCCTCTGAATGGAGAATTCACTTCGTAGGACATGGAACTCTCAGCTACACCCAGTTGCTTCTCTCTTCCATCCCACACAAGGGAAGGACACTGAAAATTGAGAAGCCGAAAACACAAAGGCTGTGACTTTAGTGACGTTAGCTGACCCTGAACTTGGTCTTTCGGCTGGAAACCTGGCCAGGAATATTGCTGGAGGAGGAACTTCTGGAAGGCTGTCAGCAGTGTCTATTTGGGGATGACGAGAGATGTCCGGAGGGGATTCGTATTTGGGCTCCAGCTCAGGAATCTGGAATCCCAACATTTGAACGCACAGGGGTAACGAAACAACGGCACCTACTGTTTGAAGGATCGGGCCAATCTTATAAACAAGTATCTCATAACTCCTCCAAGCAAGACAGATGATGGTTAAGACCATGGATCTTTGCACCTGGTATTTAATCACTCGTTCATTCTACACCCATATATGTTGAAAACACTGTTACCATGACCTCTGCTCCAGCCATTGAATATACAGTGATGGACAAAACAGGAAAAGTCCTGTGCTTGTCAGGTTCACGTTCACGTGGTGGAAGGACAGACGGGGTCAACCAATATGTGCATATATCGATTGTGCTTTGAAGAAAAAGAAAGCTAAGTGGATAGGAGTGACAGGAGCTCCTATTTTATAGGGTCATCGAGGAAGTCTTCTCTCTATTAAAATGACACTTAAGCAGAGATTCCAAACCAGCCATACAGCTCCCTGAGGTAATAACTGTTAGGGCTGAGGAACAGCAAGTACAAAAGCCAGCGACAGACCTGAGATCCTAAGGTCTGCAATTTAGCAATTGTTGGAGCAAGCCAAAGAGCCTCAGTTTTTTCTTCTGTAAAATGGGAAGAACAATTCTTCCCTCCTAAAGTTTGGGAGAGATTTAAATGAAACCAGTGTGATTAATTTAGCTTCTGGTATAGTAAACCACTTTGTCAGGGGCAAAGGTCATTACTGCTGCTCCTACTACTGCCACTGTTGTTGGTGATGCCACCACTCCTGCCCCATCCCCTAAAAGAATTCATGCTGTGTAGGTGAAGCTTCATGGTCACTGGAAATCGTGGAGCCAGGCTCCAAGTTTTAATCTCCCCTAGTAGTAACCCAAACACTAAGCATTTCAGATCCTCCTCTGAACACAGCAAGGCATCAAGTATCTGAACCCTCAATCTTAAATAGATGACTCAGGCCCAGAGAGGGTCGACAGCATCCAAAATATCACACAGCAAACCCCCCAGGAATGTGAGCAAGGTGTTTAGTGTGCCAAGAAAATTCCCAGCGAAGGAAGGCAGGTTGTGTCTATATTACATTCATGATAGGAGAGTATAGGAGAGGATCCTTCTCTGCTCAAGAAACACGGTATTCTGAAAACCAAGAACAGAAGAGGCCACACGGTGTTCAGGTGGCTCCAGGGAAATTAAACCGTCAGCAGGCTTATAATTAATCAGCCTCCTTGTACCAGTGTGCGTTAGCCAAAGGAACTTGGGAAGACAGTTACCTCTCCACCTGAAGCTGTTTATGGGAATCTTCACAAACTAGTTCCAGGGGGAAGGAGGAGAGGCAGATGGGGGCTCCAGATGGCATCTGGGCCCAGGGAAGTGGACTGGCCTCTCTGAGTGCAAGGCTAAGACAGGACAAACATGCTATTCTTTAGAGGGTGGAGAGGCTGTCCTCACAATGATAACGATGACAGCAGGATTCATTGAATGCCTTCTACGTGCAGGTGACTGCTCTAAATACTCACTTTGCCCAGATCTAATCCTTATAACTCTGTGAGGCAGGTACTATTATGTTACCGACTCTACAGGTGAGGAAAGACTCAGAGAAAGAAAGTAACTTGTTGATGGTCACACAGCCATCTTGAGTCAAGACCATTTGACATTTGACTCGAAAATTCATGGAAACTTATTTAGTATCTCATCAGGGTTCAAAATTAAAGCCACTGGCAGTGTGAGAGAGATGCGTTTTGCCTCGCTATTAAAAGAAAAAAGCAGCTGTCCCTTAAAATCATAAACTCCCCATCCCTAAAACATCGTGGAGAGAGAATGGAGACATTCATCCTGGAGGGAATTCCCTCCACGGCCATAGCTGTGGGGATGGGAGGGAGGTGGAGAGTAGGCACAGATTCAGTCACAGAGCAGCCAGGAGACACAAGCCACACCAGCTATTTTAACAGAGAGAATTTCATATAAGGACGTTTTAAGCAGGTATTGGAGGACTGGAAAGGCAAAGGGGGACAGTGAGGCCTCACAGAGGTGGTAACTGCAGGAAGCAGCTGTGCCTGCTCTAGTGCTGGGGCTGGGGGTAGGGGTGACACCAAAAAGAACTGGGATCCTCAGGACCTAGAAGCCTGGAGGAGGGACTCTGGGACAGTGAGACTCAGACCTTTGAGGAAGGGGTGCTGGCTGGCTGGTGCTAGCATCTCTGAGGCAGAGCTATGAGATTGATTCTGGGAGTTCAAAAAAGTATATATCAGAAACTGGAAGCTGCCGCCACTGCTAGGCTAAAGCACTGTGGCCGTGGGGACACGGGCAGGAGCAGGAAGCTGCCTGGAAGGGACAAGGCCCCCTCTCCAGCCTGCAGCCTCCCTCTCCGCCATGGCACAGCCTGTCTTGGCACTGCTGGCAAAGCAGAGAGGTGGCTGGCAGAGTCCCAGCCCAGCATCACGGATCAGGGCAGGGAAGGGAGCCCTTGAAGCTGAGGGTCAGTAGCTTAATAACCGGCACAGTCTAGGTGTCTTCCCTTCTAAAACTCTAGAATCTCACTATGTGCCAGGCACTGGGGATGCGCCAGCCAAAAAGACAAAATCCCTTCCCTTGAGGAAATTGCATTTTCCAGGTGGAGTGGGGGAGGGGTGCTCAGACCATAAACAAACACATTTATAAGGTAGAGAATTTCAGAGCATGAAAATACTCTGAAGCAAATAGTGACCAGTGTCTGTTTTTCTGATCAGAAGGACTGAGTCGTCTCAGAGCTCACTGAACAGCTCATAATAGAACAACCACCAAGAGGAAAAGGGCAGATTCCATGGGGGTCAGGATCATTATAATCACCATGACTTGTTACTCTGTGCTGGGGGTTGTATTTGGATTATCTGGGTCTTGTCACAAACTCATGAGGTTGGTATTATGATTTAATTTTACCCATTTTACAGATGGGGAAGTGGAGGCTCTCAGGCCAACTTGGTGATTCACTCCAGTGGAGGAAGTGGAGTCAATGGGACTGGTGACTGATCAGAGGAAAGTCTCAGGGACGGGAGGGAGTCAAAAGCCACCAGCGTTCCTAGAAACAGAAACAGGAAGGATACAAAGAGGATCAGGTCTGGGGAGTGAAATGGTTACAGATTCCATTTGTCTTAGGGAGAGAAAAGTCTAGCTCGTCGATGGAAATGAAAGTAAGGAACTCAGGAGAGAGGGTAGGAGCTAGAATTCTCATAAATAAATGATTTTTTGTTTCTGCTTAGGAGAAAATAAATGTGGCATCCCAGCAGGCCCAAAATATTAGCATTTAAATACAGGCTTACACAGGTGGGTAAAAAAGGCAATTTCCTCAGAATTAAATCAGTTTTTGTTTTTTTTTTTCCTCTGAGTCTCAGAAAAATCCGTTCTGTGCAAGTGTGGTCCTCAGAGAGGGATTCACCTTGCTCTAGGCCTCCATGTTCCCAGTGGGGCTCCGTGTCCTTCTCCATTATCATTATGAGAAATGATGCCTAAGAGCTGATGGAGATTCATGAGTGCTGTTGGCTGGAGTTGCTCAGGCTCATTTGTGTTGAGGGCAGGGCACCTCGTGTTGGGGTCTTGACGCCCTTTGCCCTCAACTGTGTCAGCACGTCTGCAGGGCCTGGCTCGGAGCTGGAGGAGCCACGGTTTTGCTATGCAACTGGCGAGAAGGGGGACTGTGCAGCTGCAGAGGCTTCCAGGGAAAAGATGGGGAGAGACCAAGGGGGTCCTTGAAACCTCCCCTTCTCCGTCTGGTGGCCCCAGATGCTACCCCTTTGCTACCCATCGACACGTCCGGCCCAGTGCTGCCTTCTCCTGACCCCCACCCTTGCGTACTATGCTCAGAACTGGACTCGGAACCCCTGTGTTATGTAAGCGTGGAAAGGGAAGAGCCAGCTTCGGTCGGATACCAAAGGCCACAGGTGTGGTCTGGCTGCCCCAGGCTGACCAACAGAGAGCCCTATAAGTCAGCCTCCTTGTATCTCACCACTGCGTCCCGGAGGCTCTCTGAAAGCAGGATACAGCTTCACAAAATGCACATTTTAGGGCTGGGGTCCCAATTCCTAGATACAAGTGATTCTGGATTCTTCTTTCTTATGTTCTCACCAGAATATACCTGTCCTGTTTCTGGGTCTGCAGGACCCTGCTCTTTGCAGATAGCCCAGATGGCTTTTCCCATATTCTTTAGCTCAGCAAACCACATCATAGCCTCCCAGGATACCCAGGTCACAAAACTGGGGGTCATTCTTGATTTCTCCCTCATCCTCTTTCCCCTCGGTATTAGTTTGCTGTGGCTGCTATGACCAATTACCTCCTACTGGGTGGCTTAAAACAACAGAAATTTAGTCACTCACTAAAGTTTAGTTCTGGAGCCCAGAAGTTTGATATCAAGGTGTTGGTAGGGTTGGTTCCTTCTGGAGGCTCAGGGGGGAATCCGCTCCCTGCCTCTCTCCTAGCTTCCAGTGATTGCCGACAATCCTGGGCATTCCTTGGCTTGTAGATACATCCCTCTCAACCTTGCTTTGATCTTCACGTGGACTTCTTCCTGTGTCTCTGCTTTCTCTTCTTATAAGGACAATAGTCATTGGACAATGGTCCCAATCCAGTATGACCTCAACTTAATTTAACTAATTGCAACTGCAAAGACCCTATTTCCAAATAAGGTCACATTCTGAGGTTCCTGGTGGACATCCATTCTGGGGGAGAACTACCCAAGTTTCCCATCTTTCCATGCCATCATTAGTTGCATCCAAGCTATCCCCCTTTCTTGTCACTTCTGCTTCCTTAGTACCTCTCTGATTGGCCCATTTCTCACAGTGAATCTGCTTAGTCAGTGCCTCATTTACATTCCATCAATGACTTCCCATTGCCTTCAAAATCACACCCACGCTGCTTGGCAGTGCTTTCAAGGCCCTTGTGATCCCACCACTGTTTATCTCTCCAACTTCATCTCACCTAGGATACACAATTGTATTCATTCGCATATAAATGTGGACCCCTTTGTGTGTCTGTTGGTTTAATGACAGCCTCTCTCCCTGCATGTAAGCTGCCCGGAGAACAGGGAGAATGTGTCTCTTTTGTTCACATTTCTATCCCAGGCCTGACACGTACTCCATGCTCCCTCAGATCCCAGCACAGTGCTGGGCACGGAGAACGTCTTGAGAACTTTGATGCCTGGACAAAGTATTCTGACCCTGGAGTGATGCTGAGACAAGGAGGAAGGTAGACTAAGGGAGCTGAGCCACTCGGCCAGGGACACAGGGGAAGGTACTCCACCCTCATCTCCCACTTCGGTGGCCCTGACCCTGAGCCACCTGGCCAGAGGAGACCACAGCCCTGGGGCCCATGGGGACATGGCTGCTGTGGCTGAGACTGTGGTGGGGGGCAGGGGCTGATCTCTGTCACCTCCAGTTCACAGTCCTGACTTTCTCCTGCCCTGAACCCTCCAGCAGCCTCCCTGCAAGGCTCTGGGTTAAGGTCCCGGCAGCCTCTGCCTCGCTCACTCCCTTCCAGCCTCGCGGGCCCCTGGCTGTTCCTCACACAGGCCAAGCATGTTCTGGACTCAGAGCCTTTGCACTGCACTTCTTCAGCCTGGAACGCTATTCACACAAAGTTGTTCTCACCTTATTCAGGTTTTTGCTCACATGTCACCTCCGCAGAGAGGTCCCTCCAACAACTCTGTCGGGAAGGCGCCCCTCTGACCGCCGATTCCCTTACCCGGCGGGGGCAGGTGTGTGTGCGTGTATCTTTCTTCAGGGCACTTGGCCTTCCCTGACTCTGTTTTATATAGGTGTCTGCCTGATGTCTGTCCCCCCAGTCTGCAAGCTCCCAGACAGTGGGACCAGGTCTGTTTTCTGCTCCATCCCCAGTGCCAAGGGCAGCCCAAGGAGGAATGCCCACCTCCCCACTGTTCATGGAGACAAGCCGGGTTCCTCCAGCCACCAAGCTCTTTTGAATAAATCCACCAAAACAGGCTTGAAATTTTGCTCTGGTCGGGATCTTGCCTGGTTTAGAGCACCATGGATAACGTGGGTTTTGGAGCTCGTGAGACTTCAACTTAAGTTGCCACCGTAACCACTCATTAGGTGTGTGCCCATAAGCCAGGTATTCCAGCTTCCTGGGCCTCTATTTCCTTATCTTTAAAATGGGGATAAGACCTCCCAACTGTCAGAATTGATTCTGGTGTTAAACGGGCAGGGTGACCAACTGTCCTGGTTTCCCCAGGACCGAGGAGCTTCCGGGGAGGCAGCCACTTTCAGTTGCTAAAATCACAACAGTCCTGGGTCACTCTAGGGGCCCCTGCACAGATAGAGAGGCTGCCTCTCCCACAACAATGACAATGAGAGTGGAGAGCCTGCGTTTTTAACCCAAATTCTACACTGCCTTCAGATTTTGGGTCACTTGCATTTTATATTTTACTACATATATTGTCACAAATGACCCAAATCCCTTGTGGCACCAAGGCGGGTGTCAGAGATAGTAAAGAGGTAATTCGTCATGGGTGGCCAGTCCCCTCTGCTTCTATGGTTGTCTCACTTTCTCTGTACCAGTCACAGTCCTGTTTCCCCAGATCCGGTCATGGAGAATAGAGGGGCTGACCCTGACATTCACAGCCAGGCCAGACTGACTAGTCCCTTCTACCTTTAAGGCCACCCACCAAGAAAGCCGGAAGAATGGTCACATGACCAAGGCCAAACCACAGGCAGCTCCGGGTCTAAGTCAGAACAATCCTTCTAGAAATCCATCTAGAGGCAGTGATGGAGGGAACTTGGAGAGGAGGCACTTACCGGTTAAATAAAAGTCCCTTTAAATATTCATCCTCATATTGGTAATTACATCAGCCCCCAGTGGGGCCGGCAGAGTCCTGGGCGGCTAGTGGGCAGCAGGGAGACACTGGGGCATTGCAGTGCTGAGTAGGGGCTATTTCCCAAACTCTGGTGTAATGCTCACTGCAGATCCGAGAAAGCCCGCCCTTGTCACTGTGCCCAGAGCCTCAAATAGTGAAACCAACTCAACTCTTAGAGGAATTCAAGCTCAGTGCCAAGCTGGCATGTTCCCAGAAGGGCAGGAGGCAATGGCATACCAAAGGGGATGTGAAAGCTTTTTGGGTGGTTTGTGTTGTTTTTCTCCATCTAGTCCGTAAGCTTGCTCATGCTGGGGAGGGAGATGCTCACCCCTTTAATATACACTCCCCCCGCCCCAGGTTATCTTTCCACTGCAGAATGTCAATACCTTTTACCTTGGCATCGCCCTCGAATTCCAGTGAGCCAAGGAGAGGCGGACAAACCTTGTCATTTGTCTAAGCCTCGTTTCCTTGTCTGTGACGTGGTTGTAACATAGCTTCCAGGTTGGGTATATCGAGGTGAGGGGTAAATAAAATCATACCTGAGAAGTTCATTTCTAAGTTGAGAATTGATACGAGTGTTAAATGGTATATTGGTTAGGAGGCAGGGCCACGTGATGGTTAAAAGCCCAGTTCCTACACCTCCGAGCTATGTCACCTCTAGACCAACGAAACCTCTTAAGCCTCGGTTCTTCCATTCCTCACTCTGTAAAATGAGGGTGGTTACATGATATGATTACCGTACTCAATGAAAAATGTGTGTAAGGACGTGGCACATAATAAGCGCTCAAATAAGGGCAGCTATTATCATTTTCAGTTGTTGCTGTTGTTATTGTTATGATGTTGACCACTATACAGATGAAGAGACCCGCGGCTGCCTCTCCAGGGTGTGCTGATCCCACATGGAATGATCTGGAGTCTGCAATGACTGTGCGTCTCCCCTCCTTACTCACAAGCTTCAGTCACATCTCCTGTCTCTGTCTCTGGCCACGAGTCTGAGAGCTGGGTGTCCTTGGGCTTCAGAGGTTCCAGAGCAGTAGGACAAAGGACCAGACACAATGGGCCTGGAGGCGTTTCCAGGGCCCTTTTGCTTCTGTGGCTTCAGCTTCAGTTGGAAAGAGTATGGGTCCTGCCTTCCTTAATATGTTAGTGAACTAGGTCAGCTCAGGACAAACCTTTATTAAGACTCTGCCGTGTAGAGGAGAAAATGCCTGAGTTTGATTCTCTGACTTGAGGGGCTAAGACCCCCTCCAAAATAACTATGGGGCAGAACTCTGTGTAGCCTCGGAGCTCCTGTCTGCGACGTCCTCACTCTCTGACCCTGCGGTAGCATCCCATCAGCCCTCATTCTTTCCTATCTCTTACCCACATGAATGGGGGAGTCCAGAGATAAAGTGCAGTGGAGAGAAAGAAGTTATTATCCCCTCAACTGACACCTAAGCTCCTCTCAGGGAAGGGATTGCCTTTGTAGATAGAGGTGTGGGTCCTTGAAGAAAGAAAGACCTAAACTTCTCTGTGGTAGGAATTTGGGATGGGAGAGAGCTGAAGAGGGCTTAGGGAAGTGGAGATGGAGGCTGGCCTCCAGGTATTGGGAATAACCAAGGGATGTTTAGGGAGATGTCGAAACTCACCTTTAAGTTGTCTGTGTGGCCGCGAGGTAAGCTCCGTCTGTCTCCCCAGACTTCCCGTGACGTTGGCTGCATACAAAGGATTTGTCAGATTTTTAAAGTGAAAATTAGGAGAAGGGATTGAATTACAAATTCAGATGGATTTGATGTGGAATAGAATCAGGGTACTATGAAACCAAGCAGTTCCCTAAGCTGGCCTAATTCAGTGTTGGCAGGTGCTCAGAAGTCCAGGTGACTGGGAATACCCTGCCCTCCGTACCCCTCTCCCCACATCTACATAATAGCAGAGAGACTGAGAGCAGAAGGGGCCCACTACATGGTCGTGGTGGGGGGACATCCAAGAAAAGCCATTGGAATCCTAAAGGATAAGGCATCTCAGCCGATTTCCCGGTTTCAAACATAATAGAAATACTAACAGTGGCTTGTGCATTATACTTTCCAAAGTGCTTTCCCATATTTTGTCCCTTTTAACCTCAGCCTTTTGTTTCAGTTTTCAGACAAGGAGACTGCAGCCCTGAGAGGCCACGAGACTCACTCGAAGTGACACTGCCCACGGTCTGTTCTCCACTGCTGTTGGGACCTCTGTTGACTCGGCAGAGCCCAGGCATCTGGTTGCAAGAGTTTGCTAATCGTTAGGATGTTAAGTGACTCCAAAAATACTATGGGGTGGCTTCCAGGAGGAAAAGCTGAGCACGGAAACGGGGCTCAGGGCCAATCTCTGTCATGGCCCACCCCCAGTCGGTAGGGAGCGGCGGGGTGAGCAGGAAGGGGCCAGGGGCAAGCCCAGCCCAACGGGCCCAGCAGGGAGAGCAGTGCTTGTTTGGTGTGGCAAAGGGTGTGGTGTGGAGGCTGAGGGAGCTACATGGGGCCAGAACCCAGGGATCTGTGTGTGCACAGCTGGGGGAAGTTTAGGTGCAGAGGCAAGGACCTCAGAAGAGCGAGCTTTCCTGACAGCTCTGCCGGGGAGTTGTTGCCGTTCTTGGCAGCCACAGGAGGGGCTATTTTTGACCAGGACTCTCTCAACCCCACCATCTTCTTGACAGGGAGGAAGTCCTACAGAGAGGCTGCTCTGTGCCTAGAACGCAGGTCCCCCACTGTCTCACTAGAGGGAGCCCAGGTTCCTACTCCCTGATCCGCAGCCCACCTGGCTAGGGGTGACCGCCCTTCTGATCCTGAGAAGATGTGGGTCAGGGGACTTGGGGGAGGAGCAGGTATCCTTCCTAGTGATGGGGAGATCTCAACGCACTTTGGACGACGTTTTCAGGAATCACAAGCAGCAAAGGCTAGATCTGACTGTAAAATGAGTACAGTTTCTACTCACAGTTTTTGAGACCCTCCAACCCTCACTCTGAACCTGGTGGTCTGTATTCTACCCTCAACCTGCTTCCCCACCCCAGGATCAGAGCTCTTCTCAGCCAAGTCCCACTCTGTTCCAAGTACAGAGTCCCAGGACCCAGACGCAGCGACAGGAGATGGGAGAGGCTTGGCCGTGTGCTTGACAATGATCATAAGACCCATCGCCTATGAAGAAGGCAGTACGCGTGGTGGGCAGACATCTGGGCTCTGGAGTCAGACAATTTAGAGTCAGTCTCCAAATCTCCCTCAAACAGACGTGATTGCCAAGGGACCAGGAACCTTGTCTATCTTGTTTTCCACAAAATCCCCAATGCCTTGAATAGAGCCTGGCACACACAGAGCAGTCAATATTTTATGAATAAACCAGTGGCTCCAACCTTACTGCTTCTTTAACCTGGCACCAGTCACTTCATCTCTTTGAGTCTCAGTTCCCTCCTCTGTAAAATGGGACAAAAACCTACTTACCAGGTGGTGAGGATTTGATGAGAAAATCCAGCTATGGCACTCAGCACTGTGCTTAAGGTGTAGTAAGCCTCCAGCAACAGCAGTCAACTCGCAGTTCGCAGGTGCCCGGCACTTTGTGAGGTACCGTGTGTTCATGCACGCATGTTTGTGTGTGCGCATGCATGGGCGTACACGTGCATTGGTGTGCATGTGTCCCATGTGATCGTAAGTTATCCTCCCAGGAAGATGGTTCTGTTATTGTCTTATTTTTACAGTTGAGGAAGGTGAAGTACAGAGAGGTGCTGCAACACGTCCAAAGTTGTCTTGCTGGTAAGTGGTGGTGGAACCAGATTTTGAAGCCCAGGCATCTTTGTTCTCACGCTCAGAAATTGCTTGCTTAGAGTCCTTCTGGATCTGACACTCTGCAAATGACAAGGTACTGGCTTGGGTCACTCT
Source organism: Monodon monoceros (assembly GCF_005190385.1). NCBI lineage: Eukaryota > Metazoa > Chordata > Mammalia > Artiodactyla > Monodontidae > Monodon > Monodon monoceros. Next base: position 145,206,899 of record NW_021703768.1, on the reverse strand, counting down.
GTGCAGAGGACAAGGCAATCCTTCAGCCATCCTTTTCTGCGTCTGACACTTCCAAAGCTGGTGACCCCAGGCATCCAAGAGGTGATGAGCTGAGTTGCCCAAGGATGCAATGACGGATCGCCAGGTGTCAGACACTGGGCCCAGCCTTGCATCTTGCTGCCATGTGGAAACAGGATGGGCTCAAGGAGTTTACAGCCCACCGTGGGGGGCTTTCGGCCTTCAGCATCTGTGAGCATCTCCCAGGCCGCTAGCCACGTGCAGATGTCAGTGCCCACCCCCAGGTGGCAGAGGCTGATTCTGTAGGTCTGAGGTGAGACTTTGGGGCCTGAATCTCTGACAAGCACCCTGGATAATTCTATGCAAGTGTTCTTTCTGCTTTTGGAGATTAGGAAAGAAAAAGAAAGATCTGTCAAATAGGTATGTGCCCTACAGTTATCTGTTAACCAGGAAGGAAGGGGAGAGCAGCCTCTGTTTCAGCTTTGCAAGAAAGGGGGATGTCAAAGAGATGTCACTTTATGGGTAAGTTCCCCTCCACCCGCCAGCTCCCCCTCCCCCGTTTTCCCCCAAGCACCATCCCCATGGCTGCCCTCCAAAGAAACGCTGAGTCGGCTCCCAGGCAGCCACCCATCTGAGCTCCCTGTGTCGTGCTCCTACACCTCCCTTCGCTTCCACTGGAAAAAAGAAAATTGCCAAGTAATTGCTCTTTGACAGCCCCTGCTGGTCTCGGTCCTTTCCTTCTTGCTGAGATTATAATTAGGGAATCAGTAAATTTAAACAGAAAATCCATGAGCTGCACAGAGCCTTCATCTTTCAAACGCCATTTTACGTACCCTGCAAGTGGCACTCGTACCCGGTATGGACAGCGGTGGCAGGACGAGGCCCTGAGTCAGGTGGGGATGGGAAGCCCGGGAGCACAGCCCCTCGGCTCTCAGCACAGGTGCAGGGGCAGCAGCGTGGATGAGCATTTGCTGTGCCCTGGAGGCTGGGCTAGGTGCTTTCTAAGCCTTGCTTTATTACATCTACCCTTGGAGGTAGCACTAGTTTTATTCCCATTATGTAGATGAGGAAACTAAGGCTCAGAGAGACAGTGACTTGCTCCAGGTCACACAGCTAGGAAGAGACTCTTAAGATGGACTTGAAGCCCCACATGTCTGATCTCTCAACCTATGTGTTTTATCCTGAAATTTGACTGCTCTCAATGGACTGGGGACCTAAACCCCAGGTCAGAGTAAGTTTCAGGTTGTGTGGTCCTCCTTTTTCCCCTTCTAAAGTCTGGGTGCAGCCACAGCCCAGCCTATGCCCCGAGGGTCTATAGGTCTAACAGAGGCTCTTGGTGGGGCTGAGAGAGAGGAAGAGAATTCTGCCCGTCCTGTGAGCTGTGGCTTTTCTCTGTACTGATAACACCGCCTCCCTACCCTGGGTCCTTGAAATAACTTGTCTGGGCAGGAAGACCCTTAGCATCACCTCTACTTCTATTCCTCTGATGAGGAATCAGAGGCCTCAGAGAGAGAAAATGATTTTGCCCAGGGTGCCTCCGCCAGCTATTGGCTGATGGATTTGGGACGAGGTGCTTCCCGACGCCCTCCAAGGCTGGGCTGCTTCTCCAGGGTTCTGCAGCTCTGCAGGGCTGGACTCCAGCTGCAGGGAATGGGCCTGTCCAAACAGAAAGCCAAACCATTGGTAGGTGGAGAAGGAAAGGAAGCTCACGTATCTTGTTCGCCTATGATGTGTTGGCTGTGAAAGGGAAGGGTGTTGGAGCCACCCTGTCAGCGGGAACTTTTAGTTTTGCCTTTCTCAGTGTCATGTAAAAAGTGAGAATGTTGGGCTTCCCTGGTGGCGCAGTGGTTGAGAGTCCGCCTGCCGATGCAGGGGACACAGGTTCATGCCCCGGTCTGGGAAGAGCCCACATGCCGCGGAACGGCTGGGCCCGTGAGCCATGGCCACTGAGTCTGCGCGTCTGGAGCCTGTGCTCCGCAAGGGGAGAGGCCACAGCAGTGAGAGGCCCGCGTACAGCAAAAAAAAAAAAAAAAAAAGTGAGAATGTTTGTGGTCCATACCTGGTGGAGGTGATGTGAGGACGACTTGGGTTCATGAATGTATGACACACACCTACAGTGTGGTGTTCAGTATGTGTTGGTTAAAAGCCAAGACCATTACTTGTTTCCTTGTTTAATAGTGTACTAAAATTATTAATAATTCTTATAATAACACTGTGGGATATTAATACCTCCATTTTCCAGATGGGAAAACCAAGGCTCGCAGAGATTAGGGAATTTGGTTCAAACACATAGCTAGTAAGTGGCAGGTCCTGAGTTCCAGCTGGGATATGTATGATCCTGGGCCTGCACTCCCTGCTTTAACACGTCATCTACAGCTTGGGGGGAGAGGTGTTAGTAGGACAGGGATATCTAATGGAATGGGGGACATGAGACACCCCAGACAGATCAACCCATGACCTGGCTCTTCAGGACAAGCTTCAGTGCCTGGTCTACCGTACTTTTCAACCACCCTGCACCACAGAAAAATGCAGAAGGTACAAGTTGCCCTGCAGGCCAGGAACATAGGCTCGGGGACCTTGCCACTTAACTGGTCCTGGTTCTTATGGAACTTCCCCTGGTCGCCAGTCACCTGCTGCAGGGGCTCTTTCATTTAGTAGTAAATAAGGGGAAAAATCCCTTTTAAACCCTTTCCCCTCTCTTCAAATCTTATTTGTGATTTTTAATCATATTCAAGAACTGCCACACCTCTTTCTTTCTCTTTACCCTTTGGGCTTTTTGTCTCTCCCCTCTCTGGTCTCTCTTTGTCTCTCCGGCTCTCTCTGTGCCTTGCTCTGTCTCCCTCTTTCCCTCTGTGCTTCTGTCTCTGTCTCTTGGCTTGGGAACACGGAGAAAGTTAACCATGACTCCAAGGGGGAACCTTAGCCCCCCTCCTTTCCGACACCCCCCCACCCCGCCCTCCACAAGCCCCTCTGTTCAGAGCTCAGTGGCCGCTTGGGCACAGCACTAGCTCAGCACCTTGGTGAGGGCATCACTTTCAAGTATCACTGTAATTTTCCCCCAGCCTCAGAAACTCCCAGCTAAGCCTCTCTCCTCATGTTGCTAAACGTAAATAAACAAGTCCCTAGATGGGAAGGGCAGGATTGTAAATTGGCTGTGTTTCTGCAAAGCAGAACTTCTTAACCAGAATGTGGCACGCTCTTCATCTTGCTGCCTGGAGGGGGCAGAGAGATGACAGAGGACAGAGGACCTTGAGAGTAGGAGGAAAAGAGAAACAACAAGCAGAAGTCAGGGGAGAAAGAGAAAGGGTGATTGAGGGGGAGGAGAAGATATGGAAAGGCCCATGGGAGTCACACCCACCTCTCTCATACCATAGGTGATGAGTTTAAAATGAGGTTTTCCATTTCACTGCCAGATAAACTGAGGTTGCTGGAAGCTCAATGTCGATACTAAGAGAGGGCAGAGTTTCCTCCACAATTAACAATGGTGCAGCAAGGGCAGAGAGAGAGAGGGAGTTTCTGAGCTCCCTAAACCCCAGGAACTAGAAAACCACATTCTGCATTGTTTTTCTTCCCACTGGCGGAACTGAACTGGCCTCCAAGTCCAAGCCCGCTGTTCTGCTGATCTAGCTCTGTCTGGCAAATGCATTTGGGGCTTCTGCAGTTTTGCTGAGAAACAGCACATTTCCTAGGAAGTAAACACCATCCTTGATTCTTGTTCTTTTCAGTTTTGGGGGCCAACCCTTGAACATCACCTGGACCCCGCTTTGCTAAAGAGGAAACGTCGTGCAGTGGTGTCATAACCTTAGCAGGAGACAGACGCCAGACAGGATTTAAATGGGGGCAAGGGTGTTGATTAAGGCCTCGGGAGAAGCCGCACGCTTTTTTTCCAGCCTCACCATGGAAGGCATGGAGGCGAACCCAGGGTGAAAGAGGCTTCAGCCCCCATGCACACACCCACACTCCTGGCACAATCGACAGCGCTGATGCTCGAAGCAGTAACATCAGCCTCTTCGTAGCACCTAGGCCAGCCGAAGGCCCGGAAGCAAGTCAGGCTTTCAGCCTTTCCACCCAAGGAAAAAAAGCCACATTTTTGCTAATGCTCACCTCCTCTGGCCTTGGACCTGGCGCTGGGGTGGGGAGAGAAGAGAGCAATGTTGCCCTGCCCTCTGCTGGGGTAGGCACTGCAAAACAGCACTTAATCCAGGGGCTGAGGAGCTTAACCTGTTTCCTGGGTTTCAGGTTATCTGAGTGGAAACCCTCTTTAGCTCCACACCTTGAGAGTGGAAGGATCTTTCTGAGACCGCAGTCTGGATGGCAGAGCAGAGGCCATCGTGGACTCTTGGCACTGAACTTGGAGAAGCCAGTGACCAGGACTCTGGACTCAGAATGGCCCGAAGTGTACCCACACCAGGACACATGCTGTGAAACATTTTCTTTGCTGAAGAAGCCTTGCTAAGAATACGTTTTTCATGTTCCCCTTTCTTCTAAAAGTCAGCCACATAGGCGTTTACCTCATTTGGGTTCAGTGAAGTGTCTTCTGTTTACTGAATTTCTCTTCTTCCTGTGGTTTGGCTGGGCAGTGCCATCTTGCATCAACTTGCTGTCTGGGATTGGCACCCTCCCACCTGCCCACGCTGGGCTTCAGTGGCCAACAGAAGCCCTCTGTGTCCTGAGACAGGCACAGGCCCCTCTGGTCACCAAATGGCCCCATAGCAGCCTTCCAATGACCTGGGCTCAAAGGGCTTCAGGCAGGGCTGGCCCCTGGGGGCAGCGCCGGCAATCAGAGCTAAGGCTGCTTTCAAAGCCCACTGGCTTTGCTTGGTTTGTCTCTCTCCCCTCTGTCCCTTTCAAGGATGGTGGGCAGCCTGCAGGTGGGTCACAAAGACAGGGATGCATCATTTCCACCTGAGAAAGGAAAAGAAACAGAAGATGCCTGGTATGAGTCTTCCTGAAGACTCATCTTGACCATCCCCAGGGAGCCGTCGGGACAACTCTTATGGATTCAGGGAGAGTCTTGTCCCCCCAAGGAGGGCCCTTCCTCTCCTGCCACCATGATGCGTTTTGGGGGAGGGCCACCACCCTGTTTCTTTGCTTAGTCTGAACTGATTTGAGGAAAAGGAGAACATTGTGTGAGCAATGGACCTGACCACCCTTCCTCATGGATCCACCAAGGTGGAGGGAGAGGGGAGAGGGACTTCTCCTTTATTCCCTCCGCAAAGGCAGCAGCTCCTGGAGGAAAGTTTGAAAGCCTCAGTAACCAGCTGCACATACGTGTGTGTACACACACACACGTACATACACGCTCCCCATCATCATGTGACCTTGGGCAGCCTCTGCTGAGGAACCCACAGTTCATATTAGCCCTCCTTTCCTACACCCTCTCCCTAGCATCCACACACCACGTGGCACCAACCCCTGCAGACATCAGTCCTTTACCAGGAACGAGGGCATCCTTGACCCTTGAGATGGCTGAGAAAAGAAACTGTGCTCTTCCCCAGCCACGGTACAGACATGGGAATTTCCTTCAAGGTCAGGACCACATCTCCTTCTCAGCAACCCCTTGTGGCCCCAAGAGCGAGAGGGAAGTCTTATGCCCCCAAAGAAAACGGAATTGCCTGTGACTCATACCCGGCCCTGCTGGTTGAGAAATCTTCTTCCTGCGGTTGAGGGTAGGGGAGTGGTGTAGAACTGGGGCAAGGGGAGGGGTGTGCGTGTGTGTGTGTGTGTGTATGTACATGTTCCACATTGGCCCCCCCTAGTGAAATGCGGCAACTTGCTAAGCTTTCCTGAGACCAGGGCTTTCAGAAAACCAGCTCCCAAAACACTGAACCCTAGATGATCCGGTGTGGCCCACAGTCTGTTTGGACATTGTTTTAAAGAGCAAGACAAAAAGAACTAAATGAGAAAGGAAAATAATTCGGCCACATGAATTGCTGCTCCCACAATAATCTGAATGATCTGCTCCCACGCGACGTGGGGAAAGGGGAGGGTATTGTACCAGCCAAGTTCAAGGAGGCCCTCAGAGGCTTGGTCTAATGCCAGCTCCCCCCGGCTTCCCAGCTCTTGTCCTCGATTTCTAAGCCTTGGAGTGATGCCCCCTTGCCTTCTGAAGACTCTGCCTCTTCTTTTGATTTGCAGCTCTGCCTCTGGAGGGATTGTCATGCTGGATCTTGAGGGAAGGGGAAGTGAAGCTGTTTCGATTTTATTTTTCCTTTTTTTTTTCTATTGTGGCAAAAGAGAAATATCAACTTGGATATAAACAAAATGGGGAACTGAGACTCACCACATGATTTTTGGTGTTTTCTCGGTTTGATAGAACAGGAGCAAAGAAGAAAGGTGCTTTCTGACAGTACAGTTTAACTTCTAGGCAACGGGGTCATTATTTGTTTAAAGAAAGGAAGAGCAAATAATGTTTGTCTAAACCTATTATTTTACTAAACGGTCTTATTTACTCTTTCCCCCAAACCCAATGATTTGTGTCCCCATGTCACGGTGGGGAAACTGAGCCTGAGAGGTGAAGAGGCCTGTCCAAGGTCATTCATGTAGAGATGGATGCTCAAGAAAGGATCCAAAATCTTTAAAAAAATTTTTTTATTGACGTATAGTCAATTTACAATGTTGTGTTAGTTTCAGGTATACAACAAAGTGATTCAGTTATACATACATATATATATATATATATATATATATATACATATACAAACTTCCTGGGTTTTCCCAGTTCTTGCACTGTCCCTGGCCCTTCCCGCCACCCTAGTCTATGACCTCGCTCTTCACCCAGGAGTCCTGAGGGATTGCAAGGAGATCAGCCCTGGACCAGGAGGTAAGGGCTAGCCCTGGGCTGTTTCCAGGCAAGGGTGATAACTGTCCTTTCTGAGATGGGACCTGGGGCATCTCAGTTTGTCCAACAGCAACGTGCCTGGCGTTCAGGACAAAGTTTGTCTTACCTGACACCAACCAGGTGGTCAGAAGAGGGTCCAGGTAAAGGTGGCGCCGAGGGCTCAAGGCAGAGACACACCAGAGACAAACTACGTTTGAAACAGTGCACATGCATCGTGTTTATGTGTTCACTCAATCCTTCACCCACTCAACAATTACGTATGTCTCTGACTCACTTCCAATGAAGTCCAGACTCCTTTCCATGGCCTGCAAGACGCTGCATGGTCTTGTCCCTGCAGACCTCTCCACCCTCATGTCCCGACCCTCTCCCTGTTTACTCTTCCTACCCTTTCCTGATCGTCGAACATGCTCAAGTCGTTCACATCAGGACTTTCTATTCCTCTTTGCTTGGCTGTTCACACAAATGTCACCTTCTCGTAAAGTGACTTGACCATTTCTTCTAAAGTAGCACCCCCAGTGACGTGATTTTGGTTAATTTATAGTACTCTTCTCACTCACCCATCTTGCTTATTTGTTTCTTCCATCTGGCTGTTCCTGGTTATATCTTTTTCTAATAAACTGATGATCTAGTAAGTAAAATGTTTCTGTGAGCCACTCTAGCAAGTTAATAGAACCTAAGGAGAGGGCTGTGGATATCTCTGATCCACAGCCGGTAGGTCAGAAGCACAGGGGACAACCTGGACTTGAGATTGGCCTCTGAAGTTGGCCAATCTTGTGAGACTGAGCCCCTAACTTATGGGATCTGTTGCTAACTTCAGGAAGATAGCATCAGAATTTGAATTGGGTTATAGGACACCTTGATGATGCCCTGAGCATTGCTTCGTGGTGTGGGAAAACCTCCTCACCACACACATACACACACACACACACACACACACACACACACACACACACACATTGCAACTGGGTCCAGAACCCTTAGTACTCAAGAATTATTTCTTGAAAAAAGGAACAAAAGGAGAGCACAGTGAGAAGTAAGCCTGGCAAGGCTGACCAGAGTTGAGAAATGCTAGGCGAAGGAATTTAGACTTTAGCCAGAGGAAAATAGGGAGTCATAGCAGGGTTGATGAGATGTGTGTTTCTGATGGTCACCCTGCTGCAGCACCGGAAATGTGTTGGGGAAAGTCCAGGCTGAAGCTTCAGGACTCTGAACCTGATTTTGTAGTCACTATTTTCTTTTTCTTAAAGAGTTCCTCCCTGTCCAATTGTAGAAGCAAGTATAGAGCCTCCTCTAAAAATACAAGGTGGGGAAAGAATATGAGTTCCATTTGGGGCATGTTGAGCTTGAGGCAAATGAAGAAACTCCAGATGGAGATGTTCTGCAAGGAGAGTAGTATGGTGGTTACAGCATGGGTCAGCGTTCAAATCCTGACTTCAGGCTGTGTGAACTTGGGCAAATGGTTTGATCTCTCTGTGTAAAATGGGATGACAATCATAGTACCACCCTCCTAGGCTTGTTGTAAAGATCAGATGAGACAATGTACGGAACGTGCTTAAACGGTGCCCAGTGTGTAGTAGGTCCTCAAAACAAGTTACATGTCAGCCCTTTGTATTGTGTGGGGAAGTGCAGATCTGGGCGTCATCAGAATGATGGAGACCTTGAGAGGAGTGGGGTCATGCAGGAAGAGTGTGTTAAGGCATGATAAGAAGGTCAAGGACAGAACTCTAATACCTATCAGGGTGACCAGAGAAAGAGGAACCAGCAAGAGAGGCTGACAAGGATCAGACAAAGTGGTGGTGGGAGGAGAGCAAGTTCTAGAAGCCAGGGGAGGCGAGAATGCCCAGCAGGCACTGGGTCCTGAGGGTCCCCTGCTGCTGACAGTACAGGCTGCTGTTGTGGGCCTTGGGGAAGCCAACAGTGAGATGGGCAGAGGTTTCGGTGCAGAGTTAGGCACTGGGGAGTGAACGTGTGTGCAGACGGCAAGTGTAGACCGTGTCCTCCTGAGAACCCTGGCTATGAGAAAAAGAGGGGAATGGAGGCAGAGGGAAAAGACTTTTTGTGGTTGGTTTGCTTTGCTTTTGGAGGACTCAGTTCGTTGTTTAAAAGATGAAATTCACAGGCTTGGGGGGGGCTGTGAAGAGAGTTGGTAGAGAAGATATGAAGATTTGGAAGAGCAATAAAATAATGGATGGAAGATATGACTGTCTTGGAAGAATTAGAAAGGGGAGGATGGAGGACGGAGGGAGGAGTCAACTCGAAATAACTCTCTGAGTCTGGAAGGAAGGGGCGAGGGTGGGAAGGTTATAAATACGTTTGTAGGTAGGAGGACAGGAAGTGGGGGAGTTAGGCCTGGTAGCCTCAGTTTTTTGTCTGTGAGGTAGGATACTAGGTCATCTGCGGAAATATGTAAATATGTAGCATCTCTCCAACTGTGGGGCATTCAGGAGAAATTGTGATTAAGAATCTTAAAATCTCAAGAGGGGGTCCAGGGTTAGGGAAACCAAAGTTGATGGGAAAGTTATTAATATCCTTATAAATTACTTTACATTGAGTAATATAAAGCAAGGAACATAGCACACCAAGTGAGGACGAGACCTCAGAGGCAATTTGCACATCTTTATTAGTGCTATACGGTTCATTTTAATTTACAATCTTTTGTTTGCTTGCTAGGTGCTTGAAGCATTTCAGGATTTTCCTACCCTTCAGTTTAAACAAAATGCTCACACATTAATTTTTTAAATAATTTTTAAAATTATGAATAATTTCAAACACACAACAAAGTCGGAAGAATTGTACAGTGCACACCAATATTATCCACCACCTCGGTTCTACCATGAACATTTTACTAGGCTTGTTTATTTAAACAAACTTTGAATTGTTTTAGATTTAGAGAAAGACTGTAAAGATAGCGCAGAGGTCCCTTGTACTCGATATCCTCTGCTTATTAACAGCATACATTAGTATAGTACATTTGTCATAATTAATGACCTAATTTTTTTTCCCTTTGGCCACTCCACGAGGCTTGAGGGATATTAGCTCCCCACCAGGGATTGAGCCCACGGCCTCGGCAGTGAAAGCAAGGAGTCCTAACCACTGGACCTCCGAGGAATTCCCGTTAAAGAGCTAATATTGATGTATTATTATTAGCTGAAGTCCACACAGTGTTCAGGTTTCCTTACTTTTCTGCCTAATGTCCTTTTTCTGTTCTAGGCTCCCATTCAGGATACCACATTACATCTTACTGTCCTCTCTCCTTAAGTTCCTCTTGGCTGTGACGATTTCTTAGACTCCCCCTGTTTTTGATCACCTTGACAGTTTGAGGAATAATGATTTGGTACTTTGTGGAGTGTCCCTCAATCGGGAATTATCTGATGATTTTCTTTCTTTTTTTAAAAAAAATAATAATTTATTTTCCAGCTTTATTGAGATATAATTGACATATAAAAGTGTATTAAGTTTAAGGTGCCCAGTGTGATGATTTGATAAACTTATACATAGAAAACAGCAGGGTGAGATGTAGGAAAATTATAAAAGTTCATATCCTTGACCAGCAAGTCTACATCTAACAACTTATCCTAGACATAATCATGGATAAAAGAAGGCTCATTTCTGAGTTGTTTACAGTAGTGAAATTTGGAACCCACCGAAATATCCAACCGCAGGGAGTTTTTGAAATAAATTCTAGTACCTGCATACTACAGGGTGCTCTATAACCATCTAAAAAGCTGCTCCAGAATGACATTCAGCCATATGGAAAGCTGTTCACAATATGTTGCATATATTTTAAAAAAAGAGGTTGTGAAGAATTGTAAGAAGAATGTGATCTTATTTTGACAGTGCAAAAGGAAAAAAATTTTTTAAATTTCCTTTTTAAAAAGGAAACAGTAAATTTGAAGTGTTTAATTTTTGTTATTCTTGTTTCTTGCTTATATTTTATTAAAGTTTCCATAATGCCTGTTTTACCTTTGTAGGAAGAAAAAAATCAAAACTTTGTTCAAACAGTATAAAATATGAGGGTAGCAGACAACTTGAAGGAATTTGGGGGCTGCAAGGGTGTGACGCCATTTTCCCCATCCCCACCCTCTCCCCTTCTGGGTGTCTTCCAGATCTCTGCCGTCTGACCAGCTCAGCACCCTAGACAGCGCCGGGGAGTCACTGCATTCTTTTTTAACATCTTTATTGGAGTATAATTGCTTTACAATCGTGTGTTAGTTTCTGCTTTATAACAAAGTGAATCAGTTATACATATACACATGTTCCCATAGCTCTTCCCTCTTGCGTCTCCCTCCCTCCCACCCTCCCTATCCCACCCCTCTAGGTGGTCACAAAGCACCGAGCTGATCTCCCTGTGCTATGCAGCTGCTTCCCACTAGCTATCTATTTTACGTTTCGTAGTGTACATATGTCTATGCCACTCTCTCACTTTGTCACAGCTTACCCTTCCCCCTCCCCGTATCCTCAAGTCTATTCTCTAGTAGGTCTGTGTCTTTATTCCCGTCTTAACCCTAGGTTCTTCATGACCTTTTTTTTTTCTTCTTAGATTCCATATATATGTTGGATGAGTGGATAAAGAAGATGTGGCACATATATACAATGGAATATTACTCAGCCATAAAAAGAAATGAAATTGAGATATTTGTAGTGAGGTGGATGGACCTAGAGTCTGTCATACAGAGTGAAGTAAGTCAGAAAGAGAAAAACAAATACCGTATGCTAACACATATGTATGGAATCTAAGGAGTCACTGCATTCTAAACAGGGGTGTCTCAGAGTCTTCCTGGAGATACAAAAATCCCCATATGCCCTTTCAGTTATGTCATAGAAAGTCTCATCTCCCTGCTTGTGATCAGAGGGTGCTCTCGACTTATGTGCTTCTGACCTTCCAACCCTGGCTGAGCCTACACATCCCCCAGTTGTACTTTTTAAGAGAAACCAAAGAGGAAGCTGAAGTGGCACTACCGTCTGAAAGGATTCCCACATCCTGGACAGTTAGAAACGGAAACAATCGCATGAGCCTCATAAGGCTCACCTGTACCAAGAACCCTGTCACTCCTAGAGATATTGTGTTGACCTGCCCTCAAGGAGACCCCCTTCCAGTGGCAGAGATGAGGGGTCAGGTGGCCACTCCGGGGTGGGGCTACATGAGGGGTAGGTGCAGCACCCGCTGGAAGCACTGCAGAGGGACCCTGACCCACATTTGGAGGCTCAGGGAAGTTTTCCCAAGGAGGTGATGCTCAGCATCGATAGGGAAGGGAATTAGGGAGCGGGTCCTTTACACATTCTCCTAGAAGGGGCAAGATAATGTTCTCAGTCTGCATCGAGTCACCTGAAGTGATTCTGCAGTCACTTTCTGGGTAAGTGGGGTCTGGGGGCTCTGAGTCTAATCATGGGGCTCTAGACCCCTTGTCAGGTGACCAGACAAGAGCTAAGAAGAGCCAGGAGGGGTGATAATAAGCATGGGGGTGTTGGGGGAGGGCGCCAGGCATCAGGTCTGACCAAGTCTCCTGTAAAGGGGTCTGGACCGAGAGGGCAGGGAGCCAGCGGCTCAAGGAGCCGCGGAGGGCGAGGGATATGCAGCTCGCAGAAAGGCCACCAGGGGGAGCTCGAGGTAGCTGTTGCTGCTGCAGCTTCTTCCCTTGTGATGGTGGCTTTAAGTTTCCTCAGCCTTTGGTGTCAGGAGGAGAAAAACCCATTAGGGGACCCAGCCGGGCATGAAGAGGAGAGAGGGACCAGGACAGAGGAAGAGATGTTTGACATTAAACCTAACAGGAGAAATGATATACACCACTTAATCAACAAGGCTGGAGGTGAAGAACAAAGATGCCCCTACATGGTTAGTGGTTAAATAGAGACACACCACCCCATGAATTTCCCCAAGGTCAGCCATGCACCCCCCACAACCTCCTGACACCTTGCCTCAATCCATGGCCCCCTCCCGAGGTGGACCACGGCCTTCTGGTAAAGTGTCTCCTTCCTGCTGTCTTTGGTATCCATCAGCATGAAGGAACCTTCCCCAACCACCAAACCGAGAAGCCCCTTTCCTGGGCTTGTTCTCTCACACGGGCTTGTTTCAATGTGTCCATGGCCAATACGTCTATTGAACATGACCTCTGGGTTCATTGTTTACTTCTTGTTCATTGTTTTCTCTCCCACTTGTTCTTCCAGGGCTGGACCTTGTCTTGTTGATCATCATAACCTGATGCTTGGAACAGTGCCTGGCACATAGCATGGCTTGATAAAAAATTGCTGAATGAGTGAAAGGCGATTGCGTCTCAGGGAAGAAAACAAGCTCCAGATTCAGACACAGACAGACCCGAGGACTGAGCCCAACTCCACCACTTACCCACGGGGTAACATTTGAGTCTTCGTTTGTAAGATGGGCTATGCAAGGATTGTGGATTTGCAAAGTGCCTAATATAGAATAAGGGTTCTAAAGGGTAACTTTTAATTTTTAATATTATGATAAAGAATAAAACAGAGAATTTTGCTGTTTTACCAGAGGTGGGATAGAACAAGAGTTCAGAATTGCCATCAGACGAGCTGGAGAATTACCTCCCTCCTGCATGGGTCAGGAAGGGGAAGCGGGAAGGGACATGATGGAGTGACCAGCTCTGAGGACCACTCTGCCATCACACAGAGGGAAGGGAAGGGAAGGCTGAGCTGTCGGGACTCTTCCCGTGAGGGCAAATTGAATGAGGTTTCTCGGGGCGATCCCTGGGCTCGTTGTACCAGAGCAAACGGCAAGACCTCCATTTTTGCTCAGCAGCTGTATGTCTGGGGGGAGGATATGCTCAGCTCAGCTCAGCACCTCCACCCCCTGCCATGGGGCAGTGTCTCTGCATCTTCCTGGGCAGACTGCCCTGGCAGGGAAACCAGATTGGGCATCATGGCTTCCTGTTTCGTCTCTTTCATGTGATGCAGATGACGATCTGGGTATTGCAGTTGGGTCAGGCTTGCAGAAAAAGTGAAAGTTCAGCTGAACAGAAGAATATATTCTGGAAAATATGGAGAAAGGGAGTCAAGACACAGCTGGTTCAAGAGAAAAGTGACAACTAAACATGGAGAGAAAAATGTTTATTGAGAGCTCCAAGAATAAAGGAAAAACTTACATGAGGTGGTGGGGGAGCAGGGACAGGACAGGACCAGGGTTGGGAGGCCTGGGTTCCAGTACCAGCTCTGCCCTCGACTGCTCTATGGATTTAGGCCAGTGACTTTCCCTCTCTGGGCTTCAGTTTTCTCAGTTATCACCTACACTCCTCCTTCTCTATAATTCATACACCGATTCAGTCATTCAATGATATTTCTCAAACACTTAGTTTGTGCTGGGTACTGCTTAGGTGCTGGGGATTCAGTAATGAGCAAAGCTGATAAAAATCCCCACCCTCGTGTTTTCTTTCCATAGTGAACAAAACCAAGAAAATATGCTGTATCTTAGATCAGGATAAGTGGGAAGTAGTAAAAGGGGTGGGGGAAAGGGGACAAGAAGGCTCTTCTGAGTCAAGACCTGAGGAGGTGAGGGAGCGAGCCAGGAAAACATCAGGGCAAAGGTTCAGAAAGAGGGGACAGCGGTGTGAAGGGCTGCTCTGAATATGAAACCTTCTCATCTTCGCTCTTTTCCGTGCCACCAGCTGCCTGCCTCTACTCCTGCCCCCTTGGCCCTCCCTCCATACATGGCTAGGGTGACTTTTTAAAATAAAAGTCAGATCCCATCACTTCCCTGTTCCAAACCCACCGGGTGCCCCTACCACTCTCAGAACAAGCGCCAAAGTTCTCCCCGTGGTCCTTCGGTATCTCCCGAGCCCTGGTCTCTCTCCTCACTCGCTGGCTCACTCCTTCCCAGCTTCTCTGCCATGATGCTGTTTCTGGACCACACCAAGCAAGTTGCAGCCTCACAGTCTTCATCCACAGCCTCTACCTGTGTGTCCTTCCTGGTTACCAAGTCTGGCTTCCTGACTTCACGCAGATGCCACCTTCTCAGGAGGACCTCCTTGACTGACCTGTCCAAGCAAGTGCCCCTCATCTTCTGTCCCCTGTCTCTGCTTTATTTGTCTTCATAATATTTATCACTCCCTCCCATCATTTTATATATTTATAATAATAGCTATAATGGATCAGATGTTTACTATGTGCTGAACAGTGTTTTAAACAGCCAAGAAATAATTCATATTCCCCCAAACTCCTTGAGAATGGTGTTATTACTAACTACATTTTATAGATCAATAACCTGAGATTCAGAGAGCTTAAGACATTTGTTCAAGGTCTCCCAACCGGTGAGTGTCAGAGAAGATTCAGTCCCTGGAGCTTCCATTATTGATGACAATACTCTAGACTAGCACTGCCCAAAAGAGCTTGGCAATGATGGAAATGCTCTGTGTCCAAAATGGTAGCCACTGGCCACAGGTGACTATTGAGTGCTTGAAATGCATGTAGCTGAGGAACCGAAATTTTAAGTTTATTTCATTTCATGTTAATTACTTTTAATTTAAACAGCCAGATGTGGCTAGCGTCTACCATATTAGAGAGTAGAACCCTAGAGTCTCTTATTTGTTCCTTGTTAATGTTTATCTCCCACATACGCAGGGAATTTCTCTGTGCCTCAGTTTCCTTATCTTATAGTGAGGGAAATAGTTTATAGGGCTGTTGTGAGGAGAAAATAAACATATATATATATATATATATATATATATACACTGAACATATATATATATATATATATATATATATATATATATGGCTTAGAACATAGCCTGGCACAAAGTAAATACTCAGTGCTTGTTAATTACCAACATCATCATCGTCGCCATCTTGCCATTGCTATTTTCATTATAAGGCCCCATAAGACTAAAGCCTTTGTCCTCTGGTGAATCCCCATTACCTAGAACATTTTGGCATGTAGTAGGTGCTCAATAAATATTTCTTGGATGAATAAATAAGTGAATTGAATTGAATGTGGGACTTGGATAAGCATCAACTGTCCCAGACTCAAACTCTTTTGGGGGCTTGGCAGGGAATGTGAATGAGTGAAGGGTGATGGTATAAGATAAAGGGGGAGGATTGGGGGCTACAGCAGACTGAAGAGAACATGTCCCAGGTAAAAGTATTCAAAGTCCTTTTCTGGGAGTGGGACAGTGGGGAGAAGCACTGTGGTCCAAGCAGATTACTCACATAGCTAAAAGACACCCACGGGCGGCCACTTTGGGGGACTCTATTGCTCTATAATTACCATTTTCCAGAGGCTCAACTTTAGACATTCCACAGCCCTGATAGGTGTCCTCTGAGTGTAAAGCATCACAGGACCCAGAGCTTAGAAAACCAGTGCCATAGATGCTGCTTCTGCTGAATGAACACACAGTCATTCATGCTGCCACTCAGTGCAGATCTTTCCGGGGAAACGGAATGGTGCCTCAGAAATTACATGCACACACACACACAAAGAATAAAATGTGACTGGCTTGAGACACAGGAACATTAGTCTGGGAAGTCGTAGCCGCGTTGACAGCAGTGACAGGGAAAGGGCCCCGCACAATGCCCTGTGTCTAGAAGGAAGTCTTTTCTTAGACAGGATTCGTGTTCTGAAGACAGAGCCTGCAGTCAGACTTTGTGAGCTCACCCTGGTCCATTCATTTGTTTTCTTAAAGAGATCAGTAGGCCAAGTGACCCACACCATTGAAAGTGCTATTTCTTGCTCTCTTCCCAGCCATGTACAGGTGTATTTACGTAAGGCACGGCGCACATGCTGTGAATGTCACGACGGCCGGGACTTCATAGACATTAGCTCACTTCCGTTTGCTTTCCGCCAATGCCCCGGGTAGTGACATGAGTCTGCCCTAAGAATCATCATCCCTAGTGTGAGTCACAGATGTGTGATCTGGGGCACCTCTGGGCAATGATTAGGCCAATGTGTTATTCCAATGAATTCTATGTCATTCAGCGATTCTAAATCAGAAGTGGCTCGCAGGAACAGATACCAGGTGTGATTTGCTGGGCCCACGTGTTTTGTTTTTTTTTTTAAGTTAGTTGATGTATTAGTTTTCTACTGCTGCGATAACAGATTACCACAAATTTAGTGACTCAAAGCAACATAAATTCATTATCTTACAGTCTGGAGGTTGAAAGTCTGACATAGGTCTCACTGGGCTAAACTTTGGGGCTTTGTTCCTTCTTGAAGGGTCTAGGAGAGAATTCTTTTCCTCACCTTTCCCTGTAGCTAGAGGCCACTCACATTCCTTGGTTTGTGGCTACCTTCCTCCATTTTCAAAACTAGTAGTGTCCCATCTCTCTGTGTCTTTCTCCTATAATCACATGTCCCACTGATTCTTTCCTCTTCTGCCTCCCTCTTCCACTTGTAAGGACCCCTGTGGGCCCACCCAAGTTTTCAGGGTAATCTCACTGTCTTGAGGGTAGTTGATTATATTCTGCCTAGCACAGTAGATTGTATTTCCTTTTTCTTTTTGTAACATGTTTCTAGATTTTCTTAATCAAGGATCTGGCAACACTGGGCCCCATTCTTACAATACAGCAAGCAATGGGCTTGGACTGAGCTGCTCCTTGTTTGCCCTAGTCCCCAGCCCTCCTTATTATCTTCCTGACTAATGCCCAGATTAAGTTGCCATTTGTCATTGCATTGGGTTATCATTTTTCCTACCAAGCTTACTTCTCTCACCTGCATTTCCCCCTGGCCTCATCGGCCTTTGAGCTTGCAGCATCTCTTCTTAATTCTTAGGAAATCTCAACTCTACCACTCTTGCTATCTGTCTACATGAGAAGAATCACACAGTAGTGTATGTAATGGACCCTACCCACATATGATACAGGAAAGGGGAGCTCAGTGTTGCATGCAGCCCAGGAACCCACAGAAATATAGAGCTAACTGCTGGTCTCTGGGGAAGGACGAATGAATCAGATATGTTCACTACAGTGAACAATGCCAGCAAGAACCACCATCTATGGTGTGCCAGGGGCTGTAGTCATTGTCTGAAATTTTATTTCATTGAATCCTCACAACCACTTAATGAGGTCGATGCTATTATTTAGCTTTTCCCATCCCCCTCTGGAAATTGTGGCACAGAGAAGTTAAGTAAGTTGGTCAAGGTCACACAGCTGGTGTGTAACAAAGCTGGAATTCAAACATGTTATTCTGACTCCAGAGTCTGAATCTCGATTCCTATAAATTCTGCCTTTAGAGAGAGAGAGAGTTAATGGATTTTTTTGTTGTACTATGGTCTGAATGTTTGTGTCCCCCCAAAGTTGATGTATTCAATTCCTAACCCCCAGTGTTATGGTATTAGGAGGTGGGGCCTTTAGGAGAGGCTTAGATCATGGAATGGAGCCCTTGTGAATAGGATTAGTGCCCTGATAAAGGGGACCTCAGAAAGCTCCCTTGCCCCTTCTACCACACGAGGACACAGTGAGAAGGTGCTGGCTATGAGCCGGGAAGGTTCTGTTCACCAGAACACAACCATGCTGACGCCTTGATCTTGGACTTCCAGCCTCCAGAACTGTGAGAGAAAATTTCTGTTGTTTTAAGCCACTCAGTCTGCAGTGTTTTGTTTTAGCAGCCTGAGCTAAGACAGATTACAAGCAACAGAACCCAACTTTGTGCTACCTGAGCAACAGAGTACAGGGGAACTTACATTATTCAAAAGGATGGTTTAAGAACCAGACTTGAACACGATGATGCCAGACAACTCCAGGGGTCTCCACAGCAGAGCGATGCAGACTTCTTCAGGGTCCCAGGATGAAATGAATGAGGGCCAGTCATTTCCCTCCCTTACTTTGCTCTTCTCCTTGGCCACCCCCCTCTCCCATCCCCACACAGCCTGAGACAGCCAAGCCTGTCACCCCAAGTAAATGTCTCCTTACCTGCAGGGTACAGTCAGGGGATTCGATGAGCCTGCACCACTAACTCAGCATTCACATTGCTAAGCCTGTTTTTTTTTTTTTTAATTAGAGAAAAATGTAGGCAAACCAAGAATCGTTATTTTAGAAGAACTCAAAGGCAAAATACCCTTTCTTTCATCGCCTAATAAATATGGTTGGTACAAACTGTTCTAGGTAAATATTGGTTATTCACCTAGTAAAGTTTCCATCTATGGAAACGACATCTCTCAGTGGAAACAGTCTTAGCATCAGACAGGTTTGGTTTCAAATCCCTCCAGTTATCTGTGAGGCCTTGGACAAACATTTGTTCTTTCTCTGTAATCTGTAAAATGGGTGTATATGCCCCTATCTCCCTTTCACAAAGAGCAGTCATAAGGATCACATGATATTATACATATAAGATTCTAGCATTTCTTTTCTCCAAACCCTTGAGGTCTCACGGAAGGGCTCGATAGACAAACTACCAGTTTTCTAGATGCATCCTCTTTTCCCCAAACCCCTAACCCCTGCTTTCTAAGGGATCCATCCTCTGTTCCAGGAACATGCTCACAGGAAAGCTCTGACACTCACCCCCAGGAAGGTGTAAAGGACTGAAGAGGCCAAACAAGGTGACTCTCCCAGGACAGAGTATTGGAAGATGCACTCTGTCTGCGTCAAAAATCTGGAAGGTCATATATAAACTGGTGGTCAGGGCACTGGTATTGTTAAGACAGGTAATGCAGCCAACATCAGGGGCTCCAGAAGTAGTGTGGCAGCCACAGGCACCAGGGCCACAGTTGAGGCAGGAATGTCCAGACTCAAAGTCAACAGATAAGTGACTTGCCAAGACTGAGGGAAAAGTGGTGAAAGTAGAACAGATGGAAACCCACCTGGCCCTGAGTTGGCATTCCTGCTCCATACTGACTCGCCATGGGAACTTGGGCAAGTGAATTCTGGTCTCTCAGCTTCTATAAAATTGCCATCTACTTACTCATAGGTCTCTTGTGGGGTGAAATGCGCTGAGAGCTATAATGGATTTGAGCCATGCTGGGCTGCTGGCCTTGTTGGTCGCAAATCTTCTCTTCCTCTTAGGGGCAGGTATAGGCTTCCTGGGCCCACAGCTCTCCCTGGGAGAGTGCAGCCAGAGTAGGCCACGGTCACCTTTGCTGGGCTATGGGTAAAATTGCTTTTGCCTTTCTGGCACCCACTCTGCCCACTCCTCCATTGCCTTTCTCCAGCTTGCCCAAGGAAGAGGGGGAGGGGGAGGGGGAGGGGGAGGGGATGGGAGGGGGACAGGGAGGGGGGCAATGTTTTTTCTCCTCTATCAAGCAGAGAAGCTTGTCTTCCCCCCTCTGGTCCCCTGCCCACAACCCACTCACCCTTGCGGGCACCTGGGGAGTTTCTCTTCGCAGCAGAGCTATCTGGAGATAGGCGGCCCGAGTGAAAAATAGGGCAGACAAGGAAGAGAGGCTTGACAGGAAGTCCAAATAAGCAGTTCCTCCCACCCACCTTCGAACTTCTGATGCACCTCAGCCCAAACAGCAGAGAAAGAGAGACACAGAGAGAGGATGAAAAAAATATATATCTATTTTTGAAACGAATGAAGTTGTCAGGTCTGAGGAAGTGGAAAATATTGCTCTTCGTTGTCTCATATGCAGTAGATGGTTCATGCTTTCCTCCTGCATATCCCAGGCTGCGTGTGTGTGGGGTTGGGAACCGTGTCCAGACTGGAGTGGCTCTCAGGACACAGAGTGCAGTGCGGTCTGGAGAAGGGTTGCCCGGGGCTTGCCTGAGCCCCTCCCCCTGTCCCTCCCCCCGTCCCCTAGCCTCCAGGAGTGATGGTGAGGACGACCCCTGCACATCTGGGATGGCTGTGTGGCAGACCAGTCCCTCCTGACACACGCATTCCCAGGCAGGGTCCCCAAATTCTGTCTTAGTGTATGGCTGCCAGGTGCATGGAGCTGTCCCCACTCAGCCCAACGGTCAGGGCCCCTTCCTGGCTCTCCTGGCTGGACCCTCCTGTGTGGGTGGAGCAGAAGGATTCCACACGGATGGTGCTTCCACTGCCAGCCTCTGAGAGCGGAGGGGAAAATAGTTCCCTTCCTGCGAAGGTGACAGCTGCAGCTCTGGTCCCCACTATAGACAAATCCACAGAGGCCCTAAGGGAAGTTCCAGTAGAGATTCATCTCGGTTTCAGGTGATATAAATTTGGTGGAGGTGAGACTGGAGTGAACCCACATGAGGGCATTCTCTCCATGGTTCGCGGTGTCCCTAGATGCCACCTTCTCTGAGCCACATGCCACCACCTTTGTCTCTCTCCCCCAGGCAACACCCTCTGTCCAAATCACATCCAAATAAGCACATCCTCCCTTCCAACTTCTAGCTTTGTAGGTACCTCTCCTAAGAAGGTCAGCACATTCTCTCCTCCAAAGTACCTACTTGCCATTCTATCCTCGTCTCTAAGTGACAACTCCTTCCCATTCCCCCAGAGGCTGCAACCCACAAGACTCTTCTAATAAATTGCATATTCTTCTCACCTCTACGATTAGCTGTGAAGAAAAGCAGTTATCTCCTCATCTAATTCTTCTGCAGGTTAGCAGGGAAAAGACAGAGCTTCAAGTCTGGACGATATGGGGTGTGGCAGGGGAGATATTGGGAGATCCTCCCCCCAACTCTGGGGTGCAGTGTGCTGTTCCCATATCCATTCTTTGTCTCTAAGATCTAAAAATCTGACATGTTACTCCCTGCAAGATTTGCTCTCTTATCCACAGGCTCTGTGGGATGCACATTTAAGATTCTCTACACCATGAGCCCCTGTCCCCATGTACTGATATGACATTGTTCTTACTGTGCACAGACTGCCCCCTTCCTAACCTGCAGACAGAGATTACAAAGCCTGAGAAGAGCTCCACTAAACCTTTTAATTTGCTTCTTCATGAGTTCTGGGTTTCCCCACCTGCCTGGGGGAGACAGAGATGGGAGAGGGTATCCGCCCCCGAGGCCATGGCTCTACATCACTGTGCCTTACCTGCTCCCCACTCTCTGCTCTGCTTCGTGCTTGAAGCCAAGACCGATGCTCTTTGGAGGATCGTTGTGAGTTGGCCCCAGCCTTCCTCGCCATGGCATGCCCTCTGCTGTGGGCCATTCCCCGAGGCTGCTCTCATGACCGCCCATTTTACAGGTGTGGAGACTGAGGCTGGGCCAAGTGAGCCAGCCTGTCGAGGGTCACTCTGGTGTCCTGAGCCTCTCTTGGGGGTCAATTAGCCCTGCCCCTGGAATTTCTGGAACCCTCTAGCTGGAGACTGGAGATGTGAAACTCGTGAGTGTTGGGAAATTACCGAGGACTGGGGAAACGTAAAGGTTCCAAGCTGAAGCAAGCCCCTTCCCCTTGTGCCACCTGGTCTCCCGGCTCAGCTGCCCTTTCTGGGGAAGGGGCCTGTGACCCTGTGGGGAGGGTGCATGCATCAAAGTCCTGCCCTGCGGAAAGTGCTGTATCCTCTTCTTAACTGCTCCTAATTGCCAGCCTCACCTGCTCTTTGTGGAAGACAGACTGATAGAAATTACACAGACTGGAGACAGAGCTGGGTTTGAACCCCTGCTCCACCTTGTGCAATTTACATAACATCTCAGAGCCCCGAGGTGGCAGAGGGGTGAAGGACAGGGGCTCTAGACTCAGAGTTCCAGACAAGACCTGGCCGCACAACCTACTTGCTGGGTGCAAGGGGGGCAAGGAGCTTCACCTCTCTGAGCCTCAGTTTTCTCTTCTGTAAAGTAGGAGTGATAATAGCGCCAACAATTAAATGTCAATTAGTGGAGAGTCCTTAGCCCACTCCTTGGCACACGTGAAGGATTCCATACATTGATTCGTGATGATTCTTAGAGTCATCATCACTGTCATCCAGGTTTCTTAACTGCTGTGTCTCTCTTCCAAATGGGCTCTACAGATTGTCCATCTTGGCCACATTTATTGGATGATTCTTCCAAAAGAGCCTCAGGTTTAGCTATACCTTAATTCCAACTTCTGCTTTTCTATAGATTTGCATTCTTTTTTTTATAGCAGTTTTTATTGTGTATGAAATTTGGAGTGAGTTTTATTAATTAATTTATTATTTTTGCTGTGTTAATTTATTATTTTTGCTGTGTTGGGTCTTCGTTTCTGTGCGAGGGCTTTCTCTAGTTGTGGTGAGCAGGGACCACTCTTCATCGCAGTGCGCGGGCCTCTCACTATCGTGGCCTCTCTTGTTGCGGAGCACAGGCTCCAGACGCGCAGGCTCAGTAGTTGTGGCTCACGGGCCTAGTTGCTCCGCGGCATGTGGGATCCTCCCAGACCAGGGCTCGAACCCGTGTCCCCTGCATTAGCAGGCAGATTCTCAACCACTGCGCCACCAGGGAAGCCCGCCCCTAGATTTGCATTCTTGTGAGTGTGGGTGAACATCATTGAAAGAAATTGCTTCTCCTTCTAAGGATGATCTTGAATGTTCCTTTCCACAGGTGTGGTGTGTTTTTTTGCTCATGAAGTAGAACCCAACACACACACACACACACACACACACACACACACACACACACACATCATATATCACACACAGGTTCAGAATGCCCTCCCTCGGCTACATCTTCCAAGGTCCTGCTTAAATCCCAGCTAATTCCATGATATTTTCTTTGATTGCCCTACTTGGAGGCGAATACTCTCTCTTCCTGTCTTTTCAAATGGTTTTTTATCATTTGCTTCTCTTCTGGGAATTTGAGAAGTGAAGTGACCTCTCCCACCAGCGGCGGAGTTTTGAACAGCAGGCCATGCTTTCTAGAGCACAGTCAGTTGCTGAGAGCTCTTAGGTACCAGCCCTGTGAGGAGTGCTCGGCCTAGGCCGTCTCAGCCGATGCCCCTGGCATCCTTTGGGGTGAGGATGACATCAGCTCAGGTTCATGAACCACTTCCATAAAGGTGCTTGGCCCGGGACAATGTGCAGAACTCATTTACACAACGAC
Organism: Monodon monoceros; assembly: GCF_005190385.1. Classification (NCBI taxonomy): domain Eukaryota; kingdom Metazoa; phylum Chordata; class Mammalia; order Artiodactyla; family Monodontidae; genus Monodon; species Monodon monoceros. The sequence goes on along the minus strand of NW_021703768.1, from coordinate 145,183,213 downwards.
CTTGCGAGGCTGGTACATTACAGTGAGGGTCCTTAGATTGTGCATAAGACGGAAACTGCACGGCCAAAGCTATCCTTGAAAAAGCTTCAGGAAGGCATCACCTCAGGGGCCAACCTAACATCACCCGGTAAGTGCAACAGAGCTCTGTTCTTTCTTTAAGCGTCGGGACAGACGGTCATCTGTGTGTGCCTGTGCCTGCAGCACTAAATGAGTGGTGAACGTGTGTTTGGAGGCTGTGAAGTTGTACAAATAGGTTTGCTTTTGACCCTGGACTCACCCTCAGTCAAGGAGATGCTCAGATATAGGACGCGCACAGGGTCTAAGAAACCAACTGAGAGAACCCAGATTCCTGTCTCCAGGGATATGCTCTTTAGATAGAATATGTGGAGGGATAAATAGTAAGTAGCATATACGGTGGGAACAGTAGTGACTAGAATATATGGCAGCATCAATAGCAATCGGTAGTTTTTTCTTTTAACTTTCTTCCCTTAAGTTTGTCTAGTTAAATGCATCTAAGTTTTATGTACATACGAAGCAATTCTTCTGTTCCTGTATCTCAGATATAGAAACTGAGTTTCCTAGAGTTTCAGCCCTTGCCTGAGGTTGCCCAGCATGGAAAGAGTCATAGCAGAAATTAAGCCCGGCTCTGCCCAGTGGATCCCCTTTCTCAGTCCTGGGTGCCCAGCTCACTGGCTCACAGAGTTTGTAATAACTATAAGGAAGCAGTGAAAGAAGCTCAAGTTTATCCATTTGAGAGAAACTGAGGGGTGGTTGGAAAGCATTAAAAGGTCACGCTCCTTCCCCTTCACTGATGTGGGAGATTGTCTATATTTTAGGTCAACCGTCAAATTAGATTTTCATCTGCAAAGACCCAGCCAAGAAGGAATGTGGTTTAGACATATGGATGCCAGGGATTTTAATGGAAACATACTTGGACTCCCACTGGAGTCTAAGTTCTCTTCATCGCCCCTCCCACTGGGCTGGGGTAGATGGGGCCAGTGGGGAATTACCAGCCTGTAGCTCTCTCTGCCTCTCAAGCCCCCAGAGCTGGGCTTACTTGTTTACTTATTTAGAGCCCAGTAGAGGAAGTGGTAAAGGAAACTTGCTGAGTCGTTTTCTGAGAAGAGACCATATATGTTCTCAGAGGAAGCCGTTGCTTTCTGGGATCTGGCTATAGCAGAAAGGACATCGGCTCCAGCAGAGCTTTTCCAGAGGGTACCTGGGAGTTGGAAGAGCCGAAGACGCCTCCACGCTCTGGATTTGGGGTTCTCTGTCCATGGGTGCAACACCCATGCTCAGTTTGTGAGCTTCGTCCCAGGAGAGCAACCATGGCACTCAGGAACGTGCCCTTTCGCTCTGAGGTCCTGGCCTGGGACCCTGACACCCTTGCAGACTATTTCAAGAAGGTGAGCCTTGATGTTTTGGGGGTGGTAGGGCTGGGCAGAGGCTTGAAGATGGAGTCCAGGCAGAACATGAGAGGCGTGAAAGATAGCAGTGGAACTTCCAACCCCATGCAACCTCGCCAGTTGAGTGAGCACCACTGAGTACTCCGGCAATGCATTTTGGGGAGATGGGAGGCCCTCAGAGGGACAAATATCTACTGTGTGCCAGGGCTCGAGTTTGTGCTCTTCAGGCACAGTCCCATCTAACCCTCTCCAAGACTGCTGTCCTCCCGGCTCAGCTGCAACACAAGCTCAAGGAAGCTAACTGGCCCAAAGCCCCAGGGACTGCATGTGACAGAGGTGGGATTCTAGTCACACCTGTCTGGTTTCAAAGTCCTTGCTCTAAGACTCAGAACTGCTGTAACAACTAGTGAGATCAAGGCTACTTGTCAGAAAGGGGAGATATGGAGTCCTGGGGGTAGGAGAGAAGAAAGGAAAGTTGGAGGCTGTGATGAATGATGCTGGAGATGGCGTCAGGGCAAGTCATTGCTCATGACCTTGAAAGAGGGCTGTTCAAGCCCTTACCTGGACAGAGTGTCACTGGAGCTTTATGAGGGTCTTATGAGGCAGGCTAGGAAACTGACATGAGCCTCAGACTATAGCTGGGGAAACTGAGGCCCCTGAAGAGGAGAAGGTTGGCCAGGAAGGGTCAGGGGCCAAGCTGTGGCAGAGCTGAGTGTTGCTGTCCTGGCTCCCAGCGTTGAAGGTGCTCAAGGATCCCTGTGTTTGGTCATCTGCTGGTGGGACCACAGGTCACATGTCTGCTTGGGCAGATCCCAAGTCACATGACTCAGGGACCCTCTATCCCTGTCCAAGGGATACGATGTCTCGTGAGGGACAATTGAGCTTCTAACACTCCCACCTCTGGAGGCTGGCATCAGATTCAGTTGTTACTCCAGATTATCACAAGCATAAGATTTTAGGTCAAGACCTTAGAGGTTATCTAAGTCAACTTCTTGTTTTTCCTGGGATGGAGTAGGCTCCCAGGGACACATAGTCTAACTTGGGGTCCATATGGTACCAAGGTATTTCCTGTCACAACTGTTCTTCCCTAAGAAAAATGTGAAAATGTTGAATTGGGTGTGGCACGATAGAGGCACAGCCCACAGATCTTGTCACTTTCTGCTTTTTGTGCATCTCCTTTCTGTTATTTTTCCCTTATGAAAAGGTCATAATAAACTTAGTTTTCAGCACGGTGGGTGCAAAGATCACTGAGGTAACTGACTTTTGAAAGAGTTTTCTAAATACTTTTGTTAAATGTAGACCAAATAAATTAGGGCCACAAGTGAAATTTGCTAAGATGCTATAAAGCGGCATATTACCTCAATAAAGAAAGGAGAAAAGAATTGAGAATTAACAAGGCATACCTGGGGATGGGCTGAGAGGCACAGATACACCCCATCTCCAATGTGGGAAGGAGAATTACACAGATAGTACAGCAGCTGCAGAATCCAAGGGTAAAGTTCCCCTTAGTAGAGAGAGCTGGACTATAGGTCAGGGATGATTCAGGAGGACGGCTCTCTGTCTGAGTTGGAGGAAGGGAGAATGTTCTTCTTGGAGAGCCCAGACTCCAGGTCAAGTCCACAGAACCTGGACAGCTTTCCCCTCCCAGCATGACGGGACTGAAGGCAGGAACGAGGAGACTGAGGGGCACCTGTGATCCAGGAACCCACAGACCCAGGTAGACATCCGTCAAACCTGACATCTCAATTCCCCAAGAGAGAAAACGCAGAGGACTGACCGCGGAGTCATTTGGGGACGGATCTTAGCCAGCAAAAGTCCTATTAGCAGGTGTAATTTCTAATGAAGCACTGGGGCCAGGTCCTCCTTGGAGGCACTTGCCCAGCCAGCTCTGGAGTCAGACACACCTTGGTTTGAATCCTGGCTCTGCCACCTGCTAGCTTGGTGACCCTCCGTTTTTTTTACTTCACCTCTGTGCCTTGGCTTCCTCGTCAGTAAACCAGAGATAGTAACGGTGACTAACCTCATAGGATTGTTGGGAGAAATATAGGAAATACGTGTGTGAGGCCTCCAGCAGAGACAGGGGACCAATTCATGTTCAGTCTTCCCTTTCTCCTGCTCTATTCACTGGACCCTAGCTGGGGACTCCATGCAGAGCAGTGGGCCTTTGTGTCTTACTGTCTCAAATACGTGCAGCTCATCCTCTGTCTGGAACGTAAGACCCTGAGGACTGAGGTCACGTTTTCTATTTCTTTAACTCCTCCAATTCCTTTTGACTTGGCAGGAAGGCATCCCTGGGCCATGCAGTGGAGAAGACTCTGGCTCAGAGCCATAAATTCTAATCCTAGCTGTGTCCCCAACTCACTGTGTGACCTTAGGCCAGTCCCTTCCCCTCTCTGGGCCTCAGTGGTCCCATCTGCAACACCAGGTACCTGCTCTAGACCAGCACCAACCAAAGCTGGGCACTCATAAGAATCGTCTAAGCGCATGCTGAAAGAACAGAGCCTCACCCTCCGGCCTAGACGTTCCTGGCTCAGAATCAAACTCCCGGGCAGGCCCCAGTCTGCAGGACTGTCTGTCTATCTAGAGTCCAAGTCAGCGCTCTGCAAAGTCAGAGGTTCAGCTGACGATGAAGACAGTTAAAATGATGAAGTAAAGGCAGTCGGAAATTCCAAGAACCATGTCACCGCACGGCTTATGCATAAAAGGGGTGTTTGGGGCCCTGCAGAGACTGCTTGTTTTCTATATGACCGTTAAGTCGCTTTTTCCGAGCTTTCTAATATTCATCCTACCCTGTCAGGCCATGAGGTTACAACAATTGCTCTCACTCTTTAGGTTTGTTGACCATAAGAAAAGGTCATGATTTTAAGTTTGCCCCAAAAGAAGGCTGCCACAAACTGTGAGACCCACACTTGAGAGGAGAAGCTAGAATTCTCAAGGACAAATATTTCACCTTAAAGAGTCTATCTAGAAACATCAAATTTAGAGATATTTCAAATAGAAATGCTTATGTTGTTGAGGGCGAGGTGAAACAGACACCTGCTTCGATTGTCAACTGATGTGACTCTAGGAAAGCAACCAGGCCCTAAAAATGATCATTCCTGTTGATTCTATAATTCTATTTTGAGAATCTAACTTCAACTACATAACATAGAAGAAAAAGCTGTATGTCAAAGAATATCCCTGATGGTTTTTGATCTGGTATGTTAAGCTGCATTTCAATCTGTTCACTTACTGTATGTAAGTTTTACTGTTATTAACTAAAAGGAGAACATTCCTTGCTCTGAAGCCCGGTTCTCACCTCTATCACCTGCCTACCCATGGAACCTTATACGAGTTACTTGACTCTTTGTGCCTTTGACTCTCCATTTGAAAAACATAAGGCTTAAATGACTTAAAATTGGTTTAAATACTTAGAACAGTGCCTGCCATATAGCAAGTGTTCAGTAATTGCTAGAAGTTTCTATTATCATTATTGGAACAGCAGTGTGGGAAACAACTTAAATGTTCAGCAATAGGGAGCAAACTCAAATAATGTTCAAAAGCAGTTTGTAATAACATGAAGCAGTGCCTATATGTTTCAGGAGGAAAAGTCAAGATAACCAGATTGAATACGAATGATAACCTCGATTATGTTTAGAAAGATGCTTAGGAAAAACCACTGAAGGAAAGACACCGCCATTTTCACCGAGGTTTGTCTTTGGGTGGCGAGATGACAGATGCTATTTATTTTCTTCTTTCAGCTCTTTTCTGCTTGCCAGAGGAGCGTATGGCCATCCCTTTGAAGCTCTGAAGGCGCTCTTTCTGTACCCCAACCCTTAGGGATTGGCCCCAAGGCCTTAGACAGGCAATTTCTTCATTTCAGAGAGTCCCAAGGGGTTAGTTAGTGAAAGCAGGGCTGAGGTAGGGATGGGGCCCCTCTGTTAGACAGGGGAGGGGAGTGGGGGACCTGGCTAGCCACAAGTACCACAAATTGCTAAGCCTCTAGGGCAGGCAAGGGATGGGAACCAATGGCACGAACCTGCCTGCACTGACAGCACCTCCCCTCCTCTTTTTCAGCTGAACTACAGGGACTGTGAAAAGGCTGTGAAGAAATATCACATCGACGGGCTGCGGTTTTTGGTGAGCGCTGGCTAGTCTGACCCATTGAGACCAAAGCTGTCCTGTACTTTAATCAATGGCTGCAGGGCCAACCGGGCTACCCTGTCCCTGGGGATGCCCAGGGGCAATGCCTGTCTTCAGGATCGCCACACAGCCCGTGGCCTTCTTCAGTTTTGTATGAACGCCTCTCATCACCTCTCAGGATCCTTCCTATTTAGGATACCTCCCAGATTTTTCACCCATACCAAGGTACATTCTAAAGTCAAGGTATAAGGAGGAATCCAATTATAGTTAACACACACACAAGCCTCTTGAAAATCTATTCAAATACCACTCATACTTTGAGAAGGCCAAGGGGAAAAACGATCGTATGGGAGAATAGAAGATTCTCTTCTTCTATTTCTCACTCTGGGGTACATACTCACTGACTAGAATAAAGGGTAGAATCACCCTCCTTATTTCAATATGTCCCTCTTTCTCTACTAAATTCACATAGTTGGTTTTGTGCCAGTTAAACACACATGGGGTATGGCTTTCTCCACTCCATTATATTGCAAAAAGCTTCAAGTGTAAGACTAAGATGAGCTGTTATTGAGGACTAAGCCATTACATAGAAAGGGATGCAGCTCTAATTGGTGGAGTTAGAGGCACTGGGTAGTCGGGCTGGGGCGGTGATCTGAGCATTTCCCCTAAAATGACACCTTTGCCAATGGGTAAGAGAGACCCTGACTGCACCAATCTATCCCTTCTGGTCATGTTCCTTCATCATTTAAAAAAGAAGTAGGAAAAAGACTTCAAAGGTCTCATGGGGTAGATGTTCCCAAATTGGATTTGGAGTCGGGGGGCAAGTTAAGCTGTGTTTCCTCGTAAGACCTAGTCAGCAGCAGTGAGGGAACTGAACCAGGGTTGGAAGGGGCCAGAGAGGGCGCACGTTCTAGTTTTCCACCCAGCACACCAATCCATTTCCTGTATTGCATCTCTGCCACCAAGAGCTTCTTGAATTCCTTCAGTGATAGTGAGCTCACTACCACCCATAGTCATATGTTCCTTTCTGGTCAGTTCTTAAGTCTCATGCCGAGACCAGACCTCTGTGCCCCTTTTGGTCTGAGTTTTGTTTTCATGTGCCATGTAAGACATGTTTATTCACTGTCCCACCTAAACCACTCAGTCATTCACTTGACAAGCATGTTCCTGAGCTCCTTTTACATACCAGACCATGCCGTGTGCTGGGAATATAGAGATGATTAAGATGTGTTTTCTGCCTTCCAGAAGCTTGTTTTATAGCAGGAAGTTATCTTCAGGAAGGCTGCTACCACCTCAGTTGCAATTGAAGAAACATGTACAGAGGTGTGATGTGACTTATTCTAAGTCACACACCTAGTAATTGGACTAAAGCACACATTTAATTTAATCTAACCATGCATACGTTTTTAACAATGCTATTTCTTTATACTGAGCTTTGAGCCAATAGAGTTCTGGGAGTTTTATTGTTCTTCTTTTTGCAAATTACTGCTAAATCTGAGTATTTCCTCCTGATGCCTTTAGCACTGAGAACAGAGACTTCTCAGGGCTGAGTCGAAAGAGAGTAAGACATCTCTCTTGAGGATGGTCCCAGTTGTGGTCCTGATGCCCTGGGTCACCTTGAATAAGCACTTGCCCTCCTTGAGCTTCTCCTTGTTCCCTCCTCTGTTAACAGAGCACATTGGACTGGGTGGAAGCGGGTGACAGTCCCTCCCAGCTCTGGGAGTCCCCCCCAATGCTCCCCTTGTGAGCTTCAGGCCTGTTAGGACAGGGTTGTTGCCTTGGTGGAGGAGCTTTGCCTCCTCTGCCCCAATATCTGGGACCTGTCAGGCCCTCAGAGAACATGCTGCATGCTCTAATCACTGTGCGAACAGGAAGAAGTGGAAAGAGGGGCTCGAGGAGCCAGGAGAGAGGACAGCAGAACCCAAGCCTGACCCGGCAGCTTCTGTTGAGGCCACTCTCCGCCCCAGGTGCTCTGGGTACAACTTGGGCTCTGATCTGAGCTGTAATATCTCATCTATATGAGATGTTAGACTTCAGGTTATATCTCACCCTTTCCAGCTTTATACTATCCAGGACCATCCTGCTATTAGAAGCAGAAGTGGAAGACCCCAGTCTGTATCCCTCTATCCCTCCCTTCCTCTTCTTTTCTTTGATTCCCTCCTTCCCTCCCTCCCCTCCTCCCTCCCTCCCCCCCTTCCTTCCTTCCTTCCTTCGTTCCTTCCTCCTTTCTTCAGTGTAGGATCTAGCAGCCCCTTTGAATCTGTTTTGCTGCCATTTCATTTTCCACTGAGAAGTCTGGTGAGGGAATAGGGGTGCTGCACTTCCAGAAGCTTGAAGAAGAGGAGGCCATGTGCTTGGAAGCTGTGTCAGTTAGAAAGGTGTGCGGCTGCATGAAACAGAAACTGAACCACAGTGGCTTAACCAAAGAGGGGCCTATATTTCTCAAGTGATAAGAAATCTAGAGTTACGCACTCGAGGCTGGTGAGCTGCTAAAGGAAGTCATCAAGAACTCAGGCCCCACCCGGCCAATGGAAACCGTTGGTGGCTTCTGTCCTAATGGTTACAAGATGGCTACTCCATCTCCAGGCATCACATCTGCATTCCAGGCAGGAGGAAGCGGGGAAGGGCAAAGAATAAAAAATGCAGAAGTGCATGGGGAATGCATTCCCCCTTATTTTCAGGGAGACTTTCCCAAAAGCTTTATCCAGTTAGGCTTCAGGTTATATCTCACTGGCTGCAACGGAGTCCCGTGACCTTGGCCATATGCAAGGGAGTCTAGGGTGTTAAATATTTTGAACTGGGCACATTTACTGCCCTGAACAAAATCCAGGTCCCATCAGTAAGGGAGAAAGAGAGTGGATATTGGGTAGGCAAGCAGCAGCCCCTGCCACATTGCCTCTCCAGGTGGGGTCCAATTCTCAGCTTTCCTTTCTCTCGTGTCTCTCCTGAGGACACACTCAGCGTATAAGCGTACTCCTGCAAAGCCACAAGTCTAACTCCAAGTCATTGTACAAGTAACCCAGAGTTTCCAGACTTTGCTAAAGGCCTTTCTCTTGCCTAATATCCTCTCTGCCTCTATGTCTCCAGCCATGCTCACGTGCTCACCTTCTCCTTCACATGCTTCCTGAAATCCCTTCAGCTTATGTCCTTGACTCAGCAGAACAGAAACTGCCCAGTTCTCAGCATTCATCCCTCTGGCAACTCCCAGGAAGCCCTCCACTCATCATGCCACACTCTGAACAAGAGTCTTGGTATCCTCCCTGAGAAGGAGGTGGCTCTGGAGGGAGGGGATGCCATGGCTCAGTGATGCAAAAATAAATAAAAGAAGTTAAGAATTTTGACCAAAAGCCTGATTGTCTCAGGACTCTTGGCAAACTCCCTCCCCGGCCCTGCCACAGGGTCAGACACTGCTCCTAAGAAGTGGAGCAGATGAGGCCATAAGCACATTGCTAAGATGCCCCAGCCCCTGTGCTTAAAAGGAAGCTTGCCCGGCTCATCTCAGAAGGCAGCCAACAACCTGCCAGGCAGCTCCCAGCCCAGAGCGGAAGTAGAAGCAAAGACACTAACATCCAAGAGCCAGCCAGACCCCAGCTGCTCCCTCCCCCAGGACAGAAATTACTCACCTAACCTCCAAAAGGTATGTCAGGCACTGAGCCAAGCACAGGACATACGTCATCTCATTCAATCCTCACAACCCCTGAAACGGGGCTATTAATATTATTACGCTTCCCATTATACAGATAAGGAAGCTGAGGCTTAGAGAGACTAAGCGTCTGTCTCAAGTCGGACAGCTGCTAAGTGAAGGAACCAAGATTCCAAACCAGCCTGTCTGACTCCAGAGCTCCCACTCTAACCACTGGGATTCTGACCTCAATTAGAATGTTAAGGAGGCCCCTTCCTTGCCTCGGCATTGGTTCTATGGAGAGTGTGCCCACCCTCTTTTCTTCCTCCTCCCTTTCAGGTGCCTTCTTCTCTCACCACCTGCCCCCAGCACAGGTCACTGGGACCCTCAAAGGGCTTGGACATGATAAAAGTGAAGCTTGCAGGAAGAAAATAGACATTGGATGCCATAGAGCAGGGTCCCAGTGCCACCTCCATCACCTACAAGCTGGAATCCCCTTACATCCCCGGGCCACAGCTTTCTCACTAAAATGGGAACGATGCTGGTAGTTTCTACATCACAGGGTTGATGTGAGGATTAATCAAGATGCTGTAAGGAGAGGCCCAAAGTCAGTTCTTCACAAACACGAGTTTCTTTCTCCTTCCCCCTCTTGGTTCCCTCTGGACAGCCTCTTTATTGCGTCCTTACATCTAGAGAATTCTACTAATAACCCTGGTGAAAGAGGCAGTTGGGGTGTGATGATGTTATAAGGGCACAGATGCCTTCTCCAGGCTGGTTTCTCATAGCTGCTCCATACGGCTGCTGAGAGGGGCCCTGGAGTCTAAGAAAGATGTCATGACATGGCCAAGTTCAGCCCACAAAACAAGTCCTGTGCGGGCCCACAGATTTGGCTCTCATAGTGTTTGCTGTTTGCTTCAGTTAAAATTATTTGTCAATATTTAGAACTCAGGACATTTCATATAAGATCCAGGTTTCGGGATTCCCTTTGAAAAAGATCTGGCAACACCAGGCCCACAGGCTTTTATGCACCATCTAGAAGCTGCCCGCTTTGGATGGGTGAGTGGGGTATACTCTGCAGTTTGCTGCAGTCCCCACTGTTCCCTATTGTTTCATACCATACTCTACTCACCAGGCCCAGAACCCTTTCCTGTGGGTTGTAACCTACTGCTGTCTTCATTTCAGAACCTGGCAGAGAATGACATCCAGAAATTCCCTAAGCTCCGGGTGCCGTAAGTACACCCCCCCATTCCTTGGGTAGAATGGGGAGTAGTCCAGGGGGAGCTGAGTCAGTTATCTATCACTGTTGGTTTGAAATAAGAAAGTGAGGAGGAAGGGTGAAGGCAAGGACAGGGTATAGTGAAGAGAAGTTACAAGATGACGTGAGAAAAAGAAATAACAGATCTAGCCCAGCTGGTGTATTGGCTGCTCTTGCCAAAGCTAAACCTGACTCTGGACCACGTTTTCATTTCCTCTCTTCCCAGTGGGGTGGGTCGGCCTTTGAAAATAGTACTAGAATCAAAGATCTGAGATTTCCTCATGGTGTCATCACCAACTCAGTCATTGCTTTAGTTTTCTGGACCTCAGTAAAATGAGAGAGTTGGATCCGATGAAGGATGGCAATGAACTTCCTTTTGTCTGTCAGTACTGACTGTTAGGAATGACTGTCCCAGGCATCGTGTTGAGAAGAATTCTGAGGAAAGGGGGGCCATTTCTTGGGTGTGACATGGGCGCTGAAACGGGAAGTTGCAGTGTGCCTATCGTACCATGGGTTTTCTGTCCCTCAAGTAGGACCCCTACACGCAAATGCTTATAGGAGCCAGACAGTTAATAGAAATGGGTGAAATGGGTCAGGTTGAAAAGTACAAAGCCCTATCATTTTCCACCTTTGAATAAAGCATGGATATGGAGAACTATTTCTCCACTGTAAGAAAAATAATAGCATGATTACGATGATAAAAGGGGTAATCAGCACAAAGCCTCATTGTTGGTGAACAACAGGGAGTGGTGGAGACTGTGGCAAATTGGAATCATAGTCTCCATCCAAAGGGAGCAGCAGCTCCTCAGCTCCAGTCAACGTGGACCCAGTGATGCCCAGTCTTCGACTTAACAACTTAACAAAAGTAGCAAGAAATATCTGTTTTATGCAATGTATCTCAATTTTTAAATGTTGCTCAAATATCTTCAAATGTTGTAAATGCCAAAGTGGACATATCTCTGGGTTACATTTAGTCTGGGGGTCACCAGTTTGAGATCTCTACTCTAGACATCCTGTGAGGTCCTTTCTCTCGCTCTAAAAGTCTCAGAGCTCACAACGATAAAAGGGAAGTAGGTCAATGAAGTAGGAGGTTGAAAAGTCCCATGTGTAGGTAGACTGCCAGAGAGCTCAAATAAGGAAAATATGACTCTCCAGTTTCCCTCATCGGGAAGGGTGAAGAAAAAGAAAGGAATAAGGATTTGCCTTTGGTGCCGTCTAGCTCCAGGGGCAACTATTGTTGAAGAATCCTCGTTCTTCTTCAGAGTTTTTTCTAGCCGCAAATGGCTATTTAAATCTAAATTAAATTAAAAATTCAGTTCCTCAGAGGCACTAGCCACATTTCAAGGGCTCAAAAGCCAGCTATAGTGGAGACTACTATATTGGAGAGTACAGATGTAGAACATTTCTATAACTACAGAAATGTGATGCTCTAGAAAAAGACCATAGTTCCATGTAAAGGAGAGACCTTAACATACAGGAGTGAGAATTAGTGGCTGGTGGGCCAGAGTCAGCCTGCAGACATGTTAAGTTTGGTCCACACAGAGTTTTAAAATCAAGAAATGGCATTAGGAAAGACTTTGGGGAAGAAGGGAACTTAACTTGGATCTTGAAATGCATTAGGAGTGATCAGACGAAAAATGGTTAAAGGACATTCTAGAAATGGGGACTATATTGCGAAGGCATGGCACCAGTGCATTTACTGGAACTGCAAGTAGGTCAGAGCAGCTGTGGCGTATACATGGGGAAGTAAAAAGTAAGGAGACCACAGTGACAGGTCACAATTCTGAAGGATGCTTTGAGCCATTCTAAGGAGTCTGAGAGTGTCGGTGAAGTGAGTTCACCAGGGAGAACACTAGGTAAAGCCTGCATCTTGACTCTTCCCGGGGCATGTAAAGATGATTCAGAGGAGGGCTCAGCTGGAGGCATGGAACCCAGTTAGGAGATGACAGCTATGATCCCACTATGAGATGGGAGCTTCTCCTAGGCTGTGGCTATGAAGATGCTGGAAGGAGGGCATTTGATCAGAGCAGTAGAAGAAAAGAGATGAGGAAGGCACTTTTAACTGGGAAGATCCTTCTTAATCTTAAGGCTGAGCTCAGCTGACATCTGTATGTTTGAGAGTCAGGAGGAGGAGGTGGCGTGAGAAACAACCGCTAGTTAAGGCAGAAGAATGATTCTAAACACTCGCATTGGTGAGGTAGAGGTGTGAGGTATTTCTTCAGTTATTTGAAAACTTAAACAACTTGGCCTGCAGTATAATCTCACTCTGATGTCCTTGAATGTGTGCCCCAGACAAGCTATGGGGCCTGCCCATGGAACACGAAGGGTGAACGTGGGGAGTGATGGGGAAGGCATCTGGGGAAGGTCTGGGCTGCCCTGATTAGGTGACTCTGATAGTGACCGTCCCTGGCATAAATGTATAATAAATACCAATTCCATCTCTACTTCTGTGAGCTCTGTGCCCGGGATGAGTCCTAGGCCACCCTCAGTTTCCAAGTCTATAAAATGAAGGAATGGGTTACATGAACTGCATGGGCTCATTCTTTTAAAGGATATTATTTAAGATCTGAACAGGCAGACAGGAGAGCTTAGTGAGTAAAATGCAGGCTCTGAGGTCAGACAACTTGAGACTAAATTCTTCCATTCACTAGCTGTGAGTCTGTGGACAAGTTATCTGAGTTCCCTGAGCCTCAGCTTCCTCATCTGTAAAATGGGGACAATAATAGAACATATCTCAAAGGGCCAGTGGGAAAGTTAGAGGAAATAATGGGGAAATAATAAAATGTACTGAAGATGTGTTAGCTATTCTAACCATTTTATGCAAAATCCCAATGAGCACAATTTCAGATGCTTACTAATTATTTTATCCTGCTAACTGGGGAGGATGAAAGAATAGAAAGGCATGGGCTTTGGAGCAAGGGAGATCCAGGTTCTAAGGCGGGCTCTGCCTCCTACCAGCTGTGGGACTCAGGCAAGCTGCTGCTTCAACACACTGAGCCTCAGTTTCCTCATCGATAGACCAGAAAAGAAGGAACTCTCAGGGAGCGGTGTACATGAAGGAGACAGCCCACATAAGCTGCCTGGTGCCATCCTTGATGAGTAGAGGTAGTCAGTGCTTATTTGTTCCATTCCTTTGTACACAGGTTCGTTTGCCCTGGATCATTACCCTAAAGGTAGAAAAGAAATTTCTTTTATAGAAAAGAAATTTCTTTTATAGAAAAGAAATTGTGTTTAGGTACAGCAGACCAAAACAAGAAGACACTCCTCTGCATACCTCAATTTCCTTCCCTGATGCTTAAAAAGTCAGTACTAAATAGATTTTGTAAGCAGGCAGGTTCTGGAGAGGAAGCATTCTCTGTCAGAAGATATAGTCGCTCTGCCGGGACGTAGTTTCTCCCACAGACATCAAGGACAACGTAATGGAGGAGGGTTTTAAAATAAAACAATGTTAACCTCCTTTTAGAGGACCTCGCCTAACACCAATGGTATAGCTGAGCGTGCTCTGGTTAAGTCGATAGAACACGTGATAAAATCTGTTGATGACCATTTGGAGTTTTTTTTTTTACTGCTACAAGTTTTATATTTAAAAATATAGTGTAACTTAAAAAATAAGGAGAAGGCAGCAATGTGGCGGTGGTGTAGGCAGTACATAGGCATTGGATGATTCTGTTTATAACATTAATGCACACTGTATCCATTTACCGATAGAGAAGTTAGGCTGGGAAAAGCTAAGATCCGATCAGAGAGGTAATGCAGTCATGCCTGTTCATTTGTCTGTCTTCTGATAAGGCTGTCGGTCTCCTAACCTCAGAGACAGCCTCCTGTCTCATCTACTCAGTGCCTACCTAAGATAGAAAGACAGCAGATAATGGGGGAGGAAGGATGGAGGAGGGCCCCAGGGCTGAACATGACATTCTTGTGCCCATGAAAGAATGTGCCCAGCCCCCAGCAGGATGGAGACAGTGACAAGGTCCCTCTCTCACACGCGCCTCCCCGCTCCCATTCACTGGCTAATCCCTGTCCAGCTGCCCAGTCCTCCCCACATGAAAAGTGGGTCCTCTCCACCGACCGCCACTCCTCTTCCCTAGTGTGAACCCAGGACACTTGACTTTTGGCTCAGCTCCATGTAAAAACCATCATGGGACCTTTGACAAACACTTCGCCAGCGCCTTGCTTTCCTTGTTGGTAAAAGTGGGGATAATTCTTCTTGGCTACTACCCAGACGACCGTGAAGTACAATTAAAATAAAACTTGTAAAACTGTCGGGCGGAGGACATGCCTGAGAAGTGGGGAGACCCTGCTGTGCCCTCAAATTCTTGTTTCCCCCTCACATGCCTGGTTCTACACGGAGGCCTGAGTCCTGAGACCCATGTTCTGGCGTCTCCCTGGCTTCTCAGGTGACAGGACAGAACTTTGGACGGTTTGGTTCTTGGTTCAAGGAGGCTGGCTTTTTTTTAAATTTTAACATCTTTATTGGAGTATAATGCTTTACAATGGTGTGTTAGCTTCTGCTGTATAACAAAGTGAATCAGCTATACGTATACATATATCCCCATATCCCCTCCCTCTTGCGTCTCCCTCCCACCCTCCCTATCCCACCCCTCTAGGTGGTTACAAAGCACCGAGCTGATCTCCCTGTGCTATGCGGCTGCTTCCCACTAGCTATCTATTTTACGTTTGGTAGTGTATATATGTCCATGCCACTCTCTCACTTTGGCTGACTTTTAAAGGATGAGTTTTGTTCCTTTAAAGAAGGGTGACACGCAGAGCGAGAGCAAGTTTAGGACTGAGAATGTGGGCTGGGAGGCTGGCCAGGGGTCACAGAGGTGGTGTCAGAGGACAGAAAGGCTTTGAGGAGCCGGAGAGGGCAGCGTGGAGCAAACGCAGACTTCTGCCCAATTCTGGGCGTGGGAGAGACCAGTGTGCCCCTGAAACAGAGTCAGGGGAGCAACTCCCCGCCTCCCCCCAAGCCCCCCGCCTCGTGGGAGACAGGGGAAGCGCATCTAAAGCTCAGGCTATGCAAGTTTTGGTAAGAAATACATTTAAGTTGTGTGCTGGTACATGTGACAGCACAGGCAACAAGAATAGAGTGTTCACGAAATAATATTGGCTCTTACTGTGTGCTGTGGGCTCTGATAGCGTCTATCTGCTCTGTTTCCTTCCTCTCTCCCTCCTTCCTCCCTGACTTCCTTTCTGCCTGCCTGTCTTTCTTTCATAGCTTCCTTCTTCTGTGTGATCAGCAAAGTTGACTTCAAGACCCACCTCAAGACCCTCCACCCACAGCTGCTGAAGTATAGGGACCATTGAAAGGGAGCCCCAGGTCTCCTGGGAGAATCCTACAGGGACCACGTCAAGACAGACCCAGACCCCGTATTCTGCTCCTGCTGCCCTACCTCATTCGCCCTCCTCTTCCTCCATCTCCTTTTCCTTGTCCTCTTCCTCCATTTTTTTGTTTTTAAAAAACAATTCCAGGGGCTTCCCTGGTGGCGCAGTGGTTGAGAGTCCGCCTGCCGATGCAGGGGACACGGGTTCGTGCCCCGGTCCGGGAAGATCCCACATGCCGCGGAGCGGCTGGGCACGTGAGCCATGGCCGCTGAGCCTGCGCGTCCGGAGCCTGTGCTCCGCAACGGGAGAGGCCACAGCAGGGAGAGGCCCGCGTACAGAAAAAAAAAAAAAAAAAACAATTCCAAGAATACCAGAATGACAGGAGTGATTTCACAACCTTTGCAGACGGTAGGAATCACCCATGTTACCAGGGTGCTTGTGTTACTGCCACACCCCACCCGCACTCCGAGGCATCTCTCTTGGAGGCTCCGATGGGTTATGTCACCAGTGGGCTCAGTGTCTGTAACATGTTATCTCTATGGTCAGGCCGATCACGGATTCTCTAAGTAGGGCCAACCCTCTTGTTTTGCTGGCGAAGAGGAATCCAGGCCAAGGGTGGGGCGGGCAAATGCCTTGCCTGAGGTCACACTGCCCTTGGGCAGGGTGCTGCAGTCAAACTCAACAAGGACCCACCGTCCCACCCTCCGTACCTTCTAACATCACCAGAAGAGGCCTTCAACTGAGAAGTCAAAGACCAGCCCCCATCACACAGCAAGCTAAGGGATGCAACAGGGCTGCAACCCAGGTCATGGCAGGATTCTGTCTCCTGCCATGGCCTGACTTCCTGTGGAAAATTTCACTCCACTTCTGGGGCTAAAACAGACGAAGCAGAGAGAACTGTGTCTACCAGCTGCCCAGCCCCCTCTGCCTTTACCCCTGGTGCTGAGTATGGCCTGGGGTTTGTGGGGAAGAGGGGGAATGAGTCACCTCTGACCACTCACTGTCACTTGGTCCTCTGGGGAGGTGGGAGTCGGGGACAACCTTGAAGGTTTGCACACAGAGGTGGCAACAACCTCCTGCTCTGTCCACCAGCACCGCTACCCTCTGCACTCACCCCCAGCAGTGGTCCCAGCTGGCTGGGAAGGTTGCCCTGAGGCCCCCCAAAGCAGGAGGCCCTGGGCGCCCATGTTTGCTGCAGGCTGGGCTGCCAACCCCTCTGTGGCTCTGCTTGCTCTCAGCTCTGTGCTGCTTCTCTGTGTGTTCTGTGGTTTGACATTTCCTTCCTTCACCAGTTAAGAGCCCAGCAGCTTCCAGCCTAGCTGCTGAAGATACCAGTAAGCAGAGGAGCCGCAGAGAGCAGGAGGTCTTTTCAGGATCAAAGCAGCTGTGCGAGCCCTTCAGGGCCTCCCCCTCCCCCCTCCCCCACCCCCTCCCCCCGCTACATTCTGCAGGGATGTGCTGCCCAGCATCCCCCAGTTCAGGTCTTGCTGAAAAGTCACCTCCTCACAGAGGCTTGCTCATTTTCGATTGCAACCGCACCCCACCTATGCACTCCCCCCTCACCCAGCTCGCACCTCTGCTGCATGTGTGTACGCACAGCTCTCATCTAGAATTTCACTTCCTTAAATGTTCGTTGTTTATTGTCTGTCTCTCTCCGCTAGCAAGTAAGCTCCTGGAGAGCAGGGATCTCTGTTTTGTTCACTGAGGCACCTTGAGCCCCAGCGGAGCTCCTGGCACTTAGAAGCCCTTGAGTGCGCGCTGTTGAATGAAGGTGTGACTGAATGGGGATGAGTGCTGCAGCCATCACAGACGCACCTGGCCAGGGTGTGGGACACCGCACGTCAGAGGAGGGAGGAGAGGGACTCCCACCAGCTTCTCAAAACCATCGCTTAAAGGAAACAGAAGAACCAGGAATAGGCGTTCTGGAGGTGTGATCAGGAGGCCACTGGGAAGCCCCATCCCCAAGCATCTCCCAGTGAAGTGTGAAATCCCAACAATGGCATTATGATGGAAGATTAAACGCTGCCCTCCCTCCTTCTCTGTCCTCTAAAGTTCCCAGTGGATTTATTAACAATTCATTTATCCTGTCACTCTAATGAGTTAAAGGGTTCCGAGCAGCAGGTCCCGGGGAGCAAGGAGAAGTGGGGGGACTGGGGGCCTGGGGGTTGATGGGAGAAGCAAGAAGTGGTAGATGCCAAGACTACTTCTGCTAACTGAGCAATTTTGTTTTAGGCTAAACTTGTTACCTTGAGGTGGTCATTTCAGCAGAAGCAGTGTAGACCCCAGGTCATTTCCAGAGGGGCGGCAGGCTCGTTCACTCCCAGGGGGCTTCTGGCATCAGGGGCATGGACACGGGATGTGGCGTGTTGAAAGTGTGCTGCTGTGGAAACCAGGGAGCCTGGCTTCTGGGGCTGGTGCGTGTGGTGGGGAGAGGGTGGCCTTCATCACTAACCCGCGGTGCAGGCCGGTCCCTTCCCCCGTCTGGGTCTCTGTGGTGCCATCTGTAAAATGATGTTGGACTAGATCACCTCTGAGCCTCCTCCAGCTGCCCCAGATCTCTAGGGAACATGAGCCTGTTTACTGATGAGGGCTCCCTTGGTCACAGCAATGGTGTGAAGGGAGGCTGGAGCTTACTGCTAGGGCGTGCCAGAGGTGCCGTCCCACTCACAAAGGCCCTTCCTGTCCTGGGGTTTGGGGATTTGCTAGTTTACAACATCCAAGGAATAAGAGGGTCCTGGCCAAGGGTGGCCTCCGGGCATGGGTGATTCAGGGAGTCTCCCACTCTGCAGGCTGGGCCTAGATCGGGAACACTTCACCAAGTGTTTATAAGAATCCATGTCATGAACATTTTTTTTCCAAAATCTTCAGTTAGTTAAAAACTTACTGAGTTTCATGAGATTCCAATTCTGTCACATCCCTGGATATTTCCTGAATGTTTATAGTAATTTGGTTAATATTAACCTTTTGCCATTCTAAGATTGCTAAAGAAAGATGGAAAGATGTTATTTCTTAGTTCTTGCTTGGGTTTAAGAGAGTTTTTTTTAAAATAACTTTAAATCATTTCACAGAACTTCAATCCCATTTTGAAGGAAAAGAAATTGTTGTTGACAGAGCTTTAGAAATTAGGATTAAGCTGCCCATAACCTTGCTGTCAGGCAGTGGAGCAAGCAATAAAATAATGACATGTGAGCCTTATCGTGGACAAGGTCAGTCCCAGACCTCCCCACCAGAATCCGTTAAAAGAGCATTTCATTTATTGATTTATTTGTTTGCTTGTATAAAAGTAAAAATGGGTCTCTTTCATTCTAAATGTGACTTAGAAATTACATAATTTTGGTCTGTTGACACTGCCCTTGACTTAATTAGTTAAGAAGAGCTATAAAAAAAAAAAAAAAAAAGAAAAAAGAATCCATGTCACCAAGAAGGAGTCAGGGAGCAGAGAACGGAAGGAGATTTCAGACCCAAGAAGCGCACGGGAGCTCTTGTCAAGAGTTATGCAGCGAGCAGCTGATTCCTCCAGGTCTCGGAGATGGCTTGAAGATTCTTAGAGGTTAGATATCACTACAGGGATGCCAAACCCAGAGTCAGGAGACCTCAGCCCCGGGGAATACTAACGCAATAAAATACGCAGCGGTCATGTCCAGATCATAAGGCTGCAGGATTTCAGAGGAAGAGGAGCCAGGCGTGAGCTGACCAGTCTCCACAGAGGGGCTCTGAGCTAGGCCGAGGCCCCAGCAGAGAGCTTCCTGAGCAGGGACTGGTAGGGGGATGGAGGTGACAAGCTCTTCAGGAAGCGAGGAGCAGAGGCCCCACGGGGAGGGGACTGGCTGGAGGCCAAAGGAACAGAGGCTGGCCAATACTGGCCCAGGTTCCTGAGGTCACACAGATCAGGGAACTTCAGGGTTCCGTAGGAGGAAGTTTGGGCCAGCGGGGAGATGATTGTTTTGTCACCTCCCCTGTCCCTTTATCTTGTAGGATTCTCAGTAAGTTGAGTCAAGAAATCAACAAGAATGAAGAGAGAAGGAGCATTTTCACACGCAAGTGAGTGGGGCAGCTGAGGGCCTGGTGTCACTTTAATGAAATGCAAGGAATTTTCAAACCCAAGTCTAACTTTAAATGGGAGTCACGGGACTGGTTTGGCCCCCATTTCTGATCCGCAGTGATCCTTCAGTCCAGGAGTCCCCCCGCCCCTCTGTCCTGCATCCTGCCCTGTGTCTGGGACATCAGGGGAACTTCCCCTAGAGAGTCAGACAGTCACAAGCTCCCAGTTGTGCCACCAGCATGGCTTTGGTGGTCTCCAGAATTTTCGGGTAGTCTGGCCCTGGTTTCAGAGCAACAAGGACCGCGATCCTGGGTGGTGAGACATACCCTCCCCCGGGGGCTCGCCTTGCAGGGCTGGACTGAGGAAAGAGGGAGATCTCCCTAAGTCAGTAGGGCCATTAATGCAATGCTGTTTGTCTTTACAGACCCCAAGTCCAGCGGTTTCCTGAGGAAACAGGTAAAGGTCTCAGGGGTGAGAGCAATGGCTTTAGGAGGTGACAGGCGCTTTGGTTCTTCTGTCTGCTGGTCCAGATTGAGGGGAGGAGAGATGTCACTATGCCGGGACACCTGGCTATGGCCCCTTCTCAGCTGGGACCCTCTGCAGAGACACAGTGAGGGACTCTGTGGGGTGCATGGAATGACCCAGGCCGGGCTTTGAACTGAGCACCTAAGCAGAGCCAGCCCTCCTGCTTCTGAGTCTTTAAAGCAATTATTCAGTTGTTAAATTGCACTTCCTGTCAAAATGCAGATTCCTGGGTCCCACTCAGTCCTGCTGAATCAGAAGCTCTAGGGATAGGGCCCAGGGTATCTGCATATTTTAAAGCACTCTCAAGTGACTTTTATGCATGTGAAAGGCTAAGAACCACCGCCTCTGTCTGGCAGAATGAGCCCCTCAAGTAGAAATTCTAGAGCTGATACTGAATTGTTAACCCCCAGGTATGTAGCATGAAGGCCTGGCATGGGGCAGTGGTGGGGAAGGATCCCGGAGTGGGGAGCGGCTCTGACGTTCCTTCTTGCGGCTTCTTTTGGTACCGATGCTGGTGTTATCCTCTTCCACAGAAAGCCATGAAGAAGACAACGGAGGCTGGTCATCCTTTGTGAGTATGGGGTGGGCCGTTCTTCCACCTTACAGCTGTTTCCAGAGCGCCTTTGTCATAAGCAACCAGCATGATGCTGAAAGGAGCAAGGCCCTGATAGAGCCACCCAGGGGTCAGATGATGTGCTCTGTGAAGGCCAGAGCCTTCTAGTAACTTTCTGGCTTTGCGATCCACGGGGTCTCTGGCCTCATCTACTCCCCTCTGCCGTTGTAGCACGAGAGCAGCTGTAGACGACACCTGAATCAATGGGCTTGGTTTTGTGCCACCAGCCCTTCACTTGACAAACAACAGACAGTGGGCTGGGCTTGGCCACGGGCTGTGGGGTGCTGACCACGCCGTTATCCACCGTGCATGCCTCCACAGCAGGGCCCTCCCCCAAACCCCTCCTCCACATGGTCTACACTAAAGTAGATTTAAAGTAGCCTTTCTCATAGGCTTAAGTGCCCACCGGTGACCCAGAGGGAAAGGGAGTTCGGAATTAACCATCAGCCCTGGAAAGACCTCAGGGATGGGCCGATCCAACTGGGTTTTATATTTGAGGGGTCATGATGACACCTTTGAGAGCCTGATGAATTCTGCACATCTTGTCCCCAGGAAACTGTATATGTAGTCACCACGCTTGAAGCCATACTCAGGCTAAGAACTCCATTACGGCTCGTAGCCCAGTCTGCTCATTTTACAGATGAAGCAGCCGAGCCCGCTGGAGAACGTGACTTATGTAGAGCCACACGTCTAGTTAGAGGCAGGCCAAGGACCCGGGTCGCCCACCCTCCGTCCAGGGGTCTTTCTGGTAAGCGGCTACCTCTAGTGCCTTTAGGAAGCAGGCACTAAACATCCCTTGTCCTGCTGGGATTCTGGTAAAAGAAAGCATTGAATTTGGAAAAGAAAAAAAAAAAAGTGCTAGCTAAGTCTGTGCTTTCTACATGAGAACAAAGGAATATGACAGATTAATTTTGTTCCAAAGGGAAAATAGACCAGTTTCTCCCCAAATGTTTACATTTTTAGGCAGAAGCTGCATCTTTGCTGCTGCTTGCCATGCAGTCCCTCCCGTGAGCTCAGCCTGAGGCTAGCCACCTCCATCTTCTCTGTAAACAGGGAGTCTCCACTAGCCACTGGCTACAACATTTGGGGTTCCATGAAGTGCCCAGCATTGCACAGGGCACTGGGGGTGGGGGGGGTGGGTGGAGATGAAGAACCCAATTCTATGAGCATTTTATAGCTTAGAAGGGCTTATGGGGTAAAGGCCTGGTGGAAATTCAGGAGCCACAGGGCTGGGATGTGCAGGCTGAGAGCTTGCAGGGAGCCCCTGTAGGTCTAGGGGGCAGTCGGCATGGGCTGCAGAGGCGCTGAGGCCGTGGTTCTGAAGTCCCTCCCGTTCATCAGGGGTTCCATCCTCTGTTCTCAAGTTATAGGAACACTGATGGCAGGACCAAGTCTTTTTTGGAGTTCGGGAAGGTACTCAACCTCGTCTTCCAATATTAGAAATATACATATTCTGCAAGTCAAAACATTAACACATGCATCTTTCACTTGAGCACCTTAGACAGGCTTCCTTAAGCCACCTAGTAAGGTTGTCAGGATTTCTAGGCTCTCAGTGGGCACCTTTCCTCGTCAAGTTGCAACCTCCTGTCGCTTCTTTCCACGCTGCCCTCGACTTTAGAGAAATGCCCTGGGCTCATTTAGGACCCACTTGACCTTGACCTGAGAGTGATAAGCTAGTCATTGCTTGGCAGCTGATGGTGCCACTTCTGCCTGGGAAATCATTACTGTAACTGTCCACTTCCATGGGTTGCTTCAAAGGCAATCACCCAGCCCCTAGGGCTTAATTTCCCTGAGACCCACAGAGAAGCATATGTAAAACACGATAAATAATTTAAAATTTAGGAAGAGTCTCTTCCAAGACAGCAGCTTCACACTCAGTGCCAGATGTCACGAATAATAAGCTGTTGTTTTTATACACTCAGCTCTCAGCAAAGGGACTAGCCCAGCCCTGACTATCCCCTCTCAGGCACAACTTAACCTGCCTTCTAGTTAACAGGCTTTGGTTATCTGGTTTCCCCATTAGGGAAGAAAGTTTCGAGCACAGGCACCCTAAGAACAGAACTGACAATTAACTAGGGGCATCACAAACACTCCTGAGGTTTAGTCTTCCTCTTGGCAATGTCTGGAGCAAAAAAACGTGTTTACTCAAAACAGCGGGCTCTCCCATCCCTCTGTTCCTGTATTCTCCAAAAGCAGTTTGTTCTGCTTTTCTCTGTTATGCAAAAAAAAAATGTAGAGAACAATGCACTTGCCTAGCGGTCTGAAGACCTTGATGGGGGTCCCACGTCTGCATCTTGCTGGTCCTGGGATTTTGTACTCCCTGAGCTCAGTATTCCTCATGTGTAGTGGGAGGGCCATGCTAGTGCTGACTGCCCCCAAGTGAGGACCCCTGTGAGGCTTGGTAGAGAGAGAGTAGATGCGGGCACGCCTACTGCCAAGGGACCTCTACACACCGCGTTGTCCCCATCACCGTGTTGGCAGGATGAAGATGACTATGAAAGTCCCGATGATGATCAGTATGGGGAGGATGATGGTGACTATGAGTCCCCCAATGAAGAGGAAGTGGCCCCCGTGGAAGATGACGCCGATTATGAGCCGCCACCCTCCAACAATGAGGAGGCTCTGCAGAACTCCATCCTGCCTGCCAAGCCTTTCTCCAACCCCAGCTCCATATACATAGGTAAGGGCCCTGGCAGCCCAGCCCCCAGCCCCCACTGATGTAGGGGAGGCCAATGCCCATGGAGCAGAAAGCTTGGCATGCTGATGCCAGCTAACCTGCTGTGTGGCTTTGGGCGAGTGACTCCACCTCTCTGGGCCTTAACTTCCTCATCTTTGAAATAGGACAATAACAATACAGACCACATAGGTTCGCTGTGAGGATCAATAATATTT
The DNA here is from genome assembly GCF_005190385.1 of Monodon monoceros. Classification (NCBI taxonomy): domain Eukaryota; kingdom Metazoa; phylum Chordata; class Mammalia; order Artiodactyla; family Monodontidae; genus Monodon; species Monodon monoceros. The sequence continues at coordinate 145,159,411 of NW_021703768.1, read as the reverse complement.
ATGATTTGCGGACAAATATTTATGATTGCAGACAAATCATTGCTGATGGTGGATGATACTGAACTGCCAGTTAAGGGTATTTGGAAGAAATAGCTTATTTTGAGTGTTACTTTGGTACTCAAGAGGACTTTCCTGTTCCTCCCCATCTTTGACCAATTCATGATTAGGTGGCACCACTACACACAGACTGTCAGAATAAATATAACAATATTGAATGTGGTTTGGCCATAACTTTAAAATCTTTAAACAGTATTCAAGATTTTCATTGTCTATCTGCTCCTGTCAGCCCTTTTCTACCTCATTCATTTATTCATTCATCCATTCAACAAAAATTATTGGTCTTCTATTATGAGCCAGGCATCATTCTAAATGCTGAAATTTAAAATCATCCGGAAAGAAGACACAGCCCTTGCCTCACAGGGCTTACACTCTAGCAGTGGTGGTAACAGAAAGTAGGCACATACACACTTGCATAATATCAAGGAGTGAGCTAGAAAGTTGATGATCCATATCACAAAAATTAATACCACTAATCTTTTAGGCTGTATAACACGTGGCAATTTTAAAGCCCTTTCACGCTTTGTCGACATTTCATTTTGTGTTTTGAAGCACCCTGCGTGATACAGGCAACAATTATCAAGCCTGTTTCATATATAGACCCTGAGAAGAAACAGGTAACTAAGTCGTTGAGTGCCTCATACATGCCAGTTATGAGCATACAGAAGGAACGAGACGGTAGACAGGCCTCACCCTAAAGAATTCATAGTCCAGGCAACGTCAAACAAATGAGTCACAAAATGACTTAATTAAACCATGATATATACTCAGGAAGACAAGCGCAGGAGATGAGGCTGGGACATATGCCTGATCTGGACTTGCTTCCCTGAGGATATGATATTTAATCTGAAACTTAAAGGGTGAATAGGAGTTGGCTAAGTGAGCATAGATGTGGGAAGGAAAGAGCATTCTAAGCAGTAGAAATGGCCGTGCAAAAGCCCTGAGGCTGAAAGGAGCATGACAGGTCAGAGGAGCTGACAGATGGCCAGAGTGGGTGCATTGGTATGAGATTAGACCAGGCTTGCTGGGTTCTGAGCCCCGTTCTCTGTGGAAGAGTGTTGCTTCCCCAGGACTGGGGCTAGGGTGAGGCAAAATAGGCACCCAGGGCACAAAAGGTAAGAATGCTGTCACTTCCTCACAGTCCTGGCCTGGTCTTTCCCTGGCAAAGGGATGGAACACTGCCAGCCTATCTATCTGTCCCGGGGATACTTCTGTGATGACCAGAAGAATGTGAGTTTTTGTTAAGAGTCTGTGGTTTGGTTACAGGAGTCGGTGACTGGCTCCTCCCTTTAAGAAAGGAGGAAGTGGGAGGGGGGAGGACAACCCAGAGCATTTGTGAGGGGAAGGAAGGGGACCTAGAACAGGATCTTCAAGAGCCATGACAGTGGATTTCACCTTGCCCGGGCAGCTGGGTGTGCCTGAGTGTATGTGTCTCTGTGTGTGTCTGTGTGTGCATGTGTGTACATATGCATGTGTGCATTTGTGTGTCTGTACACGTTTACTTCTTTACAATTTTGTCTGAAAACACTCCCTCACGGTAATGGCTGAGTTAATTACTAAGAAGCCTTTTTTCATGCTTTCATCAACAAAACCTTTGATGAATACCTGTTCCCCAGAGGTAAGGTGAGTGTTGCTCCGAAGTATAAGAGTAAGACAAACTGGACAGGTACAGAGAAGGCAAAGGGCCAAGGACTCCCCACCCTGTACGACCCAGGTGTGGACACATCCCTGCCACGCTGGCTGGGGCTGGCCTTGGTGCTGGGGGGAGTCTGTGGGATCCAGCGATATGGAGATGCCCCCAGCCGGCGCTGGATGGGTTCCTGGAGAGCCCTGGGTGTGGCCCACACTCGCCTAGATGTAGCATTTCTCCTTTCATTTTAATGCCTTTGCCTTTCCACAGACCGGCCCCATTCCGGGAAAGTGCAGCAGCCGCCCGTGCCCCCGCAGAGGCCGATGGCCGCCATCCTTCCTTTGTCCTCCGGCAGCCGGGCTCACTCGGTAGGCTCCGTACTTTCTGTTATGCCACTTTGTGTCCACTCGATGATTTCCTCTGCAGAGAGAAAAAACTATAGACATCTTTATCCAATTCTAGCCAGTAAGAAAAAGTTATATGTAGGCCAGGAAAATGCATTCCCAAGTACTCACAGTGGGCTTTCTGGAGGATGAAATACTAGTGATTTTTATACACATCATATTGCTTTTAATCATTGGTATTTTCTCTTTACCATAAACAATATAAGCTATTTGTATAATAAAAAGTCGCCTTCTAGTATTCATTGTGCTGTTTTTTCTGGCTTTTGAAATAAGTGAAAACTGTAAAATAAACTAATGGCACCCACTAGTATTTGGGTCCCCAGCCTTCCCTCCTGCAAGAAGACTTGCGCCACCTGCTGGCTAACATCTGAAATTCCACGGACAAAAGGTTTGAGACCCAAACGTGCAATGCCACGAACCCGGGGAGAGAGTGGCAGCAAACTCCCTTTCCTCTTTCTTCAAGCTTACAGTCTCAGATCCCGTGGTTCTACTTAACTAACAGGCACACCTCGTCTTATTGCATTTTGCTTTATTGCGTTTCACAGATATTGCATTTTTTTTTACAAATTGAAGATTTGTGGCAACTCTGCCGTGTCAGATGATGGTTAGCATTTTTTAGCAATATTTTAAAAGTAAGATATGCACATTGTTTTATTAGACATAATGCTATCGCACACTTAATAGACTTCATTATAGTGTAGATGTAACTTTTATATTCAGTGGGCAATAAAAAAATTTGTGTGACTAGTGTTAACGAAAATTCAATTAACAATCGAACCAAGAAGAAAAAAAGAGAATTTTATTTGAGCCAAACTGAGGATTATAACCTGGGAGACAGACTCTCAGAAGCTCTGAGAACTGCTCCACTGGTCAGGAGCTAGAGATTCAGATGTTTCATTCAGTTTCAGACAAAGAATCATGTATCATATTGACAGGTTAGTATTAAACACAAAGTTCATCAGAGATGTTTTGGTCAGGGGTGTACCTACAGAGTGAGCCTTTAGGTCAGTATGACTCCCTGACAGGATGAGAAAGAAATACTAACCTTCAAAGTCACAATGGTGGTTTCAGAAGAAAGGTACCATTTTTCTCAAAGTTTGTTTATATCCTCCTGCCTTGAGGAGGTCTGGTTAATGTATAATACAAATGCACATTGCACATTAGGAAAGGCCCATCACCAACGGAGGCATGTTATATGTGTTTCAGTTCTGACTTAGTTTGACTGTCCTGTCATAGAGAAATTTATGATTTTTCCTCATCACTAGGCTTCTTTTGATTTTTGCTTTATGGCGGTGGTCTGGAACCGAACCCGCGATATCTCTGAGGTAGGCTTGTATCCAGAGAGGCCCGGAGAAGTTCAGGATCAGAAGTCAATAGTTGGAAATGTGCTCTCTTCACAAAGGACCAGAGCGCTTTGACAGCTGTGGTGAATGCCGAGTGTCAGGGCTAGGAGGAGGGAGAGGACGTATTTTCCCCAAAGTTCACAATCCAGATCACACCACAGTTGGGACACCTCGTCTAAGAACAGACGGCTTCCTCCTGCTTTTGCAGTTTTATTACAAAGGGGGCTCATGGAGCTGAATTTATCTACACGTGCATTTTGCCCTTGAAATCTGTAGCGCTTCACCTCACTCTTGGGATGCAGAATTCATTCATTCAATCTACAGACATTTATTGAGCCGCAGTGCCCAGCAGTGTTCTAGCTGCTGGGAATAGAGTGTGAACAAGACAAATAAGATCCTTGCTTTCATAAAATTTTTATTTGGGTTAGGGGTAGATGGATGATAAACAAGTATAGAGATGTATAAACAAGGTAATTTGAGTAGTAACGTGTGGTTAGGGAGACAGAAGACCAGGGAACATGGTGGTAGGTGGGGAGGTGACATTGACCTGGACAGGATGAGCCAGTTGTGGTGAGAGCTGGGAAAACAACATCCCAGGCAGAGGAAAACACAAGTACAGAGATGCCAAAGAGTGCATAAGCTTGAGATTTTGCAGGAACTGCAGGAAGATACTTATGGTGAGAGTCCGGTGGGCACTGGAGAGAGGAGCGTACAAAGGTGTTGGACGGGTGGAGAGGGGGCAGCTCAGGCAGAGCTTTGCAGGCCATGGTGAGTTTTAGTTTTGTTCCTAATGTGATAGGAGCAACTAAAAAGCTTGGCAGGGGAGTGACATGCAGAACGCACTCTCACAGTGTGTGGAACAGGGAGCTCAGTTCAGGTGAGAAATGGACAGGTATATGTGTGAGTGGAACATGGGGATGGAGAAAAGTGAACAGCTTCACACCTATTTAGGGGGATAAAGCCCTCAGGGCTTGCTGATGGGTTGGAAATGCTTCCTAATACATGGATTTCTCTTAAAGCAGCCACTACCGCCACCCCAGCCCAACCACGAAGAGCCTAGCAGAAGTAGAAACCACAAAACAGCAAAGCGTAAGTATAGGGGCTGCCCTCTCTTGCCCACCAGTCCACCCACACCCCTGCCCCAGCCGACTGCTCTCTTCTTTGAACTGACTTCAGTGTTTCCCTTTCAGTCCCTGCCCCTTCCATAGACAGAAGCACGAAACCACCCCTAGATCGTTCCTTAGCTCCGTTTGACAGAGAGCCCTTCGCAATAGGTTGGTATCTTTTATATTTGATGCATAGTAACAGTGGCCAACATTTATAGAGTGCTTACTGCATGCTTTTCACAGGGACCATCTCGTTTAACTATCCCCCCGATCCTATGAAGTGGGGGCTATTAGAATCATCCTCCTTGTACAGATGAGGAAACTGAGGCATGAAGAGGTAACTTACCAAGTTTACTCAGCTACCAAGTGATGCGGGGGGGAGACCCAGAGTCAGAGAAGCCTGATGCGGAGCTCCTGTCCTTAGCCCTGTGCTGGGCCTGCTTCTCCATGGGTGCCATCTGTGTACACACATCCATCCCATGTCCTCCTGAAGGAAGATGGGGAGGCATCTGGGCTAAGAGGCAAGAGGCCTGGGACAGCTGTTGTCGGCTGCCTTGGCTGCTAACTTAGCAGCTCACTGACCACAGGGATGTTGCTTTTTCAGAGCTGTCTCCTTATTTGTAAGGTGGGTGCTCTGTAATGAGAAAATACTTTATAAAACTCTAAGGTGCTATTCAAATGTCAGAGTTGTCTTTTGTTGTATGGGTGGTTGACCAAACTGTAGGTATACTACAGTTCTTTCCTCCAGAATTGGCCCAGAGTATTCTTGGATTGCAGTTACCTCTACATAAAGCTATTTTTAATCCAATTCTAAAACTTAGCTACAATTTATTGAGCACCTACTATGGGTCAAGTGCTTTACTTACCACAAATAAGTTACAGTTGTCTCTCAGTATCCGTAGGGGGGATCCCCGGATCCAGGATCCCTGTGGATATCAAAATCCAGGGATACTCAAGTCTTTTATATAAAATGGTGTAGTATTTGCATATAACTTATGTACATCCTCCCGTGGACTTTAAATCATCTCTAGATTACTTATAATACCTAATACAATATAAATGCTAAGTAAATAGCTGTAAATGCAACATAAATACATGTACATAGTTGCTAGTGCATGGCAAATTCAAGTGTTGCTTTTTAGAACTTGCTGGAATTATTTTTCCAGATATTGTTGATCTGAGGTTTGTTGATTCATGGGTGTGGAACCCATTGATATGGAGAGTTATCTCTACATTGTCTCTAGTCCTCACCCCAGCCCAACAAAGAGGGAGTATTATCATCCTCACTTTGTAGATGATAAAGTTGAGGTTCAGAGAGGTTGAGTAAATTTCCCAAATTTGCATAGTTAGGGAATTGCAGGATTTGAACCCAAGTGTTTCTGACTTCACAGTGGGTGCCCTTTTCCACCACATAATGCTGAGTTGGATTAAAGACACCTTTTCCTGACAGTACCAGCTCTACCCTTGAATTACTCCCTTATCCGTGATGTTTTGGGAGAATTAACCTCTTACGATGCTGAGACTCTTATCGGGAGACTCCTAACATGCCCAGGGAATATGCATAAATCAGCAGATGTTTTTAAAAGAAGACCTATTCATTATAATGATGTAATTTATATCATTATATCTAATGATATAAATTCAAGTTTTCTGGGTACCACTCTGAAGTAGGGTTTCCACCTCAAACCAAAATTTTATAAATAAGGAACATTTTTTATACCACCCAACTCTCTCCCACTAGTCAGTGAGCTCTTCAACAGTGGAACAAGATTCTTAGGGCCTATCATGGGCCAGGGATGTATTCAGTCTTTAAGGAATAAATCATGTTGCGAAAATGCAACTCCAGAAGGATGTATCACCATTCACCCTAGGGTGTTAACTGAGCTGGGGTTGGAGGGAGTGGAAGAAAGAGAAGCTGTCTAACAATTGTCGGCACCCATGGGTCATTGCCTGGCCCTGCATATAAATTGTCACCTGATCCTTATAGCAAATCTATGCAGTTTTAAACTATAATTCTTATAGCAAACCTATAATTCCCATTTTACAGGTGAGGAAATTGAAACTCAAAGACTTTAACTTGCTCAAAATCATACAGGATTTGCTTCTAAACCTGGTTGAATCCAATTAATTAATGCTTTTATTACATTGAAGGCATAGGGCATATCTACTCAGGGGAACTTCAGACAGAGTAAAAAATACATTGCTTTGAATAACTTTGCAATGCAGAGTTCTCAGGTATGCCTAGTATTTCTTCAGGGAGCCTGCACGTCATCTGTTCCAAGAGAAAAGTAAAAGGAAAAAAGGAAGGAAGGAAGGAAGGGGAGAGGGGGGGAGAGAGAGAAAGAGAGAGAGGGGAAGAGAGAGGGAGAGGGAGAGAGGGGGAGACAAAGAGAGAGAGAGAGAGGAAAAGAAAAGAAAAGGAAGGGAAAGGAAGGAAGAAAGAAAGAAAAGCAAAAACCAAAACAAAATGATTTGCAGCCCACCAGGAGAATCTCCTGAAACCCTGTACCCCAAGTTAAAAAATTTTCCAGAAACTAAGTGTAATACCTTACATAACGGCAAATGTACCAGAGGACTGAAGGAAAATTAACCCCTCCATGGCAAATGGGTTTATTTCAGATATGAAAATAAACTTCGGCTGTATAAAGAAGTTCTGGACAAATGAAAGAGACATAAAATCTCAAGAGGGCGTTAATCCTTTTTATCATCAGTTATATTAAAAAAAAATGGAAAGAAGCACAGAACCCACAATACTGTTTGTATGTACACAACACTGTGCGACCCTTGGGCAAAGTCATTTAATTTGTCTGAGCCTCTAAAATTAGGTGCTCTGTAAGGGACACCTCCAGGTCTAAAGTCTATGATTCCTCAATGCTAAAACCCAAGCAGCCCTCCAAGGGGCTTGGATTCAGGTTCATCAAACAATGTTTTAATGCTTAGCTTTTAAACTCAAGGCTTACCTGCTGTTTGTCACTTACAGGAAAGAAACCAGCGATTTCTGACAAGGTAAGCTTTCTCCTTGTTTTGTTTCTTTTGTTTTCGTTTTTGTTCTGTTTTGTACCTTGTTTTTATCCTGTGGAAAGTGCTGAGGACACTCACACATCTTCCTTCCTGCCTTGCAGCTCTCCGCCCCAGCGGGAAGGTGAGTGGTTCTGGGCACCTGCATGAGGGTACGTGGCACATGTTGTAAGACTCTGGTTTGTTTCCCACACATCCTTTCTCTCAACTCTGCAGGCCTCTCGGGGAGCATTTACCCAAGATACAAAAGCCCCCGCTGCCACCAGCCATGGAAAGGCATGACAGAAGCAGCCCCCTGCCAGGGAAGAAGCCACCTGTGCCAAAGTAATTGTCTTCTGTTGCTTGAGCTTGTCGTGCAGAGGGGGTGATGTGAACTCCTGTCTCGTAGAAATAGCTCTGCGTAGGGACCCAAGACCGTGGTGCTCCCGGGTGGGAGTGGGCTCATTTTGCTGCTGGGGCTTGAGGAGTGTTCAGGCTTCTCAGGTTGGATGTAGAGTGCCTGGGTCACTTGGAAGGACGTGGCAATCTAGCACAGAGAGACGTAGAGAGGTGCTTCCTTAGGAGCACAAGAATGACTACCATTTGTGGAGAACTTCTCCTCAACCAGTCAGATTTTTGGTTGCATTTTCCTTCCATCACAAGGTGTAGGAACTATACCTACCATTCTGTATTTCCATACAGGCAGCGGAGAGGAAATCACTGTGGGAAGTGTTAGGTCACTGTTAGTGTCTTCCTCATTGCTCAACCACGTTTTATGGTGACAGAATACCAAAGTCAGTTCTAATGTTTCTAACTTTACTCTACAGTCTTTTGGGGCCTATTTAGCCAATGGCACAAACATATCTGGGGTCGGGCCCAACTCTGCTCCTTATTAGAGACAAAAGCAAAGCTTCCGTTGACCTCACCTGTGCAATCAGGATTCATAACTATGGCCCTTGCTTGGCCAGTGTGAGGACTAAATCAGGGCCAGGCTCAGGGTGCATCAATAAAACCTCAGTAACTGAGTTAATATTTTAATGGACTATGAATGTCAAAAATATCATAATGAACAAAATATCAAAGTTTTAAAGAAACACAGGATGCGATGACGTGAGGCATCCGACAGGAGGCGTCCAACAAATCATCCTCCTCGTGTCCCTCTCTCTAAGGAGAACATGAAGCGGGCCCAGGCAGCTGTGCCCACCACAGCTCTCAGGCCGCTGTCATCAAATCTGTTTGACCAGCTGGTGCATCAGGGAAAAATCCCGAAGCAGCAGCATTTCCCAATTATCTTCACTTCACAAGAAGGGTGAGCCCCACGATGGCTGTTTTAAAATATCGGCAAAGGAGAATGTTTCCTAAAATGTTTTTATTTGCTTGGAGAAACATCTACTCAGTGAAATTTAATAGTTACTAAGAGTTAGTTTGTTGATTAAACATTTTTTTCTTTAATATAATGATTGGCAGCAGTAGCTAAACAGAATAAAGGTTGTCTAGCTCAGCTCACAATGATGACAGAACACTGAGTCACCGAACCTCCCTCTCCCTTGCTTTTCTGCTGGGGATTTTGCTTCCCATTTTACCACGGCCCATGGGTTTGATTTCTCATTATTAGATTAAGTGAAACTATCTATATTCTTTGAAAGTCTTTATACTCAGTTCTTTTCCTTTGCCCTGATTCATTTCAGGCATGGATGGGGATCAGACAGAAGAGAGAATGTAAGTACTCAATGTCATGTGGTGAATGCTTGGCACAGGGAAACCAGTATAGGCTCTGAGGAGGTCGAGGCTACCTCTGCTCTGCCTTCATTGAAATCCAGCACTGGGAGCCAGGCCTGCACACAGTAGGCTCCTGAATACCGCTGCCTGGTGGGGCCTCCATCTTCCCCTCCTGCCCACCATGCTGCATTGCTTAACTCCTATCCCTCTGGAGGTTCCTAGGGAGGATGCGTTAGTCTCAGCCCTATTACCAGGTGGTAATTAGCAAGATGAAGGGGCAGTAGGTAGAAGGGCGAATAAAGGGAGAGTCTGGGCCTCACAGCAAAGTTTCCTAGGCCTCTGCTTTCCCCTTTAATACCTCCATGGCCTAAGAAAGAGGGGAAACAGCATTTATTGAATGCCTGCTATGTACATGTTACCAACCTAGCTACTTTTGACAAGCTGTTTGCCTGGGACTTGCCCAGTTTTAGCAACGAAAGTCTCACGTCCCAGGAACCCCATCATTTTCAGGCAAACAAGGACCAGGACAGTTGGTCATCCCAGCTTTACATATGCTTTGCATTTAATGTCCCTGTGAGGAGTCACTGTTTCTCTTTCACTAAGAGGAACTGGAAGCTTAGAGGAGTAAGATACTCTCTGTAAGTTGCACAGCTAGTCAATAGCCAGGATCGAAATCCAGGTCTGTCTGATTTCCTCGATACTGTAAGCTGTCTGAAGGCCATCACACCCCTGCCATGTTCAAGGGCTCAGCCCACAGGTGCCTGGTGTTTCATAGCTCTGTGCTAGATGCTGTGCTAAGATATGATGGAGACAGGCAAACCCACGGACCACATGCTAAGGAGAATATGATCACAGAACGAGCTACAGAGGCGAAGGGAAGAAAGTGATATATGGGGGTTGAGGAGACAAGGGTGACTTTTAGAGATGTGGCCATTGAGTGATGGGAAGGACACAAGATAGACACCCCAAGAGAAAGCTCAGTGCGTTCCAGCCTCAGGAATGTCCTCAGCAAAGGCAGGTGAGTGGCGATGCCCGTGGAGCCTGTGGGGACGGTGAGGACAGCAGTCTGGCTGCAGAGCCATAGGGACAAAGAGGAGATAAGGTTGAAAATGAGGGTAATGTCACATTCCTGAGGTTCCCTATCTCTGGAAGGACTGACACTTGTTGTCATGAGAATCCAGAAGTCTTATGTTTTGGACCAGAGGAAACATGGTTGCAGAAGTGTCAGAGACCAATTTCATTCTGGGGATTCCCTGAGTCCATGTGTATTTATCTACGCAGCCCTTTGCTGGGACTCCTTCCCAGTTGGCCAACTGGGATGAGTGATTCTGGCTCTGATCCTTCTTGCCTCATCTCAGTGGTAGGACTAGGGACAGCAAACTTTACTGAGCACTCCACATATACCAGGCACAAGTAGTAACTAATTTGAACCTCACAACAACACTTGAGGAAGGTGCTCTTTCACAACCACTGTGCTAGCCTAACGAAACAAGTCCAAGTTGGCAATTTGGGTCTACTAGTCAATGGCAAAATCATTCTTGCCTCTCTGAACATCATTTCCTATCTGAGGAGTAGAGCAAAGAGCCCCTCCCTTATCTATTTCAGAAGGTTGTCCTAAAGATAAATGTACTGAACCAAGCGTACACACCTTGGAAGCTACTTACGAATCAATCAGGTTGCATCGCTTTTAAGAGGAGCGGCCATTGCAAAAGAAGGTTAAGCTTTGGGTCAGGCAGATACGGTTTGAATCAATTTCTGTAGCTCTTGGCAAGTCAGGAATCCCTCTTGGGTAGCACGTTTCCATTTGTAAAATGAGAATGTTAAATTCTTGAAGGGTTGCTTGAAGAACTGGATGAAATATTGTATATGAGTCTTTGGGGCACATAGTAGATATCATCATTATTAGTGTATCTTTGGGCCCTTTTGGACACCGCAGAAGCTATTTTATGTTAAATATATGAAGAGTGTCTCAGATTGGAGTGTCTTTAAATGATCGTTTGTATTAAGAAATCATAAGTTGTTTAGCAAGTTTTACTGTCCTCCACAGTATCTTTATTATGGAGACACACAACTGCTAAAGAAAGAAAACAGGGACATTTCTATGATTGAGAAATATAGTTACTCTTTGAGAAATTGTGTTTTGATGATAGATTAATGTCTTTTTTTTTCTTCCCCTTACCAGGATGAAGATGATGGTATGTTCAGAAAGGCTTTCTTACAACTTATAACCCATTCCTTCATTTTTCTGCTCAGGCATTCAGATGGAATTATTTAGTACAGAAACTCCACAGAATCCATTATAATTGTAAAATTAGTATTAAGTAGATGTATGTCAGTTGGTATACTGCATAGTTATAATAAAATGGAGTTATTTGGCTGGGTTACCAAAGAGAACTGTTAAGTTCATGCATAACAGGGCAAATTACTAGCACAGCAAAATTGAAAATTGCATGTACAGTTTGACAGAAAACATTCTAGCATTTATGCTCTCTAACACATGTGGCTAAAGGATCACTAACTGCAGATGAATGACACAGCATAAAATTTGGCTTTCATAAAACAAAACTTGTGAATCTTTTCTGAAATTCATATGGTTTCCAACTGACAATTTTCTGCCAAGTTAACATTTCAAAAATGAAAAAAATACATAAAATAAATGTGTATTGTGGAGAATGATATAGAATGGCAGCATTTGAAACTGCATTCTAAGGCGGTAAATCATCTAGAAAAACCTTGGGCGGTGGGCTTCCGACCTACCACTTCCTAATGACATTTGATCTTTTGGATTTTTGTATCTCCCTTTAGACTAGCTATTTCTAACTGGGGAGCAGTGCTGGGATGTTCCTGTGACACTTGGATCCTGACAATCTGCTTTCTTTTTTCTTTTCCCCCGAAGTACATCAGAGATCTCTGCCCCAGCCAGCACTGCTCCCCATGAGCTCCAACACCTTCCCTTCAAGATCTACCAAGCCATCGCCCAAGCACTCCGTCCCATCAGCTCACCTGCCCGGAGCCTTCTCAGAAAGGTTTGTGCTGACGTCATTCAGTTCTAACCTAGCATTACGTCTGGGGCCACTGATACTGAGCGAATGTCGGGTGGGTTGAGAAAGAAAGAAATGAGCCACTGGTCATAGGGTCAGAACATCTTGGGTCTTAAGAAACAAAACCAAGCTGAGCATAAAGAATCACATATGTTAACTCACTGCTGTCCTCTGAGTCTCTGTGCTTGGGGGTCAGAGGGATACAGAATTGACTGCCCTGTAATGGCCCCAGACAGAATGGACTCTTTGGCGGGAAATAGGGAATGTTTTCACTCTGTGAGTTAAAACAAAGAAACAAACACTCAAGAAACCCAATTAATTTAATTAGTTGGAGTTCACCCTGCATCTTGGATGGGAAGACTGAGAAAACTCACCTTGTACCTAGCAGGTGGGGAGAATTCACTGCACAGGCTCTGTCCCCAGCAGGTCTGTTTTCTCAGTAGCAAGAGTGTTTCTCAGGGTCCATGATTAGACAGGCTGGCAGAGGCAGAGGCATGGACAGGTGGAAGACTCAGGTCGTGTCTCATAAATAAGCTGTCGGGCTGCCTTGTAGTGCCCCCGAGGGTTCATCCACCAGCACTTTGGGCTCATCTTCTCCTTCACTACCCAAAGGGAGAGGCTCAGTCCCCACCCTAATGATGGGAGAAAACTCACCCACCAGCAAGACCCCTCCACCCCTGCCAGATATCTGGAAGGATTCTCAGTTTTTTTCGTTTTCCCTGGGTGCCTCTTGCTCTGATTTTCTGCTGCTTCCTCTCATTCTTCCAGCTGTTTTCCTTCTTCTGCCATGTCTGCCACTTTCTCATGCCACCTCATCCCACCTGGGGCCCCAGCCCTATCCTTCATTCTTACAAAATAACACTCACACGAGATTTCTGAGAAGAGCAGACTTTTACAGAAGGTTTGGGCTAAAGGCTAGGGAAATTGCCACTCAGCGTGGAGCAGACAGCATTTCGGGGCCTCCCTCAGGCCCTCGTCACCACCACCCCAGCCCCCAGAGATGCTGCTTCTGTAGCTGCAGCACCACCGAACCCTCTCTGTGTTTCTTGCCTCCCTACCCTCTCCTTATAACCCCTAGGCCCTGGGGATGCACCACTTCCAAACAACATGCCCATTTAATATATTTTCCTAACTGAAAGAGCAGTCCTCTCCCCAGAGGACTTCTGTCGTGCTGCAAACTCAAAGTCCTCAAACTGTAGCTGACTTTTTAAAGTAGCTTTTAAAGCCCTTTACACAGTTCTTTTGTTGCTTTTGCTTTTTGGCTTGAGAAGCCTGTTAGACTTTGGCATGGTCCATCTTGGGACAGCAGTGAGGTATGTCCAACAAGTTCCTTCTCTTTGCCCTGCTTCCGTGGTTTCAGGGAGGGAGTGGGAAGTAATAGCAAAAGAAGCAGCATTTCCCCAGTCCAGGCTCCCCCTCTGGCCCCTTAAACCTAACCCAACTTAAAATCCGTTCTTTTTCTGTCTCCACAGCAACAGTAGTTTTTCGCAGAGTGCCTCCCTGCCGCCATACTTCTCTCAAGGTTTGTACTCCGGGCTCTAGTGGTCTACTCCCGCCAATATGCCATCATGACTGGACGGCCAACCTGTCCCAAAGCCTTTTGGCAACGGTTTTGTTGTTTCCTAAAAGTATCTGACTTCCTCATTCAGCCCTTAACTCAGTTTCTGCAGTGTGCCAGAGGCTGTTGGAGTGATAGGATACTACACAGAACATCACAGACACACGGGCACACACACACACACACACACACACACACACACACACACACACACACACTTCCTCAGCAAGGCAGCCTTGGCATTCATCTTCCCACACAGAGCTTTTCCTCCCTGCTGTTTTCATATGGTGCTGGCTTTCTCTGTAGTTTTGGTTTCTATAATGAATCTAACCTGGAGTTGCTAGCTGAGGAACAGCTTTAAAATACAGTTTAAGAGACCCCAGGCCCCAAGATTCTGATACAGTAAGTCTGGGTGAGGACCTGCCTTTTCAGTAATACCTCCTCTGGGTGTCCATGATAAGTATTTGCTGAGAGTGTCCTCAGACTTTAAAATGCATGCAGATCACCTGGGAGTTGTGTTAAAATGCAGATTCTAGTTCAGTGGGTCTTGGATGGGACCCGAGGTTCTGCATTTCTAGCGAGTTCCTGTGCGATGCTGGTATTGCTGGTCCATGGACCGCTCTGAGTAGAAGCAAAGACCTAAAAGGTAGGACTAGACTGTGTTTATTTTTTATCCTTAAAGACTTGCAAGTAACTAGCACATGGTAGGCACTTTAAAAATATTTGTTGAATGACTGACAAATGACTATGGAAAGTCACCCAACTCTAGTAAACAGACTTTTTTCTCATGCTAGGAAACTCACCTAGTGTTACCAGATTTTCTGATTTTTTTTCAAGAAAAACTGGAAATATGGCTTTTAATGTGAAATTACCCAATTTTTAAAGGTTGACTTAAGACTTTTAAAAGTCCTGTGAGGTAAAAACAAAACACTCTTTTTTTTTTTTGGCACTCATGGTACACATACAGGAACACCAGTACTGTATGTGTTATAAATAGAAAACTACTTTAGTAAGTTTAAATTATAACTCAAGGGTAGAACTTTTTTCAGGAGCGCATCTATTCCATTCAGTTGGGTACGTCATCCCATGTATGTGTGAGACCCTACTGCTGACACCAATGAAATCCACTACGTTTTCAATGTTTCCTAAGCATTTGAGGATATAGTGTCCATATTCACTATATGGCTTCCACAGTTCCTCCACACACACCCCTCAATTTTCCAGTGTTCACAACTCATTATTTTGTGAACCTACATTGTGTTCCTTGCCTGGCCCCTGCAGGCATCTGAGCTTCAGACTCTTCACTTATAGCAGTATCTCACAAAGTGAATTCCACAGACTTCTATGAGTTGGTGATGGGCATTATTAATGTAAACAGTTGGTTAATTTTTTTGGAATAGAGTCATCCCTCTAATATGGGAGGGGGATTGGTTTCAGGACCCCACAGATACCAAAATCCAAGGATGTTCAAGTTCTTTGTGTAAAATGGCGTAGCACCATCAGACCTTCACATCCACAGGCTCCACATCCACAGATTCAACCAACCCACTGGCTGAACAATCTGCAGTTGGTTGAATTCACAGATGTGGAACCTGTGGATGCAGAGGGCTTACTTTACTACCTTAATCAAAATTGAACCCTTTTCTCCTAAGAGTACCAGGACACCTGGTCCTCAGTCTAAGCCTCCACTGGCTGTCCCAAGGTCAGGAAGATAAAGGATGTGCTGTATATTGTCCAAAACCCTTGAGGATCTAGATGTTAAGGGTGGTGGGTGACTGCAATGAAAAGTAGTATATTGTCTGTCATGAATAATGACTTTGTAGTGCTAGCCTGCAGATGCAGAAGCAGAAAGAGAAGAATTCCTCAACTCTAAAACAGCCATGCACTGTAAGCCTTGATTACACTACTTTCCCATATAGCTAGATTTCATTCATTCAACAAACATCCTAAAAGCGCCTGCCGTGTTGAACTGCAAAAGGTGGGCATGGGGAAGGTCTTTTCAGGTACTTGGAGCCTTAAGAAGGAAGATCAGCAGCTCAGGCTAGCCTGATCTGCTTCTTTAGAAACAGGGAACCTCATCTCAAGTAATCCAGGTGACGTGGCTGGGAAGACTCTGGCTCTTTCCAAGTAACTCTCTTCTCTCAGTGGCCCAGGGGCAGGCAGTTTGCCCCTTGTGGTGTATTGTAGATGGAGTAACAGCCCTGGTGCAGAACCACCTGGAGTGCTCGTTAAATGCATATTCCTGAGCCTGGGTGATACTGGGTCCCCCTGGAATTCTCATTTATGCACAGTAAAGTTCAAGTCCTGGCGCTGCTGCCACTAAGAGCACATGCTTTATTTAGACTCGCTGAGCCTTTGTTTCCTGATATTCAAAAAAGAAGATAATACCCACCTTGCGGGGTTGCTGTGAGAATGAAAGGTAGCATACACAGGTGCCTTACTCAGGGCCTGGACAGAGTAGTGCTGAATAAATGTCTGTTGAATGAACAAATGAATGATGCATGAATTATTAAGAGAACATTCAACTCACAGAATTTCCCAGCCTTTGACAGCTGTTCTGGCACACGGGAGACAGCCTTGGCAATTATAAATCAACAAAATCAAACCTTTCCTGAAACACATTCTCTTGGAAAGTTTCAGGGAACTGTCAACAAGAAAAAAAGGTGTTGGAGAAGGCAAAGCACAAGTGCTGGGTAATTTACAGAACCCAGCACAGGCTTCCTGATTGATCAGGTAGTTGGCGGGGCTCTCTATGGAAGTTGAACCTTTCTACCTCTGTAGAAAATTTGGTAAAGAACAGCAGATAGTAAACTCTGGTTCTAAAAGCTAAAAATATTCTTAAGGTAACTTCACCTCATCTTGGGTAACAAATTTCTTTTTGTGAAAACAATGAGAACATAATTATTTTATCACCACATTGTCATCACGTGGGTGGTATATATGTAACATGCACAATGAAGCAATCACTCAGATGTGTGGTAGTGTCTCAAAATTTCACTGGCCTGGCTACAGAACAGCCCTGTGGTTTCAAACAAGTGACATTTTTTATTTTTATTATTATTATTTTTTTGGCTGTGCGTTATGCAGGATCCCGACCAGGGATCGAACCCGTGCCCCCTGCATTGGGAGCACGGAGCCTTAACCACTGTACTGCCAGGGAAGTCCTGCAAATTATATTTGAAGCTGTGGTTTCTTGAAATGTTAACTGCTGGGAATAACTGCAAGGGCATTTTGGGGGGGGAAATGTGTTATGACAAGTGAAAAATTGCTTAAAGTAAATGAACTTTCAAAATGCTCTACTTTTGAAGGCCCTAGCAACAGGCCACCTCCCAGAGGTGAAGGCAGGAGCTTTCCCTCGCCAGCCCCGAACAAACCTCAGCTGCCATCCCCTTCGGAAGGAGAGGTAATATAAAGCATATGTTCGTATTTTATTTCCACCCCAGGAAATGAATCATCAGAAACTCCCATTGAATACTCTCTTGTTCTTTTATCGTCTATTAGTCTTAATTTTTTTAGTGAAAAAAATCAAGAGGAGGACTCAGATGAAAAGTAATATGTTCTTTTTCCCTTGGTGTTCCTCTTCCAACGGCAAATGTGTGTTTTGCATTAAACGATGAGAAAAATAATCCTGTTTTTCATCTGTTTCTTGGTTTATGACATTGCATAAGTCACTTAACTGCTCGTTAACCTAGTTTTTTTTCATTAAATATATTATTATACTACACTGAAGAAATTATTACATTTATATCGTTCCTGATTAGAGGCTTCATTATATATGAAATGCTTATTCACTGCTACCTTTGCAACTAGTGTCATGAAAAAAAAGCAGTTCACACAAAATATCTTCTATTTATCCTCACCTGAATGATTCTATATTCAAATTAAAATAAATGCTTCAAACTTCATGGAACTGAGGTGGTGATTTACGGTAATGATTACTTGGAGGCTTTTCTTTTCACTTACATATGTAACTGCAAAATTTATACCATTTTTAAAAATTTACATTTTCAGAATTCATTAAATGAAGACTGGTATGTTTCTTATATTACCCGAATAGAGGCAGAAGCGGCTCTTAGAAAGATAAACCAGGTACTGTGCTAAAGTTTATTTTTTAAGTAGTTATAAATATTAATGGAAGAAAAGAAATGGAACGGACTTTTACCGAGTACCAATTATGGGCTAGGAATTCTGCTGGGTGCCATTCATGCTGTTATACCAAGGGGGCCAATTAGTGCCAGCTTTCCACCTACCAGTGTCCTACCAGACTCTTAGGACCCTGGGAAAAAAATCTAAATTAAGGTAGTCATTTGGCTGGCAGAATCTTAGGAGATTTTATTAACTAAAAT
The DNA here is from genome assembly GCF_005190385.1 of Monodon monoceros. Lineage (NCBI taxonomy): Eukaryota > Metazoa > Chordata > Mammalia > Artiodactyla > Monodontidae > Monodon > Monodon monoceros. The sequence goes on along the minus strand of NW_021703768.1, from coordinate 145,141,210 downwards.
GGTCCATCTTTTCACAGGAATCACACAGCATCAAAAGGAGACTCTTTTCCCCCCAAATTTCCAATGTCTTATCGGTTTCATCTTCCTCTTGATACACAGTTGCCATCCACATCAATGTGAAGGGACCCGTATTGAGAGAGACAACAGCAACTTTTTGTCCTTTCCCCTAGAAATTTCTAGCTGTCATTTAATATGAAAGATCTTAAACCAGATTTCCTGTCTTCCAGTGCTGAACATTAACCTTAAATCTATATATCAGAGACAGGAAAGAAAAGATCATTCCTCTTTCACACCTTTCACATCTCGAGACTGCAACAGTAGTTCTCAAGCTTGGCTGCACATTTAAATCACCTGGGGAGCCTTAAAAAATTCTGATTCTGGTCTCACTTGGAGAGATTCTGATTTAATTAGTCAGGGGTGCTGTGTGGGCTCTGGAAGTCTTCAAAACTTGAAATTCTAAAGTGAAGCCAGGGCTATGAATCGCTGGTCCACACATATATTTGTTCAACAGAGATGTTCCAACTAGAATTTACTCAATCAACCTGGAATAAAAAGAACAAAGGAAAGCCATTATTGCAGATGGGTGGCTATTTAGAACTACCCTGATTCAATACACGGAGGAGGGAGTAATTTAAATGAGTCCTTCCTAATTCATTTTATTTTGATATTAGATCTTTATAGTATTAATATTATGTAGCTAATTTATGGAATGAAATTTTAAAGTACAGGACAAATCACATTACTATTGTGGTAAATATCAGAAGAAAAGGGGAGACAAGAACACAGATGGTCCACACTGGATTTTGTTCAGGTGTTTGGTGATGAAACACTCTACCTGGATACCATGAGGTTTTAAAACGGGTAAATTTCTTAGGAATTTGGGTGTTTTCTGACTTTGACTGTGGAAAGAAAGAGTTAGGGAAATAGCTCTCAGCAGTAGGAAGATGTATCTTTAGTTAACCAATAAAGTCCTTATTTTGCTGGCCCTTTATCCACTCAACCATCTGTCATTTGTTTTATTACTGAAAAAGAGATTCCTTTTTCATCAAGAGACTTCAAAGAGGTCTCTTTGAAATTTGGAGATTTCTCTAACATAATCTCTGCTGCCTCTTTCTTGACAACCAAGAAATCCATGCCACATGGGACTGCAGCTGTTTGGGGAACGAAATGTTCACTAAATTGTCAACTGGTAGGTTCCCAGATCCCTAGAGGCTTGTCTACTGCTCTCACAGGCAACAGGAGCATTGACTTTTGCTGCTCCCATAATAACAAGAATTTATCCTTTTAGGATGGCACTTTCCTGGTTAGAGACAGCTCTAGAAAAACAATAACCAATCCATACGTCCTCATGGTGTTGTACAAAGAGAAAGTTTACAACATCCAGATCCGTTATCAGGAGGAAAGCCAAGTTTACTTGTTGGGAACTGGACTCCGAGGGAAAGAGGTAAGGACTTGTAGTTGTAAAATTTCCCCCAGTTCTCTATTTATGCCTCTCTGCATACTACCTACATGGAACCTTGCTGTAGCATTCTTTTGGGGTCCATACTGCCTGGCAACTTTAGAGTTAAGTCACATTGGTGAAGCCCTTCATTTACTGGAAGGAAATAAAATGGTAACAGTATCTACCTCTGCTACTTATATCTTTTATTCCAAATAGTCTAAAATCACATGTGTAACTTGAAAAATATATGTATGTTAGCATTTAAATTTTTAAAAATCCAGTTAGACGGTGCCAAAGGCAAGTCCCTTCTGTGACACAGAGGTGAATTAAGTCACCCCTGTGACTTAATAATTTTAACGTAAGATTACAGTGTATTTATAGGGCTGTGTCTTAAATGGACATCTGGAAAAATGACTTGGGTCACTGCTTACGAAAAATGGAAGTAAGGCCAATGAAGGTGGCCAGATTGCCAAAGACATTTTCCTCTATTTTTCCAAGGTCTATGCTAGTTGCTTTTGGGGTAGTTAACACAACTGGTGTGAAGGAAACCTTTCCCGGCTGCTTTTTGCAAAGGAAACTATAGCTAAACTTAATGTCCCAAACATGTTCTTTAAGTTCAAATTTCCAGGAGGAGGATCAGCTGAATCAAACATTTCCAGAATGAGAAACAACATACCCATAACTTCCACTTCACTCCAAATATTTTTAAGTTATGGTAATGTAAACCAGTAGAAAAAAAACCCCACATGATTTTGGTCACATGTTTGAATCACTGGTTCAGCATGGGTAGAGCTGCATAGGTCCTATAGAAGCACAGATGTCTGCCCTCCAGGACTTCTATTGGTCTAGTGTGGAAACACACAAATACAAACCACTCATTGCAGTTGCCCTGGAGGGAGGCACCTAGCAGAGTAGTCTTGGAGGAAGTGCATAACTCTGTCTGGGGTACCAAGTGACCTCTGACCCACATCTAGATGGATGGATGGGGGTTTCCCAGTCTGACCATCAGGGATAGGGTGATCCAGGTAATGAATGCAAAGACTTGCTACAGAGCAAGTGAGTGTGGAGGTGGCAGTGGGGACACGGCAGAGATCACAAAGGAACTATTATGCATCTTCAGACACCGGCAATGCTGTCTGACTTCCTGATTCCTTATACCTCCTAACATTGTTCGTGATTTAGAGTAAAGCAGGGATACAAAAACCAAACCATAGATAGAACGATCCTAAGGTAAGGCTATCATAATTAGACTCTCCCTGTCTCCCTCTCTCCCTCTCTCTATCTCTATAATATATATAATTTCCTATATGAGGTTAAAAATATATATACCTAGATACATATTTGTCTTTTATCCAAGGTTTGCTGGATATTGGTGAGGAATTATTTTTTTCAAAGTTCTATAGCAGAAATCATTAAAATATTTGCCAAAGTTTACATGTTTTTTCCCCATAATCCTCATACTTCAAGAGGTAGGATATTATGCAGATAAAAAAAACTGAGAGTGAAATTCACACTACCTATTCCAATGTTGATTTATCTCCCTATTTTGAATCTTTCAGGACTTTCTGTCTGTGTCAGATATTATCGACTACTTCAGGAAAATGCCACTTCTGCTCATTGATGGGAAGAACCGAGGTTCCAGATACCAGTGCACATTAACGTATTCTGCAGGTTATCCCTAGCAAGTTAGCCAAGCAAATGAACCTTCCTCCTGCCTCTGTCCCAGCCTGGGAAGATCAATCAACCTTGGTGAACCATCAAACACTCAGGGACGATTTGAACCCCTCAACACCAACACAAAGGTTTTGTCCTTTCCCTTAAGAAAGTGTTCGAAATGAAGACTGTCAAAGATCCCATAATATATTTATTCTTCTTCAATATTTGCAAAGTGCATGAGTAATAATGTTCACACTTGAAGTCTAGTAGTGCACTGTAATAATTCATTTTAAAAAGATGTGTATTTGAACACCCATTTCCACGTACAGTAGTTTACATACCTACAGAAACAATTTGGGGTAAGTTTCGAAACACTGAAATGGTAATTCAGTTATCAGTTTTTGGTAACACGTAAAACTGATTTTTTAAATAGCCAATCCTTTACCATTCAAAGCAATCATCAGTTTTATATGTATAATTTGAAAATTACTAAAAGTTAATTTCTCAAGAGCAATAATTTAAGAGGCTTCAAAAGTGTTTCATACTTATTTGGTGTTTTTGCTGGGGGGATTTTTGTATACTTTTTTAATGAAAAAGATAACTGCAGTTGGGATAACTTCCTGGAATTAAAATTAATTTGCCTTTTGCTTCACTTTTTGGTTCCTAAAACAACTTTGTTGACTTTATTTCATTCACACTATTATTTTTCTGTTTTAAAGCAAATTTAAGCGACAAATACCAAAAGAAAACATTTTAAATTTAGAGATGAGGCTTTGGTGTCATATACACCCGGATTTAATTTCATCACAACCGACACCCACACCCTACCTCCTCCACCCCTACCCAACTCCAAAAGCATCATCAAGTGATGTAGATTTTTACCAAAGTCTTCCTGGGAAGATGAAAAAGCAATGTATATATACATGGAAAAATTTGATCAGACTTTCCAATTAGATACCTTTTTTCTATTTTTATCCCCCTGACAACTGTCATAAAGCCCTCTCTTCACCCTTCCCCAAAAGGCTTTATAAATTCTTCAAAGCAATTCACTTCTTTCCTTCAACCTACATATCTCATTTAACAAAAAGTAGTAGGCATTTCACAAAATGAAAACCTCGCATTTAGTTAAGTTTTCCCCTTTGAGGCCTTCGTTGTTATTCCAAAACTTTTTTAAAAAATAATTATTTACTTATTTTTGGCTGCGTTGGGTCTTAGTTGCTGCGCGCAGGCTTCCTCTAGTTGCGGTGAGTGGGGGCTTCTCTTTGTTGCAGTGTGCGGGCTTCTCATTGCAGTGGCTTCTCTTGTTGTGAAGCATGGGCTCTAGGCATGCGGGCTTCAGTAGTTGTGTCACACAGGCTTCAGTAGTTGTGGCACGCGGGCTCAGTAGTTGTGGCCCGCACGCTCTAGAGCACAGGCTCAGTAGTTACGGCGCACGGGCTTAGTTGCTCCGCGGCATGTGGGATCTTCCCGGACCAGGGCTTGAACCCGTGTCCTCTGAGTTGGCAGGTGGATTCTTAACCACTGCGCCACCAGGGAAGTCCCCAAAACTTTTATTAATAAAAATATTTGGCTTCTCTGTTTAACCTAGGAGTTTTCTGAGTCACAAAGAATATCTTGCATCTTCACTTTCATGAGCGAATAGAAAGACCACTGGCACGATTTGCTAAGATAATGAGCATGTGGAGACTTTTAATCAATGATGATAAAAAGGATGCTTCACAAAACTTCATCCTTAGAAACTGGAAATTCTCAAATTAGGGTCCAGAACTCAGGAATTCTAGAGCTGAAAATCTTGCATTCATTTACCTGTTTATTCAATAGCATATTCAACAAGCATTTATGTCATGCCTATTCTGTGCACTGAGCTAGGTGCTGGGTAATGAGGATAGAAAACGCTACAAGTTCTGCTGACCTTGTGTCTTGCTTCATGGTATTCTATACTTTATGTTCAAAATTATCTAAAATGAAGGACATGGTAGAATTCAAAGCAACTATATAGTAGTGAATTATGTTTACAAGGTAAACGCTTATTATTTTAAGTTTTCGTTGGTGGAAAGGGACAGAAATTAGGAAGTTTTAGAATAAAGGTATCCTAAAACTAAAACCTATTCCACTTCAGTGACTGAAATGAGTGGTATCTGATGTTTTTATGACTAGCATTCTTTCTCCCCTTCTTCAGGCCATGGCAACTCTGTTCTTTTGGTGGGGTCTCTCCTTTGCTACAGACCCTGGCATATGATACCAGCCTCACCAAACACAGCTGCTCAGGACCCATCTTAATCAAAGCTGGGCCAATCAGGATCTTTCTCTGGAATGTTAAACACTGAGACAGAGAAGATCTCTTTCCTCTGGGATCCCCAAAAGATAATGCTGTACACCTGGAGTTGTCTACCATACCTCTACACCCTTCTACCTGGCATATGGAGGAAATCAGCTTTTAATAGGAGAGGATGAGGCCAATGTAAGGAAACAGAACCAGGATAGAGACATCTGATGGATTAGTGGAGGCCCTGAAATCTATCCCAACCATGGACTTCCAAGTCACATGACCCAATAAATGCTTCAGCTAGCTTGAGTTGCTTTTGGCACTTGCTACCAGGAGAGATCTGATTAATATAAAGCCATACCATACATTTATAATTTAGTAACTCTCTTTCAACCTAAGCCAAATTCGAGCATAGGGTAAAGGATAAGCAGTGCCTCATGGCCAATTTCCTATGTCATACTCTTGCCATTAATGAAATAAATTAGCCATTCCTTGAAACATTAAAACAAGAAAATAACAGCCTTCAAGAGCATGAAATGATTCTTTACAACTCAACATATTTTTATTTTGTTTTTTATTATATTAAATATATTAGTAAACTCAATTCTCCTAGATATGTGTTAATTCAACAATAAAAAGTTATCAATTCACAACAAATAAATATCAGATTAAAAAACTGTTAGAAGCAAGAGATACATCTGACATTTTAGACTCTTCAAAGAGGGGGTTGTTTCTTTCTGTTTCCTTTAAATCATCCGTCTTCACAGGATGACTAAAACATAGGGTAAGGTCACAAAGCAGTAACTGGGAGAGCTCTGTGTAAAACAAAATAATAGAAGACATTATATTGTAGCACATATGTCATAGGCAACTATTATTACTTTAAGGAGTTATTTCCTAATTCTTAATTTAGCTTTCTTTTAAGCGATTATTGCTCAAACCACAATTTAGATGTGCCCAATTTTGACTTAGAGTCAAATTTATATACTACAAAATAAGCATGATATAGAAACTTACTAGAAGGGCTCTTTAGCTCAAATTGTCAGTTATCTTAACTAAACTGCAATTTGATTTATGCAGATTTATGTATTTTTTAAATTACTATTTTTATCTGTTATACACGCACATAGTATAAAGAATCAAATAAGGCATGTTGCAAAAAATAGCAGCTCCTATTCTCCCAGAGGCAACGACTTTTAACTTTTTTGGAGCCCATTTTGTTTTTGTTGCTTTTGTGGTTCTCTTCTGTGTTTGTTTGTTTGTTTTGGGAGGGGTGGTATTTAACCTCCATATCTCTAAATGGCATGCATATTTCTTTTTCAATTTTAGGTATTATCTATTTGCTTCTGACCACAGAAGATTAAGATATAGCTCTTTTCACTTATACCCATTCCCCCACTGGACTTGAGGAACAATTTTTCTTAGCTCAATATTTAATGTTTACATTTTTCTTGATTATATAATCTTTACAGCTGAGTCTTACATGTTTCCCTTCCTGCAAGCTACCACTTAACCACAGTTAATAATTGTTTCCTTTTTTCATTGCTTAATTATCATGAATATATCCCAAATTTCTGCAGTTGGGTAAATCTCCTCTCAGTATAGTCAAGTGCCTTGACTATTCTATTGTTGAAAGCCTCTCCTCTCCTAGAGCTGTCTGATCAGCTCTAGTCTGGACTGACAGCTCTCTAGCACTGCTGTACAGCTCACATCTTGGGAACTCCCTTCACCATTATCCTAGGGTCTCCTTTCACCCCTCCCTTATGTGGAATATATTTTTCCAGAATCTCAGGTCTCTCTTTTTTTGGTCTACTCCTTTGTTTTGTGGAATGCAACCTAGGTAACTTCCTGAGGTGGGGAAATTTATGTCTGAAAATTTCTCTCTCTATACCAATGCTTAATAGATTGACTGGCTACAGAAATCTAGGTTGGACATCATGTTTCTTCAGATTTCCAAAGGCATTGCTGCATTTTCTTTTAGCTTCCAGTGTTTCTATGGAGAAATTTCATACAATTCTAATTCTTAATCATTGTTTCTCTTTAGAAGATTTAAGAATCTTTTTTTCTTCCAGTGTTCTGAAATTTTGTACTATTGTTTTTTAGTATGGGTCTATTTTCAATCTACTGTGATGGGCTCTTTCATTGTAAAAAGTCATATCCTTCAGCTCTGGAAATTTTTCTCGGATTATTTCTTTAATGACTTCCTCCCCATCCATTGTCTATGTTCTTTCTTTCTAGAACTCCTATTTATTGGATGTTGGACTTCCTTGTCTGTATTTTTGCTCTACACTCGAATTTTCTTCATTTTATCCTTAAACCCTTCTCCAGAGTTTATTTCTATGCCACACTTTTAACTTTGTTCTCTAAATATTTTTTATAGTATCCTGTTCCTTTTTCATGAACATAGCATCTTCTCCTACTTCTCTGTGGATATTAATGATAGCTTCTTGGAGTTTAATCTGTTTCTTCCCCATTGATTGAATCTATTTATTGGTTTTGTCTCTGCTTTTCCCATTAGATGCTTTCCTCAAATATCTGTTTTCCATACTTGTCTGCTCGTATTTAAGACTATGGTACTAAAAAGACAATTGGAAGTTCTTTGCCCATGGTGGTCTATATTGTGGGGTGATCTGGCTGGGTGTTTTGTTGGAGGAACCTCTGCTATCAGTATCTTTAGGTCTTTTCTCTTAGGCTGGTCTGATTCCTGAAAGAAAAATCTGCTTGAGGGTATAAATCTGGCTGCCAATGTCTTGTAGCCAAGTGGGTTTCCCCACTGTGGGTCTTGTAACTCAATATGTAAACTTTGTCTTAAGACCCTTGTTTTTAGTACTACTCTTTCCCTCAACTTGTAGGACTTTAAATTTAAATCTCAGGTCTACCAGTGACTAGTTGTATAACTCTGGGAAAGTTAGTTAACCTCTCTATATCTGTTTCTGTATCTGTAAGTGCCAATGGTATTATTTCCTACCTCATAAGGTTGTTATGACGATTGAGTCCATTTATGTAGAGCTCTTGGAAGAGTATCTGGATTACGGTAAATGCTATAAGTGTTAGCTATTGATATTATTACTTTTGGGAGAAAGTGGGGGTAACGGTGTTCGTTTAATCTTCCCTGTTTACCAGAAGTCTACCTTCCTAGTCTAGCTCTACAAGTCTTGTATCTTCACTGCCTGCCCTACCCCACTTTTCAGAAACACATTGATCATATTTATTTTATTTTACTTCACGAAAGAATAATTCCCAAACCAGAACAGTTAGATAATAAAGTTTGAGAAGAATCTAAAGCTTCTGTAATTGTTTTACATAAGTGCAAGCATCCGGAACCAATTATTCATTTAATCAATGTTTTTCAAGAGCCTATTATATAAAGGCACTGTGTTAAGTGCTTAGGAATACCCTTAAGGAGCTTACAGATGAGCAGGGATAAGAAAAGTAAGTAGACATTCAATTACAATACAGTGTGATAGGTAATATGAAAAGGTAGAAGAGATGATATACTGGTTTAAAAAAAAGTTTTCCACTGTAAGCAACCTTGACTAATAAGTAGCAGTTAACCTGGTGCGGTGGAGGTAGGGGTGCAAGAGTAGGCATTGCAGGAGGAGGTGTTAAGGCACGGGCACAAAAAGGAGCAAACGTGTAGATATGCAGATAGTTCAATGTGACTGGAACACAGGACGTGCAGGGAATAAAGAATGAGGTAACAGACTGGAGAGGTAGGCAGGGCCTGATCTCAAGGTCTTACAGTCCATTCTAGGAGGTCTGGACTTTATTCTGAGGACAATGGTGAGCCAACGAGCATTTTCAGCAGATTTACATTTTAGAAACCTAATCCTTGCCATAGTGTTTAGACTGGTTTTGAGAGATGATGAATTAAGCAGAGCTAACCCGATTCCTTTATATCAGGCTCCTCACAGCCTCTCTTAGTATGTACTATGAATTTGTGAGAGAAGTATATAGCATAAAGCCCTTCCCAAACTTATCTGATCATCCGTTGATGGACTCCGTTTCTATTGCACACCGTCTACTAACATCTTCTGAGACAGCAGTGTTCCCAGATCAAAGTCTGGGAAATGCTTGGGAGAACACATAGGAAAAGCATAACAGGCACTCGCTATTCCGTGCCTAAGTAACAGCCACTCCCCTCTTCTTCCTGGGGGCACAACTTGATTGCACTCGAGGTGATTCTTCCCCCAGCACCAGCAGTAAGTCCTGACTGGTCCAAATTGTTCTGTTCCCCTTGGTGGTGGCTGCTGTAGGATACACATGTGGCACAAATCTGGCCAAAGAAAGGAAAGGGGAAATGCGCTGGAGGGATCGGGAGAAAGGCTTATATAAGAGACACAGGCAGGGCTTCCCTGGTGGCGCAGAGGTTGAGAGTCCGCCTGCCGATGCAGGGGACACGGGTTCGTGCCCCGGTCCGGGAAGATCCCACATGCCGCGGAGCGGCTGGGCCCGTGAGCCACGGCTGCTGAGCCTGCATGTCCGGAGCCTGTGCTCCGCAACGGGAGAGGCCACAGCAGTGAGAGGCCCGCATACCGCAAAAAAAAAAAAGAGACACAGGCAAAGACAGTGTCTGTATATGGTCATGTCCGCAGGTAATGACCATGAGAAGTGACAAACAGAGTGAACATAACAGAGCAGAAATATGGAAAGAACCTAGTACCTGATGAAGTCTTTAAAACTCTGAGTTAGCTTTAGGGCTGCCCAACCTTGGAATCTTCTTATTATCTTCCATATTGTATAAGCCATGTTAAATTGGTATTTTGTTACTTGTAGGAAGGTCTCATAACTGACACAGAGACTGTCTTCAAATACCAAAGGTTTTCATAAGAATAACCACTACATATTCAGTGGTTTTCATGGTTAGAAATAGGACCAATGGATGAAAGAAATAGGGAAAAAGATTTCAGCTAGTCCATGAAGAGGAATTGTCTAAGATGGAATAGATTGGTGATATAGAGAGTTTCCCAACATAGGAAATGTTTGGTCAAGAATAGGTGAAATATTCACTCACGGAAATTTTACATGCCTGGGATAAAAATACAGAATATGTCTCTAAGGGGAGTGACTAAACATCATAACCTATAAGATCTAATCCTACTAGAACCATTAATTCACACAATCAAGCAAACTTACAGGTTTTGACTTGGAGGGAACTTTAGGGGCTTAGTAATGATTAAGGGATTCAGGGATGAAAATTCAAATCTGCTAACGTCCAGGTCAATGCTCAAACATAATGCATCTTCAGAGATCTAGTTCATATTACAGTGTAAGCATTTCTTAAGAAATAGAAAAATCCTAATTAGTTGGCAAAATTCAGTTTTGCCCCAGCAGAAGCACAAATTGACTCTACTATTTATTTTATAACAATGACATGCAAACATTTTAATCCAGTGATTCCATACTTACCTTTCATTTTCTTCAAGTCCAAAGAAATTGTGTTAATATTTTTAATTATGGCTTCCACAGTTAGCTTATGGTTGGTAACATTATTGTCAGACATCTGATTTTAAAAGAGAAACAAAAACAATGTATAAATCAGGAGTATTTGTGTATACTTTAAAAATACTTAAATTTTCAGCATTTCTGAAAGGAAAAATCTGTTATTTCAGAACTAAAATATTTGTGAAATTATAGTCTCTTTAGAGAGACTATAATGGCTAGAATTCTAACATACGAAGGAATCAACTTAATATTTTTCCAACTGAAAACACCTGTAACTGGAATTCTTAGGATGAGGTGTCTTCTTTAATCAAACCATATCCACAAGGTGGGGCCCTTACAATGGAAATGCAGATGTCCCCGTTTCAGAAAGCCTCAGCACTTATAAACTACCTTACAATTTAGCAATTTCATATAAGATCTTCTCTAATTTTGTTTATGTAAGTCAGCATCTTTTTCTAGCTTATGCTTGAATGACAGGGTCCGTACATGGTTTCTTTAAGTACATAGTAAAGCTTAAAATAAAATTTGATTATAATTCCTTGACTACAAAGATGGCAACATGGCCACTTCTATTTTAGCTTTGGGATTTAGGGCAACACACGTTTTAATTTAGCTGAAATGTGTAAATCAACGTGGTACTATGTTATATATAAAGTACATATATTTAGCCAATTGTGTCAGATAAAAATATAGAGAGATGTTTCTAGGTGATTCACTAGAAACTAACCTTAGCCATTCAAATATCTCGAAATAACTTGAATAAACCACAATTAGTGCACACAGCTCCAGAAGGTGGGCAGTTATGCGTGAGGCTGCTTGTCCAAAAATTGAAAACAAACTAACCTTGAAATCAATTCCTTGCCTCTGCCTTTTCCTGAGTCAGGGGTATTTATCCTATTTCACTCACTTCAGAGCCACTGTAAAGGAAATACATTTTTTTCATCTCCAGACAATGAAAAAACTACACTTCGCATCCACCTACAAGCCCCTAGGCACTGAAAATGGAATGGCAGCTATCTTACTTGGGCATGGCAAAGCCAAAGACCCAGGTTTGAGGAGAAAGGAAAGATGATAAAAAAAATAAAGGAGGTAGGGTGGGGATTAAAGAACCTTAAAGATATGAAGGTAAAAATAAAATACAAGTAAAAACCAAGAGGTAAGTAGAAACTGAATGGATGGAGAAATGCCCAAGAAAGTTGACCCTCTCCACTCTGGGGTCAGGTTATCCAGGACCCTCAGGTGCCCGTAGGTGGGGTGGGGTCAGAGGCCAGAGTGGCAAGGGGACCCTAGTGGACCAGAGCGAGGCCAGAGCTGGTCAAGCCTTCCCCAGGGAGCTCGGTCAGGATATCACTCAGAGAAAGGAGAGGCTGGTCAAACAGTGCTTCCCCAGGAGGTGGGAAGTGGAGACCAGGCTCGGGGGCCAAGGGAATAGGGGGTCGGAGGCCACGATACCACAGACTGAAGGCAGGAACGCAGCTTAGGCAATAACCCAGGGCCGGAGGCCAGGAGGCCAGGCCCTCCCCCTGAGGAGCGATTATTATCCCTTAAATTTTCCTTCTGAAGGCCAAGTCCTCCTCCTCAGCGTGACACGCGTGAGGAGCCCCACGCCTTAGGGGGCCACAGGCTGGGGCCTGAAGATGGAGCCAGAGGCAACCTCGAAGTTTCCGCAGTCCTCAGGCTCCCAAACCTATCAAGATAACGTGAAACGTGCTCAGCAGCCTTGACCACCGGCCCTCCCTGGAGCCGCCCAGACAACCGCTCCTTCTCGACCCGACAGATGACGATGCCTTTGAGGAAACTGGGCTCTTAGCCACGGGCTAGGAGACCTGGCGACCCGCCCCTCTTGGCGGCTGAAGATGCAACCTGAGGCAGCCTGGACATGTCAACAGTCTTCACCTCCAGCCCACACACCAAAACTGAATTAAGATTATTTAAAATCTGGTAACTCTGGGCAGCCCACAACACTAACCCCGTCGGTACCTACCGCGCCAGCCGTTACCAAAGTTCTGGCTGCTAAGTGGGGAGAGCCGGCAGTGGAAGTGAGACTGGGCTTCCTGATTGGCCAGTTTCTCTGCCTGGTGCATCCTGGGAGTTGTAGTCCCTGGCTAGGCCTCTGCAGAGAAGGTTCTGGATGCCAAGTAGGATGTGACTAGCACTACTGCATGGGCAGAGAGGGAGGGTTGAAAGGCATTTTGCCGCCTATGTGCCAGGCACCTGGCTAGGTGCTTTGCAGCCCTTGTTTGTGTTTAATTTTCACAGAATAGGATTGTGGTTAAGGTCAGACTCTGGACTGAAACTGCTTGGGCTTGAATTCTACTCCGTTGCTGGTTTAGCTGTAGATGTCCTCAGCTATCTTATGAGGGTAATAATAGCTGCTTTCTGTCTTCTTTTGAAGGTTAAGTGAGATAATGCATCACATTGGGCTTGGCAGATGACGTGCCCCATAAATGTTAGCTATCATCATTCCTATAAATCTGTACAGATGAGCTGAGAGGTGTACACTGGTATCTTGCCAAGTGGAGAAGTTGGGATTCAAGCCATCTCTGCTGGATTCCAAGAGGAATCGCTGTCACGACACCCTCGGGAATTGCCTTAGACTTGATGCACTCCAGCATCAGGTTCTATACAAGTCTGCCTTCACGAAGTCTCCCTTATAACACTCATAAGCCTCTTCAACCAGTCCCTTCCCAACAACCTTCAACACATAGTCTGTTTTTATTTTATATCCAATTATCTTCAGTTTAACCCTAGAGTTTGTCTGATGCAGAGTTAGATAAATGAACAGCGGCACAGAAGGACTGAACTTCAGTCCTAAGGATAGCTAGCTATGTGATCTTGGAAAAGAGTAACTTTTCTCTGAATCTCATTTTACTCATCCGTTTCCTTATGAGAGAAACGGGCCTGATCAGTGTTTTCTAAATCTTGCTCATTATTGGGCCACTGTTAAGATTGGTTGCCCTTGCTGTGTACCACCTACATTATTACCTTAATGCTTTAAATTTACTTCCCTTTAACATTTAAATCTACTTAAATTTTTTTATATCATCAATGTGAATGAAATAAAATTTAAGCAGAAGGGAATGGGAAAAATAAAGACAATGAAAATAAAACGTTTTTAATCATTTAGATATTTCTTGCTTCTCAATGGCTGTGATCCTGAAGCCTGAAATTCTTTGTTAAAATGGGTTATTAAGTATTAGAGAAATGTTAAAGATAGTCTAGTACAAACTGAGACTTTCTTCTTGACGTAGTCAGAAGAATTGAAAGAGTTGGATGGGGAATAACTCTAACAGTGTGACTACACATTGTTTAATGCCTCTGTACCATATAAAACATCACTCATATCCTTAGTGAGATATGTCCCTAAGATATGTCCCTAAGATATGTCCCAACGTAATCCTACATTGGTGAACGTAGGATTAGCTGCTGTCCAATACACCATCTCTGTGTGAGATTTCTTTATGCTTGTGGAATCTAAAAAAAGAAAGCAAGCAAATGTATAAAACAAAACAGAAAGAGACTCACAGAAACAGAGAACAAATTAGTGGTTACCGGGGGGAAAGGGGAGGAGGGGTGGTGTAAGATAGTGGTAGGGGACTAAGAGATACAAACTACTATGCATAAAGTAAATAAGCAACAAGAATACAGCACAGAGAAATATAGCCATTACTTTGTAATAAGTTATTAATTAGAGTACAATCTATAACAAATCTGAATCACTACGTTGTACACCTGAAACTAATATAATATTGTAAATCAACTATACTTCAATTAAAAAAAAAAGACTTCTTCATACTCAACGGGCTTCAAAACTCACCTCAATCCTGGAAAGAGTCTTCCAGAATTAACCCTACCCAACTCTGCAATTTCCAACTAGTCTCTCTGCCAATGCTTCCTTCACTCACTATTTTAACTGTGGACACTTGCTAGCGTCAGAGTCTTGCATTTTCTTATTTCTGATTTGTGTACTGAGCGTTTTTTAATCTATTTCTCCAAGTGCTGAGTAGGGGGGACAAAAAGAGGCACAGAAGTCCAGGGAATCAACATTCTTTCAGCATTCACTATATTATACATTAAGTTAGAAGTGTTCATCTTCTGACAACTCTCTGAGGTAGCTGTTATCACCCTCTTTGTATGGAAAGTGAAGCTTGAGCTCAGAGAGCTTAGTGCCTGCTCAGGGGCCACAAGAACCAGGTTCAGTTCCAAGCACAGACCCTGTCTGTGAGACTCCAGAACCTTCTGTGCTTTTCATTGTACCAAGTTGTCTGCCAGTCCAGGACACCATCTTTTGAAACATGATGGAAACAAGTACACCATGGCTTTGAAATGATTTGAGCTTCACAGACTATTGAATTTGAACACACACAGACTAATATACAAAGGAGCATATAAATACGGAGTGACCAACATAGGGTGAGCAACATTTATTCTCTGAATTAAGGATATCATTAACAAAACAAAATTAACTGCCACTACTGTTTTATACGAGCAGAGATAATTTAACATCAAAAAGGAAGGAAGAAAGAAAAGGAAGGAAGACAGAAAAAGAAGGAAGATCATAATAATTTTGGAATAGGACTACCTTAACAAAAATCTTACTGGATGTGTCTCTTTGCCTCTCCTTCACTGATGCAGACTAGTGAAAACTTCACCTCAGATCTGCATGATTCTGGATGTGTGTTTGGAAACTCCCCATAGATAACAGCAGGAGAAAAGAAGGTGTTTAAGAGAAGTGGGGTGAAAAAGGTAGGTGGGCTAAGAGAGCATTGAGGCTGAGAATTCTGAAAATCAAGTGACTATGGGGGCTGGGGCTGAGTAGGATGTGGTGTCTCTGGGGCCCCAGTGTCCCCAAAACACTGAATCCATTCATCCGCAGTGTCCAGCAAGTGTTTGCAGGACCTGCTTCAGCTCAAATACCTGTGGACTAAGATTCTGCTCACAGGATTTTTGATTAAATCTAAAGACCTTCTACCCATACATAGTTCTGATCACTTCTTATGAGTATGTCCAAACTACTGTACTTGGGAAAAAGTCATTAATGAGCCTTTAAAAAAAAAAGAATTAACTTTGTGTTTCTTCTAAATTAATGTTATAAGAAGGAAAAAGAGATCTGAAGTCAGAAAAAGATAGATTGTAATAATGTATTTTCCTCCATAAAAATGTCTTAGAACAATGATGACTACTTATTGTAGTGCTTTCCCTCCTCAAGTTACTATAGATTCCGTCTTTTTTCCCCTAAGAACGTAAAACTTTAAAAGCATGATTTGCTAATTAAGGCTTGAGACTGTTATAGATGAGGCCCTAAAAAAATCTATCTTCCTACCAAATGTAAAATAGACAGGTAGTGGGAAGCAGTCGCATAGCACAGGGGGATCAGCTCGGTGCTTTGTGACCACCTAGAGGGGTGGGATAGGGAGGGTGGGAGGGAGACACAAGAGGGAAGAGATATGGGAACATATGTATATGTATAGCTGATTCACTTTGTCATAACGCAGAAACTAACACACCATTGTAAAGCAATTATACTCCAATAAAGATGTTTAAAAAAAATCTATCTTCCTTAATAAGTTTGCAAATACAACACTTTACTGAAACCCAACACTGGTTGCTATTGTTGATTCTAATGTTAATCGAATAAAGGAGATTAAAAAGCTGGTAAATTCTCCCATAAAGAAAAACGCTGTTAGAGAACAACAAGGTGATTAAGCACTTTATGGAGCTGAGTGTGAGTGCCTCAGTTAGTTTTATTACAAATTCTTGACATAAAGTCTTCATTTCCAGGAAAACAAATTGAGTAAATTATCTCACATCTTCCCCTTGTTCTCAGAGTTCCCATTCCCATCCTCCCACAGCTCATCGTAAATTACAAGTGCTGGTCTCTGTGCCTAGGGCTGGCTTCCTGCTGGAGCATCAACTCCCTTCTGAATATTGCTTTGTGCAACTCCTGTGTACACAGATTTGGGAGGTAATGAGCGTGTGCTTGGATCATTCCCTGAGGAGCATGACCTGTGTCCTCGCTCATTAGAACAGCCAATGGATTGGGAGATTGGGATTGACATATATACACTAATATCATAAAATAGATAACTAATAAGAACCTGCGGTATAAAAAATAAATAAAATAAGATTCAAAAATTAAAAAAAAAAAAAAGAGAAGAACAGCCAATGCTTTCGCCATAGCCAATCACATGAAGGAAGGAAGACAGCACATGGCTTCTGCCTCTGGTCTGAAGTGGAAGTTGGATTAGCTGCCTTCTGTCTTCCATAGAAGCTGAGATTACATTTTGGACCGAGTCATTTTCTTTTTCTCTGAAACACTTCTGAACTTTAGAAAGAGGTTATTAACAGAAATCCACATGGATCACTGCATTAACTAAAATATTTTGATTTCTAATTAAGAAATTACTTTATGTAAAAATCCTGCCATTTGTGACAGCACGAATGGACCTTGAGGATATTATGCTAAGTGAAATGAGCATAATTCACCTTTCAGACAGAGAAAGATGAATACCGTATGTTGTCACTTATATGTGGAACCTAAAAACACTGAACTCACAGAAACAGAATGTAGAATGGTGGTTACCAGAGGCTGAGTGGTGGCGAAAATGGGAAAATTTGGTCAAGCGGTACAAATTTTAAGTTATAAGATGAATAAGTTCCAAGGATGTAATGTACAGCATGGCACTCCAGTTAACAACACTGTATTGTATACTTGAAAGTTGCTAAGAGAGTAGAGCTTTACTGTTCTCCCCATCACAGCAACAACATAGTAATTGTGTGAACTGAAGGGTGGGTGAACTAACCTTATTGTGGTAAACATTTCACAATATATCCATGTATCAAATCATCACACTGTACACTTTAAACTTACGTTATATGTCAGTTACATCTCAATAAAGCTGGGCAAAAGATAAAGTTCTGCGCCAACATTTCCCTCTGAAATAGGAAGCTACCCAAATAGAGTTGCCAATAAAATATGGGACATCCAGTTAAATCTGAATTGCAAGTAAGCGACAGATAATTTTGTTACTATAAATATGTCCTTACTATAAATATATCCTGTTACTATAAATATTGTACGGCACATAATTATATTAAAAATTTGTTTATCTAAGAATCAAATTTAACTGGGAATTCTGTACTTTTATTTGCTAAATCTGGCAATCCTATGCCCAAAACACTACAACCATGAAAAGAAAAGCAAACAGTCTGAAGTCTTGTAGATTCAGTAGGTATGGAAGCCAAGAAAATATTGAGGTTTTCCAACTTGATGTCTAAAATAATAAAATGCAGACACTTACTGTGCCAGAATTTGTCTCCCTCCTTCCTTCAACATTCTTGTAACCCAAGAAAGAAGATGCGTCTTTGAGAAAGCAGATGGACAAAAGCCGACAGTATTCAACATGGTGCTGTTTTTGACAGTTGCTTGCTATGCCTGTTTGCCTGAAAACTCTTTGCACTTGGCTTTTCAGAAAATGCCTTCATCCAGCAAGGCATATTCATGACACAAGTTGGATTTATTTTCAGAGATCCATCAATCAGGGAAAACCTTCTCTGTCCCTAAATAAAATGTGTTTCTAATTCTATCATGTCAGCCCTCCATCTCCCAACAATACTTCCCATGTTTATTAAAGACATAGATCCTGATCAGGTGTTTCTCCCTCTGGGCATTGCCCCCAATGCCCACACCTCACTCTCATCAGCCAGCCATGTAATGAAAAATGAGTGCCTTTATGAAAAAAAAAAAGTATTATGTTCATGAGGTCAATTACAATAGACTCTAAGTGTGCACTCACTTTTTTAAAATGAAAAAAATGTATATGTGCATAAAAACAAGTTTGGAAGAATAAACACCAAAATGTTAATGATTATCCCTGGGTAGTGAGATTTATGGGTGATTTCACTTTTTTGCATTTATTTATTTAGCCCAGCTGTAACTTTAGTCCCAACCCATCTTCTCTATAGTTTAAACTCTCCAGAGCATTTCTCACCATGTTAAAATATCAGTCACTTTGAGGCAGAGCTTCTCAGACTTGACAGTGTAGAAAAATTACTAGGGAGCTAGTGAAAATGCAGATTCCAAGGCTCTCCCCAATGACTCTGATTTAGTAAATCTAAGCTGGGGCTCCCTAAATCTGCATTTTAAATCCCTCCTCTTCCATTCTAACCTAGGGGAACTATGGACCATATTTTGAGGAATATTGACTTATGGCTTCATTGAGCATTTTCTACATAAATTAAATGTGTGACCATAGTTGCAATTTATTTTGGCTACTGATGCCAGAGTTCAGTCATTTTTGAAAATTTTATGTGTATATATGTATATAAAATATAATAAATGTATATAAAATAATATATATACATTGGGTTGGCCAAAAAGTTCGTTTGGGTTTTTCCGTAAGATCTTATATGTATACATGTATGTATATAATTTTCAGGCATATATCAGGTCCACTTCATTTCTAATTAAGTGTTTGGGGCAGAAGCTCCCCCCCTCCCTGGGAATAGCAGCAAACAGAGACTCACAAGGTCTGCTTGATTCTGGGAGGGGGGAGGAAGGAGATGGATATTCCAGCTTCAGGTGCTTCCTAATCCAGGTCTTTATTTCTTCTATTTCCTAGCCTTTTTGTTTGTCTGCTTCCAGTTTCACTTGCCAACATAATGTAAACTCCAGTGCTAAGGTCTGAGATTTTACATGATTTTCTTTAATATTTACATTTTAATATGTAACTTTTTGTGCTAAAAAACTCCCTACTGCTAGCCCTGCTGCCATTCCCCTGGTCTTGGAAACCATCCCCCACCCCCACCCCTCTACCCCGGCCTGTGTTGCTTGCTATAGCATCCCTACTGGCTTCCCACTGCTGCTTTTGCCCCCATGATCTGCTCGCTCTGCACACTACAGGTGGATGTGCTTTATAAAAGGTAAATTAGATCATGGCATCTCCTGCTCAAAATCCTCCAGCGGTTTCCTACAGTCCACTTTGGAAGAAGCACAGAGCTCCTGACCCTGGTCTATAAGGCCTTATGAGCTCCGGTTTCTGTTTGTCTCACACATCTTTCAGTCCTAGAACATGCTGACAACTGTTTTGCAGTTGTTTCCTTCTGACCCTCCCAAACTGGTTTCTTTTTATGCTTTAGGGTTCAGAGAGGCCATCCTCTAATATCACACCATCCTCTCTCTCAGCCCCTTATTTGTTTCCATATAATACTTGATTTAAATTGTACTTTTTAAATTTATGTTTCTCTTTACTTTTCAGTTTTGTTTGGGTTGGTCTCTTTCACTGTTACTACATATCTTTTATAAGGGCAAGAAACTATCATTGTGCTCACCCTTGTCTACTCATTGCCTATGATTGTACTCTGTGCCTAGCACGATTCCTGGAACACAGTTAGTGCTCAATAAATCTTGGTCCAGTGACTGAATGAAGGGGTTGGCCTGCTACAGTGGTATGCTGAAGAGTCAGAGAAACCAGGGTGTGCATCGACGTCCGTCACTCTGCTGGGCCCTCAGCAAAGTTCTGACAGTGGAAGTCATACCTTCGTGGCTTCTAAAGCCCTCTGATGGAGGGACAGTTCCCATGGTGGTCAAGGAGAAAGTGGATGAACCACAGAATCTAAACACTGAATATTCTTAGTTTTTTTCTGCTTTCTGATTCATCCTGGCGCACAGACCAAACATCCAAGAGAGCAATAAAAAGCACACTCATGGCTGTCCTAGAAGGCAACAACACGCCTGAGAGCTTCAAAGCAGCCTCGTGTGGTGTGGGAAGAATTATGAAACTCTGATAAAAGAACTCTCTTGGCTGTGGATCAGCATTTGAATAAAAATCAAATGACTTAGGATCTGTCCAAAATGAAGGATGTTTTAATACCTTGTGTGTAAAAACACTGATATTTTGCTTCTTTTTTATTAAACAGATTTTATTATTTTTCAGAATCTTGTCAGCATAATCATTTTATGGGTGGATGAAATATTCAACCCTGCTGATGCAGGAGTTCTTTCATAGCAATTACCTTGTGGCACTTTCGCTGTAATGAGGTTTTCACCGAAGATTTTTCCCCGGGTCTGTGTAATAAATGAAATATGACCAGAATTTAAATTTGTCAATTACAAGCAAGCACAGTGCATAAACACACAACAGAGCCATGAATTCCAAATCGCAGGCTGTTGCTGGGGGGCAGATGCTCTGAAAATTAAAATGGAAATAAAACTACTGACTGGCAAGTGAAAAGTGGCCCCCATAGAAAGCAAATCTCCCCTAACACTCATGCACGATTCTACCCAACAGGGCGAGCTCTTGATTACAAATTCTTTACCGTGAAACTGACAAATCAAGCAGCAAGTAGTGAATTTGTGTTCAAATAATTTACATTGGCCTCTGATCTCTTGCCCTATGTCTTCCTATGTTTCTTGAAGCTAGATCAAAAGGATTTTGGACACGGCGGGCCAGAGCTCACAGCAGTATGCAGCCTGATGGTGGTGTTCTGTCTGAGTGGTTCAAGGAGAGACAGACTTGGGGACAGGGTCTGCTGTCTCCCAGCAGTTGCTATATTCACTGACCTGACTTCAATAATTGCTCCTGTGGGGCCCTCTGCCGACCATCTCTTGTACAGGGAGAAATTCTAGGTGTCTGCAACTGTTGAGGACTCTTGACAAATCGTTTATTTCATTAAACGAGCCACAAAACAAGAGCAACTTTTTTTGAACTGCATATATAAGAAGGCCTAGGCAAGGGAAAAGAAACACATTTTCGTAAACTTATCGAGTACCGTGCATGCATTCATGCGACAATTCTTTCTTGAGTATCTCTTGTGTGTCAGTCACCAAGTTTTAGGCATATAGGGGTGAGCCCAAACTGACAGTTCTCTTGCTGGTCTGCCAGTGGACATGGATAGCTCGTGGTCTGGAGGAAGAGACAGACTGGAATCCACAAACAGCTCGATTTAATTAGGGGCATGCCATGTGTTGGGGGCAGCTTTCAGGAAGAGTGTCCCTGAGGTAGGGACATTCAGGCTGAGATCAGAAGGAGAGAAGGACATTCCAGGCTGAGGAAACAGCCTGTTCATGGGCCCTGCCTCAGAAGACAGCTTAGTTCATGAGAGGGCTTGAAAGAATGTCCAGCAAGGCTAGAGAGCAGGGAGCAAGGGGATGCCTAGGGCAAGAAGAGATGGGAGAAGGGGCAGAGGCCAGACCATGGAGGTTGTGTGGAGAAATGCAGTCGCTCCTGAAACCCATGGGAAGCTACTAAGGGCTCTTAGACAGGTAAAGACTGGGAATGGTGGTGGTTGATAAGATCATATTTGTGGTTTGGAAAGATGGCCCTGGCTTCATGATGGAGAACAGATTGAAAGAGGGAAAGAATAGGCTCAGGAAGTCCAGTTAAGAGTCTAGCTGAATAGTCCGTGTGAAAGTTGGCAATACCTTGTTTAAAATGGTGTGCAGAGAGATGGAAATGAAATCAAAGAGTGTTTAGGGGATAGAATTAACATGGACTTGGTGATGAGTGATACATGGTGCTGGAAGGTCAGGAGCATTAAGCATGGCCTGCATTATCTCCTTATTGTTAGAGCCTTGCAAAATAGCATCGTTCCCATTGTACACCTGAGGACAAAAATGGGCTCAGAGCGGTTTAGTTTTGGGCTAGAGATTATTCAGGTGGGAAGTGGCAGGGCCATATGCCTACTACTCCCCTGCAGTGTCTCTGAGATCCCATGGGGATATTTGCCCAGGAACTCATCTCTCCCATGTACTCTCAATGTATCCCCTACTTCTTGAGAACACCCTAAAATGCTTACTGTATTTGTTTCTTTGTCTGTCTTTCCTGCTAGCTTGTTGAGGCCTGGGCCTTATTTGTCCCTGTACTGTCAGTAATTAGTCCAGTAATTAGTCAGAGTGGGGACCAGGGAGGGTTTGTTGAGTGAATAAGAAACTTTCACCAGTCTCTCATGGAAGGGAGCCAGTTGGAGGTCACTGTGTGTTTTTAACATTCTCACTGACCTAATTCTCTCTTGCATCAGGACCACAGTTTGGGATTTTTTTGTTGGGAGGCTCGAAAAGGACTTTCAAGAAGGATTTAGAAGTTTCTAGTAGTCTAGTGTGGTTAAAAAAGCATAAGCTTTGGAATCATATGTCTTTGAATTTAAATCTTAGCTCCTCAGTTTATAAGCTGCACATCCTAGAGTTACTTATCCTTTCTGAGTATTCATGTCCTCATATGTAAAACGAGGATAATTTAAGTATTTACTTAATTGGGCCGTTGTGAAGATTGCATCTGAACATCTTTACCAAGGGCTTGGCACATTAGTTTATAATTCCCTGTTTTTGTAGAAAAGAAGGGGCAAGGCTTCATGGCTAGCCAAGAAGGCAGATGGGGCTGGGAATGTCTCTCCATTTGGCCTCAAAATTCCTGTCGCTTACAGACTCCTCTTCCTGTGGTTTATTCTGGAATAAGGAAAGAGGAAGCTGGCTCTCTGGGGGTCCCTGACAAGCTGACAGATGGCCCCTAAGGCAGCTTTCAACAGAGAGCTCTTTTTTATTATTATTATTATTCTTTGTGATTTACAGTGTGTGCCTACAAGCCTCTGGGCATGATCATGGGGTAGGAATGGAATTAATAAATCGTATCGGGTTCCTGCTTAATTCACGGCTCTGACAAAATTAAAAATGGAGACAAGTAGGAGAACCTAAGCAAACAGTGTCCCATAGCCTGGATTCTGGGGCACAGGAGGCTGCGGGAAGAATGTTGCCTAGCCAGAACTGCAGCTGGAGCCAGACAGATATCCAGATGCAACAGAGGAGCCTGAGGACGTGCCAGAAAGCAACAAGTCTTTCCAATTGAAACCTTTTGATTTAAGAAACCCAGGACTCTGGGATCATATACGCACGGGTTCAAATCCTGGCCATGTGGCTTATTTCTGTTAGCTGAGCAAATGGCTAAAGTCACACAGCTGGTTATTTGCAGAACCAGATTAAGATGTAAATCTGAATCCAAACCTGTGGTTTTTATACACTGTGGGAGAGGAAAAATAGTTTTCTCTCTACCCTTCTAAGTTCTTGGCTACAACTCCCTGTAATAAAACACAGATTTTATTACAAGAGAAAAACAAACAGGAGTTTATTAAAATTGTTAAAAAACAAAATTCAACGGAGTAAATTTTAAAGATCTTACTGGCTTTATGCAACAATTCATGAATCAGGCAGCATCCAAGCCAGCAGAGAGAAAGACGCTCTGAGTAGCTGTACAAAATGAGAGACTTTTATAGGCAAAAGGGAGCAGGAACAAGAACGTTATACTAGGCAAAGAAGTGGGTTGGTTACTGTAAGGTTACTTTCCTTTAGGGGTTGGCAGGGGTCTATCGGGCAGATGACCTCACTAGTGCCAATCAGGTGATTCCTGATCGACTGGTTTAAGATTCCTTTTCTGGGGGAGCCGAAACTGTAATTTCACTAAGTCAAGCCTCAGCTTTGTGGATTCAGGGCTTAGCATAAGCAAGTCCATTTTAAGCCTGTTGTCTTGCTTTTAACAACATGTGTTCCTTTTGTATACACGGGAGATACCCAGAGAAACTGAGTAACTCCCTGA
This sequence comes from Monodon monoceros, assembly GCF_005190385.1. NCBI lineage: Eukaryota > Metazoa > Chordata > Mammalia > Artiodactyla > Monodontidae > Monodon > Monodon monoceros. The sequence continues at coordinate 145,116,819 of NW_021703768.1, read as the reverse complement.
GATGGTCCAAGCCTCCACCTTAAATACCAGCTTCCAATAAAGACAAAAGAAAGTTGGGGAGAGGAAGAGAGGCTGGTTATGAGAAGTTCCCAGGAAAGACACAGCAAACAGGGGTAAGGTTTGCTATACAGACTTAAGTCAGTGTCTTCTCCATTGACCAGAGTTTCTTCTGATTTAGCGTTATCCTCCTCTTCCTGGTACAGGGTCGGAGACGCCTACAAATATATATGTCCTTTATAAATGTAAATGTCCCTTACACAAGGGTAACTTCTACTCTGTTTAAGAGCTTCTCTTGTGTCTGCAGTTTCTCAAAAATAATCAGCTCAAAATAATCCTGATGCCAAAAAGGCATATTTTGGGGTGGCATATTCTGCAACCCTTCACAATCATGTTATATTGTTTATGAACATAGTATAGCATATTATTGTTGCTTAAGTATTTACTGCATAACTATGAGTTCCTTAAAATAAATGCCTGGTATACATAAGGAGCTCAATAAATGCATGCTGAAAGTTTTGCTGTCTTAGATTTTTCTCCCCTGAAATTCCCTGCCGCCTCAATACCCCACTCTCACCTCGCAAACAATTACACCAGTCCCTGGAAAAAGCATCTTAGAGAAAAACATCTCAAGATCTTCACAAATTGCCTACTTCACAATATAAAAATAAATATCTGTACAGTATGTCTTTCAAATCTCATTTCCCTCCAGTCATGACATTCCAGGGTAAACTCTCACGTCGCACATTGACCACTGACTTTTTTCCCCCATTACTTGATGGCCACTTTTCGCAATGAAGTATGGTTTTGAACTTAGGAGAATTGCCTCATGTGTGCTGCAAAGTCAAGCGGTGATGAATGTGATGAAGGGGGAGCTGAGCTCCCTTACTCCATCCCCAGGACAGCAGGATTCGAATTCTCCCCTCAGCAAAATATCAACCTGTCACTCACTTACCCCTGGGGTGCTTGCCCAGAGTCAAAGCCAGGGAACCCCAGGCCAAGGGTCAGTAGTATTGTAAAGTCCCTGTGGGCCATTCCTCCCCCAAGTCCAGGCTCAACCCTTTTTCGGTCCACAAATACCCACCCCCATTTTGATCCTGAGCTTTCTAATATTTCCAGGCTTATGTCTTATCGTAGTCAATATATTATTTTTAATGTAAAATTTTCCTAGTTACAAAAACAAAACCATTGTGGAAGACTCAGAAAAGTGCCCCAAAAGTAAAACAAAAAATCACCTGTAATCTCTCCACATAAGGACTATAACTGCTAATATTTTTGCACAAAACCTACTAATCTTTTCCCCCACTTATTCTGCAGCTTTGGAAAAAGAATTTTCCTTCAAATATCCTTATGTTTAAGAGGAAAAAAAGTCCTTATGTTATCCCTTCCAGAAAGAACCCAAATTATTCTCATAATGTAAACTCTTTCAAATAAACAGTCTGTCAAAACTGTCCCTAAGTCATTTGTTGCTATAGCAACGCTTGGCCCTAAAGTGCAGTTAACAACCCTCCTGACTCCAGCCTCCAAACAGAAGCCGCCATTATCTCCCTCAGAGCTCTTCAGAGGTGCTCACTTTGCCAAACTATACATTTAAATTAGCAGCTCCCTTCTTAGTGGATACAATTTCTTTTGCTTCATACCATGCCCCACCAGGGGTCTGAGAAAGCAGTTAGGGCAATAAATTGAGATGCGAAGGGTTGGCAGCAGCTCCCCTTTGGTTGGTGGCCTTCTGGGGATCTGAGGTAAATGCAGATTCTTTTCTTCTGGTGCCATCTTTGCTGGGCGCACCGACTATCGTCTTGGATGCATGTCACCCAGGGCAAAGCAAGGTAGATTTCAGCATATGGCTTCAATCCAATTATAGCGAAAATTCTGACGGTGCCATATTTAACCAACCCCATGTAACTTTTTTGAACTAAAAGTACTGAGAAAAATCTCACACAGGACATTCTGGAAAGCTCTTTGTAATGTTATGTACAGGGGCAGAATATTACAGCTGAAGGGACGAGGGTTGGTGATGAGGGAAGTTATTCAAAGTGCAGAATATACATTATTTCATTTGATTCTGACAACAACCCTATAAAGGCAGGCAGTATCTTTTCTTTCCTGTTTTAAAGATGAGGATGCAGAAGCTTAGAAAGATTAAATGACTTGCCCAAGGTCCCTGACCAGAAAGTAGTAGAGCCAGATTCAAACCCAATCTACCTCGAGGCTGCTCTCTTGGCGCTTATGACATGTTGCCTTGAAGGACAGGAATAGACATGAATGGAGCTCCTATTCTTTGCACAAAATGCTAGAGGTTTTACATACAGTGTTTAAACGTCGTGATTGGCCTGGGTGGACACTGTCATCCCCATTTACCAGGTAGCGAAGCTGAGGCCCAGAGATATGGTGTGTCCAAGGTCGTCCAGCCAGTAGTATAGAGGGACTTGAACTCACGCAGCTGGGCTTCAAACCCTGTGCTTCTTCCTCTGTACAGCCTTGCCTGGTATCTAGAAATCATTAAGCCTACTTCCCTCTGTATACAAATGAGGAAACTGAGGCCTGGAAATACTAAGTGGCTAGCCCAAGGTCATCGCTCAAGTTCCAGAGACCACCTCCCTCCAGGCTGACAAGAGTTCCTTGGCTGACCTGATATGCAAATAGCCCCCTTTCAATGGCCAAATCGCAGGGTGTCTGCAAAGCAACTGCACTTGAAGAGTGTGGTTTACTGTGGGATTACAGTGGGGTCTTGAGCCATTGCTGCTCTGTGCTTGGCCATCTCTTCTCCCTAACCTGCCATTGTCAAGCCTCACATCCAGGGAAATCCATCCTAGAAGTGAAGCATCAAAGTGTTTCCACCGAATGATATTTCTTTTTTTTTTTTTAAGTCTTTATTGAATTTGTTACAATATTGTTTCTCTTTTATGTTTTTTGGCCAAGAGGCATGTGGGATCTTAGCTCCTAGCTCCTCGACCAGGGATCGAATCAGCACCCTCTGCACTGGAAGGCGAAGTCTTAACCACTGGACTGCCAGGGAAGTCCCCTGAAATGATATTTCTTTCTTTCTTTCTTTCTTTTTCTTTAACATCTTTATTGGAGTATAATTGCTTTACAATGATATGTTAGTTTCTGCTGTATAACAAAGTGAATCAGCTATACGTATACATATATCCCCATATCCCCTCCCTCTTGCGTCTCCCTCCCACCCTCCCTATCCCACCCCTCTAGGTGGTCAGAAAGCACCGAGCTGATCTCCCTGTGCTATGCAGCTGCTTCCCACTAGCTATCTATTTTACATTTGGTAGTGTATATATGTTCATGCCACTCTCACTTCGTCCCAGCTTACCCTTCCCCATCCCCGTGTTCTCAAGTCCATTCTCTATGTCTGCGTCTTTATTCCTGTCCTGCCTCTAGGTTCTTCAGAACCAATTTTTTAGATTCCATATATATGTGTTAGCATAAAGTATTTGTTTTTCTCTTTCTGACTTACTTCACTCTGTATGACAGACTCTAGGTCCATCCACCTCACTATAAATAACTCAATTTTGTTTCTTTTTATGGCTGAGTAATATTCCATTGTATATATGTGCCACATCCTCTTTATCCATTCATCTGTCGATGGACACTTAGGTTGCTTCCATGTCCCAGCTATTGTAAATAGAGCTGCAATGAACATTGTGGTATATGCCTCTTTTTGAATGATGGTTTTCTCAGGGTATATGCCCAGTAGTGGGATTGCTAGGTCATATGGTAGCTCTATTTGTAGTTTTTTAAGGAACCTCCATACTGTTCTCTATAGTGGCTGTATCAATTTACATTCCCACCAACAGTGCAAGAGGGCTCCCTTTTCTCCACACCCTCTCTAGCATTTATTGTTTGTAGATTTTTTGATGATGCCCATTCTGACCGGTGTGAGGTGATACTTCATTGTAGTTTTGATTTGCATTTCTCTAATGATTAGCTATGTTGAGCATCCTTTCATGTGTTTGTTGGCAATCTGTATATCTTCTTTGGAGAAATGTCTGTTTAGGTCTTCTGCCCATTTTTGGATTGGGTTGTTTATTTTTTTGATATTGAGCTGCATGAGCTGCTTGTAAATTTTGGAGATTAATCGTTTGTCAATTGCTTCATCAAATGATATTTCTGATGTTAGGTCCTATTTATTACTTCTGCTCCCTGTGTGCTGGGTCATTGAAGGTGGTGGTGTCACTTCTGCTTCCAAAGGTCACAACTGCTGTCGATCATCCTCTCAAATGACCTCTGGTTCCAGGTTCTGGTAACTGCCTTCTCCCCTTGTCCCTTCAGGCTATGGATAGAAATGGTGCCATTTTTAGCCATGGTGCTACTGCCCCATAGCTTTCTTCTTTATCCAATCTTTCCCACACCTTTGTAAACTGTCTCTTTAAAAACTCTCTCCAGTCACCCAGTTTGAATGTTTCCCTCTGGGACCCTGAATGATTCACTGCCCCAGTTATTCTCTGACTCATCACCCAGTTTATTTCCTTCCCCAAACTTACCACAGTCAGTAATTGTTTTATTTATTATGAATTTGCTTTCTTAATGCCTTTCTCCGTTCTACAATGGCAGCTTCAAGAAGAACAAGTCTTTGTTGATTTATTATCAAATATTTTCTCCTAATGTCAGGATGGCCATCTTCTCAGCCCAGTTGTCAGTTCTGTAGGAAGTTTGCAGAGAGACCTCTGGAATGATTGGTTGCAATTGAGCGTAATGTTGGCGGCCACCTCAACTGAAAAGTTCCCTCTGAGACTCTGTTTTTAGGGTGAGAGCAGAGGTGGCATTTCACAGCTCTGTCTGACCCTGATTGCTATTTGCTTCTTTGGATTTGTCCCGGATGATTCCCACTGCCATGATGCTGTCTGTGAGGAGCATTATTATCATCGTGCTGAGGTCAAATTCATCTCACCTCACAAGTGGATTCCACTTGCTATGTGCACTGAATAGGGCTGTGGTGCTGTGGCCTGTACCCACTAGAAAGGGAAACCCACCTGTGCAAAACATGACCTGCCTTCAGCCGCTGTCCTCGGACGTTCAATGTCTGGGTGAGAACTGTTTGATGAATCACATGAAAAGAAATGAAAACCTCACCCATGAGTCCATCCAGGTAATTTCTCAAAGGCCATTCAGGAAGAGCAATGGGACCTCCATTTATTTGGTGCCAGAAGGAGGGCCCCCACTTCAGACACACAGGGACCAGCGCTCCCAGCATCAGGGGTCCCAGGGAATCCCCCAGCTGCCTTCCAAAGATAGTCTCACCTCCACTTCACTGGCCAAAGCTTGCAGTCTCTCATCAGCATGAGAGACAGGCCTCATTGAGTTTGAAAGTTCAGCCTCTGGAGTCTGGTAACTTGGTTCAAATTCTGGGTTCTCCACTTACTAGCTCTGGGTCTCTGAGCAACTCACTTAACTTCCCTGAACCTCAGTTTTTTCATCTGTATAACGGGAATGCCGTCAGTCTTCTGAATCTACACACGTGGAACCCGGAGATACGGAGGGCAGATGGTACTACACATTTTTATATAAGGGACTTGAACATCTTTGGATTTTCGGTATCTGCAGGGGGTCCTGGAACCAGTCCTCCCGGGATACCAAGGGATGACTGTACTCAAACCTACTTCCTAGGGTCATGGTGAAGACTGAATGAGATAATACAGGTAAGGCACTGAGCACATGTTCGGTGAAGGGTCACTCTAGCAATTTTAAGAAGATATCAGATTTTCCATTTGAAAGGTCTGCTGGGTAATGTTTATACAACCAGTTTTGCAGCCCTTACACCCCTCTTCTGTATCATCTTTCCTTTGCATTTCAGTGTTTCCCTAAAGCAGTCATTTAGGTTGTTTTCTATTTCTACTCCAACCAAACATTTTAAAAGATTGTTTATCATTGCTTTTGAATACCCCCGCCAACCCCGGTGGCCCAGCAAAGGAAAATGTGTTTAGATATGGAATATTTCCCCAACAGCCCTCCCAGTCCTGCCCTGGGGCCCTTGAACCACCCATCCTACCCACCAGGTCCCTTGTCTCCCACTTGACCAGCATGGCCATGTGACTGAGCCCAGAGGTGTGTGAACCGTGGGAAGAAGTGCACGTTCCGGGCTGGAATCCTACATCTGCCATTTACTTAGTTGTGTGAATTTCGGGACCCTATGGAATTGCTCTGAGCTTCACTATGTTTGTGAATATAGTGTGAAAAACATTTGTACCCAGGGCTTGGAAATGGAAGCTATTTCTATTACACTTAGAATTTTCTTTTCTTTTTTTCTTTTTTGGAATGATTAAATGAATAATTCTAATACCCGAGATTGAGTCAAATAGTTACTATGAAGTATAAGCCACTCCTACTGGTTAAAGATCTTCAGTGATTGCATTTCTAAGCATTCTAATCAAATTATAAATGGTTGCCTTTGACTTAAGTATTGATCCAGTCAGGTGCTTTGTTTTTCTTTCTTACTTTTTCTTGTGTGTGTGTGCGGAGGGACAATGCTGAGGTCGGCGATCAGGTGCGCAAACCATGATGATTCATGCACATAGAACTGCCTATGGCTGCTTTACACCACTCAAAAGAGAGCAATGACCCTGGCAGCTGCTTTTGCTATTTAGGGTCTGCTCAGTGCAGTTCTAACTGCTCATCTCTTCACCAAAGCTAAGGAAGCCTCCCAGACCTGAGCTTGCTTGCCAACCTCGCCTCTCACCCCTTCGGCCCACCTACCCCATACTCTGCCGTTCCCCAAACACGTCAGGTTGCTCTCCATGGCTCTGCCTCTGCCCTCAAGGCCCTCCTCTCTTGTAGTTTTCTCATTATCCCCTAGCTGAATGTTACTTATTCTTCCAGAAACAGATACAATGGCTCCCTGAGGCTCTAAGCAGTGCTTCGCATGGGAAGCATCCTCAACAGGTGCCAGTTTGCGAACTGTAACTGGTCCACAGTGAGATAAGTAGAAAAACAGCAATTTGACAGAGCCGTTTTAGGTCCATCGAATCTGGTAATCATAAGTTTATGCCATTATTTTGTGTATGTTTGCTTTTTTAATTTTCACTTTTATTGTATTTTACAAAAGTGTTGGTATATGAGAGACCAGAGAAACAAAAACAGAACTTTTGTTTCCTGCAGCTAGTTTGCGAAGCCCTGCTCCAGACATACGTGCCCAGCCCTTAACTTGGCTTGATTTCCTGTGATCCTCGCCCTCTCCCCAGCCTCACCTTCCTTCCCATCTCTCCTTTTCACAAACTCCGTGCTCCTAGCTGCTCCCTGCCTTGAATCTTCCCATGTGCTCTTCCTTCTGCCTGACAGCTCTTACATCCTCTCTCTCTATTTAGCCTCTGCTCATGGCCTTCTGGGGCAGCTCAAATGTGAATTCCTCATCCAGGCTTCCCAACACACCTCAGTCTCACTTAGGGCACCCCTTGTACTTCTGTGACACCTGTTATTTCTCTTGCTTCCTAGCACCTGATCCCAACTGGAGAGTTTGCTGGGTGTTGCATTGTTTAATGCTAGACCTCCCTTGTCCCCTGATATCGCATTCCTAAGAAGGCAGATAATATCATACTAGCTTGTCCATCATCTCCCTGGTTTCTGTAAAATGTCTGGCACAACTAGGTGCTCAGTAAACATTTTCTGGCTCTTTGGATGACTGAGGAAATGAATGCTCAATGGAACTCAAAGATCACCAACTGTTTTAGTGAATTATCTGCCTGCCCTTGAGCAGAGTTGTTCATTTCACCTTCCTGACCCCTTCGTATGCCTTAATAAACTTTTTTTTTAAAAAAAAAAAACAACAGTTCTTAGAATATATACTCACAAGAAGTAGGGCTTTGGCATCAGAGAGAAATGAGTTTAAATCCTAGCTCCTCCACCAACCAGCTGTACAGACATAGTCAAGTCATTTGAACTCCCTGAGACTCAGTTTTTCTCATCTGTAAAATGGATGTATAAACACTTACCTCACAGGATTGTTGGAAGATTTGATGAGATAATGCAATTAAAAACATTGAGCAGAGTGGATGCCCAATCAATATTAGTTCTTTTCTCCTCTTGTTCCCCCTCCTTACTCTGTCGTTACCTCATGAAGGCACAGGCAGTGCCTTATTCCTCGTGGTACTAAATAGATGCTAAATACAAATGTATGGAGTGAATAAATGAATAAATAGTTACTAAATTATTCTTACTAAATTGTTAAATAAAAATAATTATACCAAGTGATCAGTGTTTTCAGCTTCTTAATCTGCAAAGTGGGAATAATAACCTTTATTGTTGAGATAATTAAACAAAACAATGCATGTAAGGGCTTCCTGGTGGCGCAGTGGTTGGGAGTCCGCCTGCCGATGCAGGGGACGCGGGCTCGTGCCCCGGTCCGGGAAGATCCCACATGCCGCGGAGCGGCTGGGCCCGTGAGCCACGGCCGCTGAGCCTGCGCGTCCGGAGCCTGTGCTCCGCAACGGGAAAGGCCACAACAGTGAAAGGCCCGCGTACCGCAAAAAAAAAAAAAAAAAAAAAAAAGCATGTAAGTGCTTAACACACAATAAGTGTTCAATAATTGGTCATTGCTGTTATTATAATTAATAATAATAATAATAGGTCAGGTGGTATCCCCAAATCCTCAGCCCAAGTTCATTTGAAATAAAGCAGACGAGCAAACAAATAAAGGCAGTGGACAGTGGTCTGGCTGGACTCCTTTCCAGAAATGTTGTGGTGGAGGTATAAATAAAATCCTCCTCCCGCTCGGAGCACAGCTCAGGTCATAAGCTCTAACCGGAGCGACAGCAGGGGCTGCTGTTTCCTTAATAAAGAGCCGGCCAACTGAACTGCAGCTTCGATACAGAGCTTGAGAACTGAGTTTAGTTGGAAACTTGAGGAGCGGTAAGTTCCTTGTGGCAGGAATCGCGTAGGTTCTGAACAGAAATCCGTTGCCCGATACTGCCAAATCCAGGGCCCTGAATGTCAGCCTCTTTTTATCTTTGGCTGGCTTGGGGACTGCAGGCTAGTCACATGCCCTCTCCTCCAACACCAGCTTAAAGGGAGGCATCCATGCGTATGGATGAAAGAGGAAGAGAAGCAGAGCACCAGACCACACTGGGGGTGGGTGGAGAGAGGGAGCAGTACTGAGGCTGCTGAGGGCTGCCCTTTTCGAATTCTCACTTGCACTAAGGCCCCACATGAGCTCTCAGCAGTCGTTTAGAGCACGCAGGTATTCCTCAGGGTGACTTTCTCTTTCAAGTGGGAGTGGTTTCCTGGTTGCAGCAAGGCTTAGCCTTGGTCTCGTCCCCATGATCACTAACAACTTGGAGGAAGATGTAGACGGCTCGTGTGTCAAATCCAATGATACAATCATCTGGTCATCCCCTATGATCTCACGCCACGTCACTTCCTCCAGAAGCCTTCCCTGGCCCTCTTGTCTGGTCCAAGTGCCACTCTATGAGCTGAGCACCGCCATTCTTCTCTACAGTCACACTCAGCCCATTGAGTTGTCATCAGCTATTTACCTGCATGTTTCCTCCTTTGCCAGAGATTCTCAAGGGTAGAGACAGGTCACTCATTTCTGTGCCCTCAGCACAGAGCTTGACTCAGAACAGGTGCTCAGGGAATATATGATGAGTGAATGAATGAATGGAAACAAGGCTCAGGAAAATAGCTAATAGGCTGAATAACAAATAAGGACCTAAGAAAAGATGATACACAGCAGGAGGAGTTGCTGAAAGAAACAAGACAAAATTTATTCAGATTAACTGTAAAGTTCTGCTCCCGGTCTTAAGACATCAACTGTGCAAGGGTAGGATGGGCCAGTGCTGGCTTGACAGAGCCCATATGTGTATCTGGGAGGGGATGGAGGGGCAGAGGCAGACCTAGTGTGAAGAGGAGAGGTGTTAAGAGACAAGAAGTGAAATCTTAGAATTAACAGTACAGTGTGCAGAGCTTGGAAGATGACAGCCTTTTCCACCATATCTTCTGGTTTGACCTCATCTGGAGTCCAGGGATGTGAAAGAGAGAGTTACCTTTCTGGAGAGGGTGTAGGATGAGGCAAGAGAGGTGCCCAGGGTGCAACGTATAAAGAAGTCCTCACTCCCAGGCTCGTGCAAGTGCAGGATGGGCACATGAGAGCTGGGGCTTCTTCAACATTGCAACTTGGGCGTCTCTCTTCTTCTCGCTGGTCCTGACCCTGGGGGTCATCGAGAAAGCTCTGAGAAGTGAAAATGGTTGAATGTGCGAGGGATGTTTACCCGGGAGAAGAGAAAACTCCATGGGGATCTGATCACAACAATTAGTTCGTTAATTAAACAAGTATTTGTTGGATACCCACTTTGTAATACAAAGCACCGTGCTAGACATTGGAGAAGGGTCTTCGATACAAAAATGAGCAGGATAGAGCTTCCCTGGTGGCACAGTGGTTAAGAATCCACCTGCCAATGCAGGGGACACGGGTTAGAGCCCTGGTCCAGGAAGATCCCACATGCCGCGGAGCAACTAAGCCCATGCACCACAACTGCTGAGCCTGTGCTCTAGAGTCTGTGAGCCACAACTACTGAGCCCACGTGCCACAACTACCGAAGCCCACGTGCCTATAGCCTGTGCTCCGCAACAAGAGAAGCCACCACAATAAGAAACCCACGCACCGCAATGAAGAGTAGCCCTCACTTGCTGCAACTAGAGAAAGCCTGCAGACAGCAACAAAGACCCAACGCAGCCAAAAAATATATAATAATAATAATAATAATAAATATATCCCTGCCAGAAGGGAGTGGCAGGATGTATTTAAAGTGATGAAAGGGAAAAACCTACAACCAAGATTACTCTACCCATTTGGTAGGATATATATGTACATGCCACTGTCCCACTTTGTCCCAGCTTACACTTCCCCCTCGCCATGTCCTCAAGACCACCTAGAGGGGTGGGATAGGGAGGGACGGAGGGAGGGGGACGCAAGAGGGAAAAGATATGGGGATATATGTATATGTATACCTGATTCACTTTGTTATAAAGCAGAAACTAACACACCATTGTAAAGCAATTATACTCCAATAAAGATGTTAATAAAAATTACTCTACCCAGAAGGATCTCATTCAGATTCGATGGAGGAATTAAAATCTTTACAGACAAGCAAAGGCTAAGAGAATTCAGCACCACCAAACCAACTTTACAACAAATGCTGAAGGAACTTCTCTAGGCAGGAAACACAAAAGAAGGAAAAGACCTACAATAACAAACCCAAAACAGTTAAGAAAATGGTAATAGGAACATACATATCAATAATTATCTTAAATGTAAATGGATTAAATGCTCCAACCAAAAGACATAGACTGGCTGAATGGATCTATAAACAAGACCCATATATATGCTGTCTACAAGAGACCCACTTCAGACCTAGGGACACATACAGACTGAAAGTGAGGGGATGGAAAAAGATTTTCCATGCAAATGGAAATCAAAAGAAAGCTGGAGTAGCAATTCTCATATCAGACAAAATAGACTTTAAAACAAACACTATTGCAAGAGACAAAGAAGGACACTACATAATGATCAAGGGATCAATCCAAGAAGAAGATATAACAATTGTAAATATTTATGCACCCAACATAGGAGCACCTCAATACATAAGGCAAATGCTAACAGCCGTAAAAGGGGAAATTGACAGTAACACAATCATAGAAGGGGACTTTAACACCCCACTTTCACCAATGGACAGGTCATCCAAAGTGAAAATAAATAAGGAACCACAAGCTTTAAATGATACATAAAACAAGATGGACTTAACTGATATTTACAGGACATTCCATCCAAAAACAACAGAATACACTTTCTTCTCAAGTGCTCACGGAACATTCTCCAGGATAGATCATATCTTGGGTCACAAATCAAGCCTTGGTAAATTTAAGAAAATTGAAATCATACCAAGTAACTTTTCTGACCACAATGCTACGAGACTAGATATCAATTACAGGAAAAAATCTGTAAAAAATACAAACACATGGAGGCTAAATAATACACTACTAAATAACCAAAGGATCACTAAAGAAATCAAAGAGGAAATCAAAAAATACCTAGAAACAAATGACAATGAAAACACGAAAACCCAAAACCTATGCGATGCAGCAAAAACAGTTCTAAGAAGGAAGTTTATAGCAATATAATCCTACCTTAAGAAACAAGAAAAATCTCAAATAAACAACCTAACCTTACACCTAAAGCAATTAGAGAAAGAAGAAGAACAACAAAAAAAAAACCCAGAGCTAGCAGAAGGAAAGAAATCATAAAGATCAGATCAGAAATAAATGAAAAAGAAATGAAGGAAATAATAGCAAAGATCAATAAAACTAAAAGCTGGTTCTTTGAGAAGATAAACAAAATTGATAAACCATTAGCCAGACTCATCAAGAAAAAAAGGGAGAAGACTCAAATCAATAGAATTAGAAATGAAAAAGGAGAAGTAACAACTGACAATGCAGAAATACAAAGACTCATGAGAGATAACTACAAGCAATTATATGCCAATAAAATGGACAACCTGGAAGAAATGGACAAATTCTTAGAAAAGCAAAACCTTCTGAGACTGAACCAGGAAGAAATAGAAAATATAAACAGACCAATCACAAACACTGAAATTGAGACTGTGATTAAAAATCTTCCAACAAAAAAAAGCCCAGGAGCAGATGGCTTCACAGGTGAATTCTATCAAACATTTAGAGAAGAGCTAACACCTATACTTCTCAAACTCTTCCAAAATATAGCAGAGGGAGGAACACTCCAAACTCATTCTACGAGGCCACCATCACCCTGATACCAAAATCAGACAAAGATGTCACAAAGAAAGAAAACTACAGGCCAATATCACTGATGAACATAAATGCAAAAATCCTCAACAAAATACTAGCAAACAGAATCCAATAGCACATTAAAAGGATCAAGTGGGGTTTATCCCAGAAATGCAAGGATTCTTCAATATACGCAAATCAATCAATGTGATACACCATATTAACAAACTGAAGGAGAAAAACCATATGATCATCTCAATAGATGCAGAAAAATCTTTTGACAAAATTCAACACCCATTTATGATAAAAACTCTCCAGAAAGTAGGCATAGAGGGAACTTACCTCAACATAATAAAGGCCACATATGACAAACCCACAGCCAACATTGTTCTCAATGGTGAAAAACTGAAACCATTTCCACTAAGATCAGGAACAAGACAAGGGTGCCCACTCTCACCACTATTACTCAACATAGTTTTGGAAGTTTTAGTCACAGCAATCAGAGATGAAAAAGAAATAAAAGGAATCCAAATCAGAAAAGAAGTAAAATTGTCACTGTTTACATATGACATGATACTTTACATAGAGAACCCTAAAGATGCTACCAGAAAACTACTAGAGCTAATCAATGAATTTGGTAAAGTAGCAGGATGCAAAGTTAATGCACAGAATTCTCTTGCATCCCTATACACTAATGATGAAAAATCTGAAAGAGAAATTAAGGAAACACTCCCATTTACCACTGCAACAAAAAGAATAAAATACCTAGGAATAAACCTACCTAAGGAGACAAAAGACCCGTACGCAGAAAACTATAAGACACTGATGAAAGAAATTAAAGATGATACAAACAGACGGAGAGATATACCATGTTCTCGGATTGGAAGAATCAGCATTGTGAAAATGACTATACTACCCAAAGCAATCTAAAGATTCAATGCAATCCCTATCAAACTACCAATGACATTTTTCACAGAACTAGAACAAAAAAATTCACAATTTGTATGGAAACACAAAAGACCCTGAATAGCCAAAGCAATCTTGAGACAGAAAAACTGAGCTGGAGGAATCAGGCTCCCAGACTTCAGAATAGACTACAAAGCTACAGTAATCAAGACAGTATGGTACTGGCATTAAAAACAGAAATATAGATCAATGGAACAGGATAGAAAGCCCAGAGATAAACCCACATACATATGGTCACCATATCTTTGCTAAAGGGGGCAAGAATGTACAATGGAGAAAAGACAGCCCCTTCAATAAGTGATGCTGGGAAAACTGGACAGCTACATGAAAAAGAATGAAATTAGAACAGTCCCTAACAACATACAGCAAAATAAACTCAAAATGGATTAAAGACCTAAATGTAAGGCCAGACACTATAAAACTCTTAGAGGAAAACATAGAACACTCTAGGACATAAATCATAGCAAGATCCTTTTTGACTCACCTCCTAGAGAAATGGAAATAAAAACAAAAATAAACAAATGGGACCTAATGAAACTTAAAAGCTTTTGCACAGCAAAAGAAACCATAAACAAGACGAAAAGACAACCCTCAGAATGGGAGAAAATGTTTTCAAATGAAGTAACTGACAAAGGATTAATCTCCAAAATAGACAAGTAGCCCATGTAGCTCAATATCAAAAACACAAGCAACCTAATCCAAAAATGGACAGAAGATCTAAATAGACATTTCTCCAAAGAAGATATACAGATTGCCAACAAACACATGAAAGGATGCTCAACATCACTAATCATTAGAGAAATGCAAATCAAAACTACAATGAGGTATCAACTCACACCTGTCAGAATGGCCATCATCAAAAAATCTACAAACAGTAAATGCTGGAGAGGGTGTGGAGAAAAGGGAACCCTCTTGCACTGTTGGTGAGAATGTAAATTGATACAGCTACTATGGAGAACAGTGTGGAGTTTCCTTAAAAAACTAAAAATAGAACTACCATCCAACCCAGCAATCCCACTACTGGGCATATACCCTGAAAAAACCGTAGTTCGAAAAGAGTCACGTACCACAGTCTTCATTTCAGCTCTATTTACAATAGCCAGGACATGGAAGCAAGCTAAGTGTCCATTGACAGACGAATGGATAAAGAAGATGTGGCACATATATACAATGGAATATCACTGAGCCATAAAAAGAAACGAAATTGAGTTATTTGTAGTGAGGTGGGTGGACCTAGAGTCTGTCATACAGAGTGAAGTAAGTCAGAAAGAGAAAAACAAATACCATATGCTAACACATATATATGGAATCTAAAAAAAAAAAAAAGTTCTGATGAATCTAGGGGCAGGACAGGAATAAAGATGCAGACATAGAGAATGGACTTGAGCACATGGGGAGGGGGAAGGGTAAGCTAGGAGAAATGAAAGAGTGGCATGGATATATATACACTACCAAATGTAAAATAGATAGCTAGTGGGAAGCAGCCACATAGCACAGGGAGGTCAGCTCGGTGATTTGTGACCACCTAGAGGGGTGGGATAGGGAGGGTGGGAGGGAGATGCAAGAGGGAGGAGATATGGGGATATATGTATAGCTGATTCACTTTGTTATAAAGCAGAAACTAACATACCATTGTAAAGCAAATTTAGTCATACTGCAACATGGATATACCTGAGAAACACTATGCTAAGTGAAAGAAGTCAGTTACAAAGGTCACATATGGTATGATTCATTTATATGAAATATCCAGAGCAGGTAAGTTCACAGAGATAGACAAGACAGATGCAGGATGGTAGTTACCAGAGGAAGTAGGGAGTGGGGAATGGGGAGCAAATGCTTCAGGGGTATGGGGCTTCCATTTGGGGTGATGAAAGTGTTTTGAAACTAGATAGAGATGGTGGTTGCCCTACATTGTGAATATACTAAATGCCACTGAACTGTTCACTTTAAAATGGTTGGTTTTCTGTTATATGAATTTCACCTCAGTTAAGACAACTAAAATCACCCCAATACCATTTACACACCTACAAAATTAACAAGAACTGCTTCAATATCATCAAATATCTAGGCAGTATTCACATTTCCCTGATTTTTAAAAAACAGATTGCTAAAATTGGGATCCAAATACGATTCATACATTCCAAATGGTTGATATATTTTTAAGTCTCCTTTAATCTACAGATTCCTCACTCTCCCTTTCTTTCTCTTTCTATTCAATATCTATCTTCTTCCATTTTTGGGGGGGTTATTTGTCTTGTAGTTTCTCAGTTTGCTGACTATAGCGTGGTATTGAACATATTCCTTTGTCCCATGCACTTTTTGTAATCAGACAATTAGACCCTGAAGCGTGATAAGATTCTATGCTTTTATTCTTTGAAGGGACAAGATTATGTCATAGCACATGATATGTGGTTGTCTCTCTTTGGTGACGTGAGCAACCATGGATGGTCATTGACTAGATCCATTAATCATTAGAAGTGTACAAAATGGTGATATTCTACCATTCCCTTGGAGTTTATTATCTGGAATCTTCCTAGATAAAGAGACTTCTTTTATTAAACTATTTGATTATGCAGAGGAACAGTTCCTCTAGGAAGGCAGGATAAATTCTGGATTTTCTCCCCTTTTTAAAATCAGTTTTGAAAATAAAAAAGCTGGCTCTCTAGAATCTTCCCAAAGTGGTCATTTTCCCAGTATCATTTACAAACTCACCTTTCGCATAGTTGATATTTCTCAATCCTTTGCCGTTATAGCCTTTACTGATGTTCCAGTTGTCCCATTTTTTGGCCAGTGGGAGCCTCTTCAAACGGACTCCTGAGTCCTATTGTCACAGCCCTGGTGGTCTTTGATGGCTCCCTGGCTGACAAGATGTCTTATCTTGTACAATTCCTCCTAGACCTGGAATCAGTCCTTATCATTTTTCCCACAAAGCCCTGGTTCTTTTTAATAGTTAGTGGTATTTAGAGGCTACAATCTGGAAGGGTCCCTTTTAAAAACATAACCCTAATGCCACTATCATACCTAGAAATTTAACCATTATTCCTTAAAATATGAATCCCATTTAAAATAATACCCCTCATATGAAATTTTCGAGGCACTTTCTCTTAACTTTCACATTCTATTCTCATAATCTAACCTTCACATTTTATTGTGCGATGCAATAAATACTAACAATATATGCCGGTCACCATGCCAGGGGCTTCGCATAGCTTACTCACTTACTACTTGCTTAAGACACACCACGAGGTAAGGAACATTATCTTCATTACATAGACAGGAAAACTGAGGCCTAAAAACACAAAATCACTTGCTTATGAATGGAAGCTCATACAGAATAATGTAAGTCATGTAATTCTGGGCCGTGAGCTCTTTGCAACACAGAAGGAATGGGACATGTGTGGAGGGCAGATAAGATGTGCAAATATGTTCTGAGATGTTTAAAATGCCCTTTAAAATGTACACTTGTTGCTGGTTATTATGAGTAGTGCTATCTTATTCTATACTTGAACAACCCCTCGTAAAATAAATTACCTTTGACTTGGATGTAACTGGTCTTTTTTTTAAAGTTTTTTTTTAATTGGAAATAAAATTTTACCTCCTAGCTTAGAGAAAAGTCTGTGTTTATTTTTGCCTCCTTTATAGAGGACTTGAAAGTCAAGGATCTTAGTGGAATCAATTTTAGGGATTCGCCAGAGAGGGTTGCACACTGTTTATCAAGTTCTCATTGATTTCTCCCCCATGGGAATTGCCAACTATACAGGCAGAACAAAAAAGATTTTCTTCCTGACTCCTTCCTGCCCTCCTGAGCAGATACCTTTGAAACAAAAATGCAGAAATAAGTACAGACATCCATAGTCTCCAAGGCTCTGAGGATACAATCTATAATTTTCTCTCTTGTTTGAATTGACCACAAAGTACTAACATTTATTTAGCAAACACGTAGTATGAGACCCTGTTCAAATCCCTTCATAAATACCTACTCATTTAATCCTCTTATGAAACCCTCTGAGATAGATATTCTGATTAGCCTAATTTTACAGATGAAGAAACTGAGGCACGGAGGTAAAGTAATTTTTGCCCCAAATGGTGCAGTTAGTAAGCTGTGGGGCTGGGGTCTGATGTCTGCGTGCCTAACCACAATGCATTGCTGCCTCTCCAGCCTCAGTCTCTCCAGCTGCAACGTTCATGCTCATAGGACTAAAGTCTCTGGAGCTGGTAGCCCAGTTTTTATTGGTAAATGTACCTGAAAAAATGTACTTTCAGGACCCAAGTATTATCTTGCCTGACTCAAGGTTGCAGACCAGATTTAGCAAAACACATTTGTCTTGGTTGTGGACACCAGAGACTGGGAATTTGAAACGATGTGCTTTATTTTTCCCTAATCAGGTTTGAGTTTGACAAAGGAAACAGAAATCTTGTGTGCAGAGGTAGATCCTGCTTGAGGCAAGACCCCCCGATGCTGCGGTACATCCGACATCTGGAGGAAGAGTCAATTACACTTCTGGGTGTTTATCCAGGTTTCCATGGTAGCAGCCAGCTGAATGTCTATGTCTGCTTCTTTTACTTCTAATATGGCTTTAACAATAATAATCATGATAATACTTATAATAACATAACAAATCGCAATCCTAATGACCTACACTTACCCAGTGTTTGCCAGGGTCAGGGAGAGTGATGACAACTCCATGGGTGTCACATTTGATGCTCATAATAGAACTATGAGGCAGATGCAGTGCTGACGTGCATTTTACAGATGAGGAAACAGACCTAGAGACGTTAGGTAACTCACTTAAAGGCACAGAGTGTTGCAGATCTAGGCCCCAAAAGCAGGTCTGCTTGAGCAGGACCTGAGTTAGTTTTCCAAACTACTTCTCGCATTATAGAATCATGGCCTTAACTCAAAACCCTCATCAATGCATATGGAAATTCAGGTTAAGATTAAAGTTCTCCTTCCTTTATTTGCTCATGGACCAAATATTTCCTGAGTCATTACTCTGTATTAAGCTATGGCCAATAAATTGGGGGAACAAAACATAGCCCCTGTTTCATGGGACTATAAAGAGCCTATATAGGGAGGGAGATGGGCCTTTACAAGGAGATTAATAGGGAACAAAAAAAGTTAATACCTTGGTGCCTGGAGACCCCAAAGGAGGGGCACCTGCTCTAGTCTAGAATTCAGGGAAGGCTTCCTGGAGGAAGTGATATCTAGGCTGTGACAAAAAGAACAAAGCAGAATTTTGTAGGAAAAGTTGGAGTTAGGACAAGGGGCATTCTGGACATAGGAGAGAGCATTTGCCCAAAGGTGAGAAAAATCAGACACTTTCAGGGAAGTGGAAGAAACTTAGTATGATCTGAACAGGGAATGAAGGGGGGGCAGTAAGACATGAAACTGGAAAGTAAAGGACTGATTTTTCAGGAACTTATATGCTCTGTAAGAGTTAATACTTGATTCCTGGGTTGGTGGAGAGCCTTCCAAAGGGGAATTCTCTTGAGCTATCAGCCAACAGAAGTCAGCCTTTCCCAACTCACTCATGAAGAGCTGTGGTCTGACCGTGGGACCAGCCATTTGACAAGGAGACCACCCTGGGAAAGTCAGAATGCCTGGTGATGGTAATGACAGCACCTGGTGAGTTGCCAGTGATTTCTAAATCCCCTGTTGTTGCTCAGAAGCCAGCTGATGTCCTATGGCAGGGAACCATTCATGATACCTTACTAAAGATGCTTCTCCAGAAAACGAAGATTACTGTCCCAGCGCGTAAGACAGTGCCTGGGACACTGAGTAGAGATTAGGAAATCAGCTGTGCATCTTGGGAAGAATGCAAGCTCCTGTATTAATTGGTATCTAGTTTCTTCTGCTGTGAAAGCAAACAGTTCACTTGTTTGGAAGATTGCGCTTTTAAAGATGTCTCAGTTCAAACCTCAGCTTTGTGGCTTATTTGCAGAGGGGCTTGAGGCCAGTTACAACACTCTCTGTGCCCAGGTTTCTAGGTCTCTAAAATGAGGAGAGTAAGAGTCCTACCTTTTACGGCGTTTGGGACTATTAAGTTGATTAGGTGAGACAACACAGAGAAAGTCCTTATCACCATCCCTGGCATGTAACACTCAACAAATGATGGTGCGTATTAACATTTCCAGCTCCATCTCCTTAAGATCTGAATGACACATAACTCAAAGATAAGTGCATTTTAAAATTGGACATGTAACGCTGAAGGAATGAATTAGTAATGGTGGCATTTCAGACAGAGGGGAAGAATTAGCATACAGAAAAGGGTCGAAAATCCTTGGAGGGGGACTCAGGAAAAAACCACAAGCCCATTTTGACATCTGGCAATGCTTTCTCTCTCTTTTCAACTTTTTATTTGGAAATAATTTCAAACTTACAGAAAAGTAAATAAACCTATTAGATTCATCTACTGTTAACATTTTACCTCATTTGCTTTTTCTCTCTATATGCACGTGTGCGCACACACAAACACATGCGTGTACTCACATACACAATTATTTTTTTTCTGAACCGTATAAACAAGTTGCATATATCATGGCCTTTCACCTCTGAATACTGTACTGTATGTTTACTAAGGATGAAGATACTCTCTTACATAATTATAGCAGAGTCACCAACATCATAAATTCAATATCGAATTTTTATCTAATCTACCATCCACATTCCAGTTTTGTCAGTTGACCACAAAATAACTTTCCCCTCAGTACAGTTACCAGTCTAGAATCAGACTTTGCATTTGGTGGTCATATCTCTTTAGTCTCTTTTAATATGGAACATTTCTATCTTTTCCTCGCTTGAGTCTCTTTAGTCTCTCTTTCCCAAAGAAAAAAAAAAAAGGGAGAGGGTGTCAATCAGAGATACCTGGGTTTGAATCCTGGCTTTTCACTTAGGAGCTGAGTGACCCGGGCAAGCTACTCCAGCTCCCTGAGTCTCAATCTTGTCATCTGCCAGATGGAAATAGGAATCACATATGGTGAGATTTCAGTGAAATCTTCTGTGAGCCTAGGCATCTAACAGGGAGCCTGGAACCTAGTATGATTGATCAATACATTGGATTAATGATCAATACGTTGGATTAATGCAATTAATGTAAGGTAATCAGTAACCCATTAGAAATTAATGTAATATAGGGTAATTTTTTCTGGCTCTGCCACTTCCTTGCTATGTGACCTTCAAGAAGTTGTTTTGCCTCTCAGAGAACTCAGTATCCTGGGCTATAAAATTGCATCTTTTAATACCTTCCGCCTGGGAATGAAGGAGACAACACAGGTGAAGTATCCAGCTCAGAGCTGGTGCTCAAGGTGTTCAGTTAATGCCAGTAACTTTTCCCTTTGCAAATGCCAGCTAGCCTCTGTCAGCAATGAAAACTTATGCCTCCATTTTCCCTTAAGATTTCATGCAGAATCCTAAATAAGGCAGGTGTGGAAATTAACTCCAGGCCCTTACAGCAGGTGCCATCCTGTGAGAAGCTCTGAATTCCCAAAATGTTTACTGTTTAAAGGAGAAACTGCATGGAATTCCCTGGCTGTCCGGTGGTTAGGACTCGGCGCTTTCACTGCCTTGGTCTGGGTTCAATCCCTGGTCCAGGAACTGAAATTCCGCAAGCCATGAGGCATGGCTGAGATGGAAGGAAGGAAGGAAGAAAGAAAGAAGGGAGGAAAAAAGGAAGGAAGGAAGAAAGGAAGGAAGGGAAGAAGGAAGGAAGGGAAGAAAGAAAGAAAGAAACTGGAGACCTCACCTCCCCAGGGAGGTTTTCGCTGAGTGTGTTTTGGAACGCTACTCTCTTGGTCAAACAAGCTTCTGCTGTGGGTGTGTGGCTGCAGTGGGGGTTTGGGGCCGTGGTGCTCGCAGAGGGATGTGATTCGTTGTGGACCGAAATTAGAGTCTGGGGATTCTTGTGACCTTCCTGTCATCATGGACACTCTGACGGGTGACTGCCCCAAACAGAGTTCCCCAGGGCTGCTCGGGATGCCCAGGTCTTCCTAGGGCGGCCCCTTCTCATCAGTCAGGTCCCAGTCAGTGTTAGCTCCTCAGGGAAGCCTTCTCCGACCTCTGCATCTAATGTTACCTCCCAAACTCCCCAGTATCACACCCCCTGTTTTATTGTCTTCTTACACTTAGCACCATCTGATAGCTGGTCTGGTTTATCTGTTTCCCCGATTGTCATCTGTTTCCCTGACTAGGATACAAGTCCCAGATACTGGAGAATGTGTCTGTGCTCCTCTCCACCAAATCCCCAGCCCATGACATGGTGCCACCCAATTTCATGGTCACCAATATTTGTTGCCTGAATAAGTGAGTCCTCTCTATTCTGACCTCCGTGTGATGATGGGGTCCAGTGAAAGCAGATTGACAGAACTCACCATTTTTTGGGTTCTGTCTTGACTTTGGGGCACATGGTGGAAGGTCACCAGGGGATCTGTGGTGGATGGGTCAGGACTGAGTTAGGAGGGTTGTGGCATTTAACCCCTGGGAGATCAGCTTGCTCTCTGGGGTGGGGTTTCCTCCCTTCCTTTTTTAACTGGAGTTGGTTGTTTTGACCCATCCAACCCACCCTGGATGCAGAAACCCTGGGGATGGTCAAGAGTGCTTTACTGGGCTTCCCTGGTGGTGCAGTGGTTGAGAGTCCACCTGCCGATGCAGGGGACACGGGTTCGTGCCCCAGTCTGGGGAGATCCCACATGCCGCGGAGCGGCTGGGCCCGTGAGCCGTGGCTGCTGAGCCTGCACGTTTGGAGCCTGTGCTCCCCAACGGGAGAGGCCACAACAGTGAGAGGCCCGCGTACTGCAAAAAAAAAAAAAAAAAGAAGAGTGCTTTACTGAACTGTCTTCTCAAACATGGCGACCTTCCTTGTCCAAATGAGCTGCAAGTAAAAAAATAGGAATCGTAGGTTGCAAAATGAGGTTACTGATTTGATTATCCATGAAACTCACCCAACATGTAGGACTGATAGGGAGCATGGTGGGCTGAAGAAGGTATAATCACTACACCTTCAAACTCTCATTTTATATCCCACAGGATTTGGAATCAGGGCTTGGGATCCAAATCCCAGTCAAGCTCCATAACATTTGCGTAACTTGGGAAAATGCTTTTCCTCTCTGGAGCCTCACTTTGCTCATCTGTGTGTTGGAACCAAAATGCCTACCTCACCTGGGAGGACTGAATGACGTACCCTTGTTGGGGCACCCAGCACAGGCTGAGGCTTTCGTAATGGGTGGTCAGGCAGGTTAGGGTAAAGTTCAGGATCATGGCCTCTGGAGTCAAACAAACCTGAATGTGTGTCTCAATTCTCCCTCTTACAAGCTGGGTGACCGTGGATAATGTACTTTACTTCTCTCAAGCCTCTGTTTTCTCATCTATAAAGTGGCTGTAATGATACCTGCATATTTCTTAGTGCTATTGGGTGAAACAGCTAGAATATATATATTTTTGCATAAAATCTTTCAGGTAATTATTACTGTTTAAAGCTTTATAAATTTACACCCTTCCCTCTCAGACAGAAATGAAACCATCACTGTGACCAGGTCTCACAGGACACCTAAATCCCTACATAAAATAACAGATTTATTTTTTAACCAAATCCATGAAAAAAATTGGTCTCATTAGAGGTCAGTAACCTGTGCAACAAAAGCGTTGATGGAAGGATCTCTAGCTTTTGGGAATGTGGGGATTCAGCTCATAGGGATGCAGCCCAGAGAAAAGATGGAGTCACTGCCTCTGTCTGCTCTCCTGTATTTCCTCTTTACTGCCTCCCTTGGCTCGAAGCATGAACCCCGTTCACTTGGCCTCTCTCACATCCCCCTTCAGTTTCTCAGGAAGCCAAGTTAGTAACACTTCAGACACTTCATCCTGAGATGCGCTCATCGAGTATGACCGGCCTCAGAGGCCCTCTCCCGCCAAATAAATCTGCGCTGCTTGGTTTGTGTGTGGACAAGGCAGGTGGCCTGTGGTTCAAAGAGGCTGGAAGTGACCTTCTCTAACTCGACTCCACGGGTTTGTTTGCAAGAACACAGACACACGAGCGGCCACTGACAATATGTGTTCCAACATCATATATGGGGCATATTTTGCTCAGAAACATGCCCTGTTAGTTGTTGAAACCTTTTTTGCATTCCCTGAAACAAATGACACTACAGTGTATTTTCTTTTGGGGGGCTGTAAATAAAAGTCTTTTGTGTTGACAATGATAATATTATATTATACAATCTATTTGCATTTCTCTATTCTGCGGATTTTATTGCTTGGTATAAATCCCCAGGCTGAGGCACATTAAGCTTCACTTGGGGAGACACAGCGCATTTTATCAAAGGGCTGGACAGCTATGTGCATGAGATGTCATGTGCGGGGACGGGTGTTTGCCCAGATGTGCGGGAGATATGCATAGGGAGCGAGAAACGCATACGTGTGTGCAGGATTTGGTGTGTGGCACGAAGCCTGGAAGGATTTACTTTGGATCCACAGTCAAAATGGATTTCCAAGACAGTGCTGGTCTGAGCACACGCCTCTTTCTTGTGCTACATATGGCCCCATCCCTCCAGCCAGGTCCTCAGGAAAATGATCGCGCCTGCTTCTGGTCAGTGCTCTTTGGCCCGTGTGGTGGGCAGAAAACTGAAATGAGGACAGAGAAGCATCTCAGAGACTCACAGAGGAGTTGAGTCACTCACCACCTTCCTGCAGGTCTTCTGAATACTTCTGAGCGTAGGAGCGTCTTCTCCCAACAGGCAAGTCAGTAGCTGCTGAGATAAACCACAACACAAGCTTGAGCCAGGGTTAATGTCAACCATCGACTGTCCACTGAGCACAGACTATGTGCCACGCATTGTGCTAAGCATGCTCTCATTTAATCCTTACAACAATCCGATACGAGGTCGGTGTTATTATTATCCCCATTTTACAGATGGGGAAACTGAGGTTCCAAGTTCCACAGCTGGTAACTTGCAGAGCAGTCTGGCTCCAGCTGTCGTTATTCACGGCAGGAGAAAATATGCTAAGTATGCCTTAAGAAACCATCAACCGTCACTCCAACGCCAGGCATTAAAAACACAAAGAAAAAAGGAATGGGTAGTGGTTTTCATGGGATAATGATGGTTGTCTGGCATAAATTAATTTCCATATTGTTCTTCTACTTCAAGCAAGGTATCTTCTTTTCTAGTGAAGTTTTCCAGGTGTAGGAAGTGGGAACAGATTGGGCAGGCTTATCTAAGAGTCTTTGGCTCTGTTAAAGGGTTTGGTTGAAACTTCACCTGAAATCCCTTGGAGAAGAGCAGAGAGTCCTTCTCCAGCTCCATGTAGAAGAACACCTGAAACACGGTGGTTTTGGGGTCACTAGACTGGTTAGGTCTTCTAAATACCCAACTTTTAATGGAAAAGTTCTGTGGCTTGGGTTATTAAAGTCACAAAGTGCTTATTTAATTGTTTCAAGCCCATTTATCCTTTTTTTGAGTCTAAGGAAGATTCACTCAGTCAGAAGGAGTAGATGGAAGGGGATTAATAAATGATTTCCTTTTTGTTTTTCCCCTTTTAACTTGGCCTAGGATTCATTTGAATTGCTATTTTCAAACTGAACTTCTAAGTATGTAATTTGTGAGTGAAATTGTCCCCTTTTTTTTTCAAGGTAATTGAATCCCATTTTTTCACTTACCTTTTCCTTCTAGAAAAATCAAAATGGTTTTAGAACTTAGCTTCAGTGGGTGATTTGATAAGGTGGGAACTTCAGTATCCTGAAGGAGACTGGTCTGGCGATGACATTCAGAACAGGGCAGTCAGGCTTGTCCTCTGCTGCTGAGCGCACCCCGCCAGCCGGCCTGGAGAGCATTTTGATTTCACTGTGTTTGCACTTGAAACACCAAAGGAATATCCACACCTCATCCTTGGGCCAGGGCTGGGGGATAGGAGAGCGAAAATTCTGGCCAGAATTTTGTCATCCGTGGAGCAGCTGAGGGGCAATATTACTCAGAGGCAAAGCCTGGAACCGTGTGCTAAAGGCCTAGATCAGTGTCTTGGAAAGTGCTGGGCAGTTGAGTCGTTCTTAGGTGGCACCTGGATAGGACTGAGTCATATTGTGACATAACGATTATCTTTCCAACTCTCTTTCAAGCCTTCTGATTATCTCAAGGTCAAAGTCTCAGTTTCATGCTCATGTCTTTGACATTTTTCTCATCTTTCTTTTTTAGATAAAAAACAGGCCTGAGTCTTGGACTTTTAGAAGGTAACAGTTTCTGCTTTGAATTTAATAACATTGTTTCATTTTTCATTGTTGTATTTTTATGAGAACTTGTGCTTGATAGCAGTTTCTATGGTAGTACATAAAGTTTTGTTTTAAAACAAATGAGTTTGTTTTTCACTGTTAAGTCCATGATTGTGTTTACAGATGTGGTAAAACTCACTTGTATGGCGTACGAACCCTAAAGTTTGGGAAACACTGGTTTAAGTGGCCCGATAAGAAATAAAAGGAGGTTGGTTTCTCCCAAACTCATAGATGCTCGCCATTTACTGGAAGGCTGTGTTCTAACCAGGGGAGGGCACAGGCGTTGAGACCAGATCTGATTTCTGGTCTTCCCTCTACCCCCACTAGCCGTGAGCCTTAGCCTCTGAGAGCTTTGGTTTTCTCATCTGTAGAGTGGGTATCATGAGAATTGGAGAACAGTGAGTAAGCTTTATTTCCTAAGACAAGGTGGACAATGTGGGTGATATTCCCTCAACAGTTGCTGACCCCTGGGCTGAGCCTCAGGAATTGCAGTCCCCCTACACTCGGGATAGTTTTGTTCTGTTTTCTTGTTGCCTGGGCTTTGAGTTTGCGGCTGGCTGGGAGGGAAGGTGGGAATGTAGTTTATATCCCCTGCAGCGCGGTGAGGAAATGTGCTCCTGAGGCCAGAAATTCAAGCAAACCCATCTGGTCGAGACAGCTCAGGAGCACAAAGGTCAAAGTTTTGTGTACAGGCAGGCTTTCCCCTTCTCAGCTGCAAATCTTTGGCAATCAGAGGCAGGCTCTGAATGAAGCTTAATTAAAATTCACTCTTAATTAGGGCCATTACTTAACATCAAGTCTACGTACTAAAGCTGTGTAATCTTAATTAAGAAATGGCATTAGGAAGCACAGAATGCGAAAGCCAAACGTGGATGGGCCCAGTGCCAGCACGGACAGTGGCAGACTTCTCAAGTCAATAGAATTTCCAAATAGTCAAGGACCAATGAGCGCGTTGATGTGTACATGCCAGTCTGCCCCAATGCACAACTCCAGGGGGCACCCTTCACGTGGTTATGCCGCATAGAGGCCCTGATGCAAACCCCAGAGGGAGCTAATGCCACACCAGGAGCCTGAACCCCTCATTGCAAAGGTGTTCACAGACACTGGCTCATGCGGAGGCCACTGTCCCTCTCCCAGCCGTGACCTCTTTGTCCTTTATCTCCCGAGCATTTGCCTCTATTTACACTAAATAGACCCAGCGCTGTTTGCTGGTTCCTGTATTTTGGGCAAGCTGAGCTGGAGGTCCCGGCAGCCGGTCTGAGCAGGCAACCATCCTGGTTGTGGTCACGCGGAAGGTCCTGCTCTTCCCACAAAGTTTAGCAAACACCTTATCTCCCACAAAGCAGGTGAAGTAATGTTTATGAAAGATCACTCTGTCCCCTTCCACCAGGCAGGGGTGCCAATGTGACCAACCTGTGTCCAAGGGTGAACTCCCCTTGGCCACCTTGCTTCACCTTTCTCCTCTCCTGTGCACTCATTTGGGTGGAAAACCTCAATGATGTCCTTCCTCCCTGCAGGTCTAGGGAGAGCAAGACTCTCCATCCACTCTCGCATCGGCCTTCCTGTCTCCACATTCCAAGGCACATTCACAGTCCCCTTGGGAGGTATTAGGGAACTCATCTTTTCATATTAGGAAATCGAGGCAGAGAGAAGTAAGGTATCTTGGCTAATGTTACAAAGCAGGTGGGTAGCTGGGCTGGGGAACCAGGGTGCTATCTCTTAAAGTCCATTCTAAACTGCTCTATTTGTGGTTAACCTTCATTTAAAGATTCCTGATTTTTTATATGGTTGGATGGATGGATGGATGGATGGATGGATAGATGGATGGATGGGTGGATGGATGGATGGATGGGTGGGTGGATGAGTAGCTATCTATATAGGTACATGGAAAAAAGATAGCTGGACAAGTGAATAGATAGGTGGAAAGATAGAGAAATGATTGTGTAAGTGTAGACAGTTCCTGAAGACATGAGAAACCATGGACAATATTTGCCTATGGAAAGGTAATAGGGAATCTGGGTGTGAGAGAGAGATTACTTTTTGTGGCCTTTTTCCTTTTCTTCCTCTGAAATGTTGGAATGTTTTTCGTGTGCAAATATTCATTTTTTTCATTGGAGTATAATTGCTTTACAATGTTGTGTTAGTTTCTGCTGTACAGTGAAGTGAATCAGCTCTGCGTATACATATATCCCCTCCCTCTTGAACCTCCCCCCGCATCCCACCCATCTAGGTCAGCACAGAGCACCGAGCTGAGCTCCCTGTGCTATACCACATGTTCCCACTAGCTAGCTATTTTACACATGGTAGTGTCTTTCACATATTCATTTTTAAAAGTTCCTTTTCTACATTTTTGCCCTCTCTATCCCCGTGCATCCATCTATAAGGGAGGTCAGAAGCTGACATTCTAGAAAGATTGCAGGAGGTTCCTAGGGGGAACCCACAAAGTCATTTCCTCATCAGAAACTTGTTCCTCCAGATGAATCAAATCCATCGGCTCTCTCAGATCCATGGGCACTCAGGCTTACACCGAAAAGAACAGAAGGTAGGTGAAACTCAGCCTTTGGAATCCAAGTGCCCATGTGGCTGCCCTGGTACCTCTGAGTCAATGACCAGAGAGCCTGCTAGCAGAGGTAACAGCAGAGATGTCGGTTTCACCGGTGCTTACAAACATGACTGGTCGAAAACCACCAACATGCCCAACCACTTGGAACTGGTTAAATGATTTTGGGTTCAGCCATGTGATAGAATTATCAAGTAGTCATTAATGGGAGATTGGGATTGACATATATACACTAATATGTATAAAATGGATAACTAATAAGAACCTGCCGTATATATAAAAAAAAGAGTAAATAAGAAATCCTATACTTTCCTATACAATCCTACACATTCAACATTAGATTAAAACAGCTGAACAAACACCTCTGCTTCATGCACTCTGGTTTCATGGATCGTAGAGATGTTCTTTGGCTGATCTGAACCTCAGCCAGGCCTGGGAGCCCCCCGTTCTGCAATTCGGGGTCCTCAGGATGAAATGCGGAGAAGTCAAGTCAAAATATGCCAAAGATTTTAACACTAACTATCTCTTGCTTGTAATCTTTTGAGTAACTTATATTATTTTTCAGGTTTTTTTTTTCCCTTTTCCAATGCGCAAATATACTTTTTGATTGTAAAAAAAAATAAACATTTATAATGAATAGACTCTTAGATAAAGAGCAATAATAAAAATCTCTGCACAGGGAGATTGGAAGGAAATAGGACAAAATAATACTTTTGGGTGGTTAGATCATAAATTACTTTTTTCTCTTTATTTTTATAGTTTTCTGAATTTTCTGCATTTGCTGTGTTTACTTTTATAATGGAACATTCATATTTAAGATGACTTTTTTTAATGGGTGGAGAGGGAAAGATAGCTGGGCTGTTGAAGAATTCTCTCCAAAGCCTGTTGTTCATGTCAATCGGTTGCTATTTCATGAACTGCTCAAATGTGGGGAGGGGGTGATGATACAGAGGTGAAGGAGATGCAAATCCTTTAATCAGATAAATGGCAGCCCAGTTGAGGAGATACCCCCTTCATGATACAAGATGCAAAGTAATTTCCTAGAGGTTAAGCTATCAAAAGTAATGAAAACACAGTGATATGGCAGAGGGGCTGCGAATTTCAGCTTTAAAGCCACCTCCTCCTCTGGGGAGAAACTCACCTCCATTTCTAATCATGTTGGGTCTGAACCTGAGTTTCCTCTTCTGTAAACGTTTCCTGTCTCATGGGGTCGTTGTGAAGATTAAATGAAGCCTGCACAGGAAGGTGCTTTGCAAACCTCCTCAGCATGAATCGCTGTGGTCATCACTTCGGTTCTTGTGTGCCAGGGCCGCTATTTGAAAGTCAGGCTTTTACAGATGTGGCCGAGTTGGGATTTGAACTCACATTTATCTCATCTCAAAGCCAATGATCTTACCCCAACAAACCGCTGCGTTTCCCTTCTAAGCTTAATCTAAATTTCTTCTAAACTTCAGCGTATGGTCTTGCCAGAAAGAAAAATCTGAATTTCCATGAGAACATCAAAGGAGAAATGAATCTGTTTGAAAGAACATCAGAGAAACATAGACTCATCCTTTCGCGCAGGATCTTGCAACTTCGTCCACCAGTTTGCAGTTCATGTCTCTTGCTGCAGGATTCCTCCCTGGCTGTGAGTGTGACAGAGGGGGGCTGGTTTGTTCTGGCTGGAGGGAAGAGGGTCAGGACATATAGAGGAGGGCAGTGGGGTCTGGGAGAGCCCCAAGGACCTCTGCAGTGAAAGCCAAGAGGTGTGGGCAGATCGACTGCCTGCAGGCCAAGGTCAGAAGTCTGGGGGAGCCGAGAGGAAAGCAATGGAAGTTCAGGAAGAGGAACAAGAAAAGTCAAAGCGGGGAGCAGAGGAATTCTGTCTAAGGGCCTCCACTCATTCCAAAACTGGTTAGCTCCTTGGGAGAGGCTTAATACTGATCATTTCTCCCTGCCCCTCTGGTCAAGGAATCTATCTATGTAAACCCAACTGTATCTCTTCCCACCTCATTCCTTTCTATTCCATTCACTCACTCTATACCAGGTCTCTATAGATCAGTGTTTTCTACAGTTTTATATAAATGGAATCATACAACATGCATTCTTTTGAGCCTGGCTTCTTCCACTCAACATACTGTTTCTGAGTGTCTTCCCCATTGTTGTGTTAGTAGTTTGTTCCTTTTTATTGCTGAATGACACGCTTTCCAATTGGTTCATGGGAGTTAGCTCTGTCTCTTCAGATAAGCCAGAGGCCACATTCTCTGACACCTCTGGTACATGGTATGAGCCTGGGCCTGTGAACAAAACTTGGGAGTGGCGTAGCCCATCTTTCCTGACCCAGGGCATGGGAGTAACCACTCTGTACCCACATTCGACAGTTGCCCCGACACACACAGCCTTCCCCTCTACTCCTACAGGCTGACATACTGGGCCCTGGGAGCCCAAGCATGTCTCCCTCCCTTCAGAATCATTCCAACACTTCCCACAGCCACGGAGAGAAGTTCTGGTTCAGCCACAGGGACGTAGGGGAAAAAGCCAGGTGATCACGAGCAGATCCCTCCAATACTGTGAACTTTAATTTCCTCATTTGTCAAACAGAGATGCTCATATCTACCTCACGGGGTCGTTAAGTGTGCACATGGGCGTGAAAGTGCTGTTCAAAGCAGAAAATACGGTACTGAGAAGTGACAGTTAATTTGCTCGTTTAATTTCACCCCATCCTGTATTAACAACTGCCTGCATTACCTGGGACTCCCTCTCTCTCTCTGGATCTGCAATTTCTTTACTCGTCAGATGAGGGGTTGAGCTTGAGTTCTCTAAGGTGACTTCTATCTTGAACCTTCTTGGATTCGATGGTGCTGGAACACTAGAGAAATGGCCTACCTCATCATCCAGCCTTGAAAAAAAATATGTGTGATTTTTATTTTTTTTTTTAGAGGACAACTTGCTTCTCTAAAAATTCTCTTCCTGGGTGAAGAATTCAACTCTAATTTCGAGAACAAACCAGTGTTTTTGCATCAATAGGCTTAAATCTGTAGCTATTTCCAAGCTCATCACAGAAAATAATAGAGCTCCTTCCTTCTGGGTGTGCTGGCTGGTGCTATGAAGCATGTCTTACTGGAACCTGGATCTTTGATGGGGACAAACATGTCCCCAACTTGCTGGGGTAGCAGGAGCAGTGTTCCATTGTGTGAGCCAGTAGCTTCATTCAAACCACCTCTACAGGGGCCCTGTCCTTCAACAGAGGATTCCTGAGGGCCTACTATGCATTAGGGCCTTTGTATGTACTGTCACTCTCAACAGCCCTATGATGGAGGTTTTAGATCATTTTAAGGTGGAGAAATAGGGTCAGTGAGATGTGGCTTGCCATGTTCTTTCAGTCAGTTAATTACCAACTTGGGGCTACTAGGTCCTTTCTGCTGTAATAGGCCCTGGATTGGGCAGAGATGATCCAGATACACTTGAATTCTTTGTGGCTAGGAAGAGAAGGCAATAGTTTAATATTTACTGAAGAGAAATCCAAGAATTTCAAGGTGTCAGTAACTTACCACCTAGTTCAACTGCCTTGTTTTACTGAGGAGAAGGAGGTCCAGAGACGTGATCTGACTTGCCCAGGGTGACACGGCTGGCTGGCTGTGCGCAGGAGGTGTTACCCAGGCCCAGATGACAGCTTTCCCGGCTGCAGCGTGCCCAAGGGCAGAGTGGGACTGCTGCAGAAACAAGGAAATGGAGAATTAGGAGCAAGGCTATTTCCACATCACCTGCAGTCTGCAGAGCTCAAAGTAAAGAGCAGAGTTCTGGGAACCAGTCAGAAGAGATGGTTTCATAACCACCCTTCAAATAGCACAATGCCCTGTCCCTTTCCTGTGACCTCTGGCAGACTCAAGGACAAATTTCAGAACAGCCATTTCTGAAAGACCCTCACTTCTGTGTTAAGATGCAAATGCTTCAGAGCAGCAGTTCCCTTTCTAAGAACAAAGACTTTGTTTTACTATTTGACCTCACGTGCCCTTTGTTTTGAAAAATCTTGGCTAACTATGAAGTTATCTTTATTACTCCATCACAAATTATTTTTTCAATTCTATTTTTTTTAAATAATTTATTTTTGGCTGCGTTGGGTCTTCGTTGCTGCGCGCGGGCTTTCTCTAGTTGCGGTGAGCGGGGGCTACTCTTCGTTGTGGTGCGCGGGCTTCTCACTGCGGTGGCTTCTCTTGTTGCGGAGCACGGGCTCTAGGCGCGCGGGCTCAGTAGTTGTGGCTCACGGGCTCTAGAGTGCAGGCTCAGTAGTTGTGGTGCACAGGCTTAGTTGCTCCGCAGCATGTGGGATTTTCCCGGACCAGGGCTCTAACCCGTGTCCCCTGCATTGGCAGGTGGATTCTTAACCACTGCACCGCCAGGGAAGTCCCTCCATACTATCTTTTGCAAAGACAAGAACTCCAGATCAGCAGGAGATGATCGGCGAATTGACAGTACTGATGACAGCTGCCCCTGAGGGCGCACCCACCTCCTGTCAGAGGTTATGCTGGGTAAGCACCTGACGGTCTTAGCTCACTGGATCCCCCTGCCAACCCTTGGAGGTCAGTACCCTTATGATCCCCATTTCCCAAGGGCAGGCATCAGTGTTCAGGAAGGCCATGCTGCTAGGAAGTGGCAGAGCCGGGAAATCTAAGTCCCCGAGCTGTGCTGGGAAGGATCCTCCAGTAGTCTGTGTAACTTACTGAGGCCAGAAGAGCAAGCGCTCAGGCACTTTGAACCTAGAGCCCTTGACTGCCTCTGTGGGTCCTGACAGAGTGGACCTCCTCCATCCGGGAGGCCTTTCCAGGATTTGGGGTGGCTGAGGAGCTGTAGAGGGTGACGTAAGATCCAGAAGGGCCCCTGCCATCGAGGAAGCCTGGACTGAGGCATGAGGGACTCCTCAGCGTTGTGCATGGTGACTGCTCCCCCAGCAGAACACAGGCCTCCCATAGCTGGGCAGGTTGGGTCACATGACCCATGAGGGCAAGAACACAGAAGTATGTGAGCCAGGCAGATGGGGAAGCTGACCCGCATTCTCCCAGCTTGTAGCTGTATGAACTTGAGCAAGGCTTCTCATCTCTTCAAGCCTTGGTCTTCTCACCTGTAAAATGGGACCAGTATACCCTACCTCAGTGTTACTTCAGATGATCTGGTGAGAGAAGACATTGTCTGATGCCTGGAAGACAGTAGATGCTTAATAATTGACAGCTGCCATTCTTGCTACCTGGCAGGTGAGGCTCTAAGAGTCTCCTTTGGCCATAAACCTGAGATATTCTATTTCTGCCTCACCCAGAGTCTGGAGCACTAAGAGTGGGCTATGGCTCTAGCCCTGGCTAGGTCCAGAGCAGCTCTCTGTGGGTCAGCACCCCGTCCTTTTAAATCTGGGGAGCGGCACACCTCCTCCGTGCTAAGACCTGGATGCACCCTGTGCCAGGATAACGATGCTGGACAGCTGACCTGGAGAAGTTGACAAGTGACTCGATTCAAGGCAACAGAGAACCGAGAAAGCCTGAGAGAGAAGAGCGAGGAAAGAGATGGGAGAGAGATGCAGAGGTGATGGTGGAGACTACCTTGAACCTCCCTCACTCCTTGGGGGTTGTCTGTCCCCGGCTGACTTTTCCCAGCCTCTTCAAAGTACTGTCAGGGCTCAGGAGCAAAGCTGCAGGAACTGGCCTCAAGGGGGCAGCAGGAGCCGTGGAAACCCCAGGCTGGGTGCAAGGCTGGACTGTGCTGGTGGCCAGCTGGGAAGGGCACAGAAGAGGCAATCCGGGGGACCCTGGGGAGGAGGCTGACCTGCTGAGGCCCACACTGCCTGTGCTGGGAGCTGGAGTGAGGGCTGAGGGGGCAAGAGAGGGGGAAGCGGAGGGGTGCTGAGTTAGGATGCTTGGCCTCCTTCTGCAATCCCCTCTTCCCGGCGAGGCACAGGGATTAAACGTGGCACACCTCAGCCCTCCAGGCAGTGAGGGAGGCCAGTATAGCCTGAGGAGTGGCAGGACCAGGGATCGGGGGTGCTTGGGGATGCATCAGGCTGGAGGCCATCAGAAAGAGCCTTTCCCAAGCCACCAGGGACCACGCAGAGCCCAGGACATTTCTTAGGACTGTGCTTGGACCCCTCTGGCCTTTGCCTAAGGGAATTGCCATCAGTGTGTAGTTCTAGGGTCCCCTAACAGCCAGATTCCTGGGCCTCCCTCAGGCCTCTGAGTCAGAAGATCTGCTGTTTGGGCCCACTGTCCAGGGGATCTCTGTGCAGGCTCACATCTGACAGCCTCTGCTCTGTGCTGGCAACAGGAAAGCCTCATAAAAGAGCCACAGAAGGAATGAATACAGCTGTTTATTGCTCACCCCCTTGCCAGGCCTTGAGCTAAGCGCTCTGGCATATCTTTCTATGTATTTTCCCCTTCACAATATTTCCTTCGTCTGTTCTTTACAGATGATGACCCAGACTGAGGCTCAGAGAGGTGAAATGACATGCCCAATGGCACACAGCAGCCAGTGCCTGAGGCAGAATCAGAATTCAGGGCTGCCTTGTTCTAAAGCATGAGCCCTTTTACTCTCCAGGTAATTAGGCATGTGTTGGAGAAGGAGTTAGTCTGTGCCCAGCCCATGGTTAAGGAAAGGAGTCAAGATGTCCCTGGCCTTCAAGAGGGGTGCAAGCCTTGGACTCTGCACCACGGGGCCTGGCCTATATCAAACACTGAAACACTTAAGATTTTTTTAAAAAACATTTGGTGATACAGGAGAACTAAGCCTTTCATTCTTTCCTTCACCCTTGCCTCTGCCAGAGATGGCTCATCTCCCTGATCAGACCAGAGTCTGTGTGGTTCTAAGCTTGAACTCTGCATTTTGGCAGGAAAAGGGGTAGGGTGGGAGAAGGGTCTGAGTCTGAGGCTCCCTGCCAATCTGTCTTCAGACTCCTCCAGCTTCCTGGAAGCAGGTCCTTCCAGCTCTGCTTCCTATTGCCCTTGGATTTTCAACCTCAGTTTCTTTGTATGAAAAATGGATCTCCTGCTTGTGGCCTCACTGGAAATTTGCAAGGATTCCATGAGATCATGAGAGGAAGGCTCTGGGAACCCGAATATGCAGTACAGACATCAATCATTACTTAGGACAACTGCTGTGTGCTGTCTTGGTCAGTGTGGGGTGACCCTCTGACCACACTGACTATCCCACTAGTCAAATAAGATTCAAATAGTCCATTTGAATGACCCCTGTGATGACCTCGTAAAAGTTTTGACTCCAGCTCCGGTAAATCAGTTGGTCTCTCTCTGTCATTTGTGTCTTCTCACCTTGTTCTGTCTCTAATCTGTCTGCCTCCGTTTCTTCACTATTCAAATTAGTTATCTGAATGTCTAGAAGCCAGAAGTTTCTTTCCAGGCCCCATGGCCCAGACTGAAGGATTCTCCTCCCTCAGGCTTCTGTAGATTCAGAAATGCCAAGGTTCCCACTGTGATCCAGCCAGTCCTTCTGCCACCTGAGCTTCCTACCAGTTCAGCGTGGTGGGGCCCACAGGTCATCAGCAAAGCATCAGCTTCCTCCCCAGCCTGCAGAGATAAGAAAAGGAAAGAAGGCCACCTGAGCAACCTTAGGTGTTCTAGATAGGCAGATTTCTTCTGTCTCTCCATCAAAGGTGATGCTTAGCCAGGAGGTTGATGGATTGGAAACAGGGAGAAGGAAAGACAGAGACAATTAATAACATTGATTGTTCCTGAGCAGAAAGATACCCCAACAGCAGACACCTCTCACCTTTGGAAACTTTCAGGTCTTCCTGCACCAGATACCTTCTGCTTATGGCTCAACCCACAGAGGCAACTAAGCGTGGGTAACAGGTCTTCAGCTCCCTGGAGTTGGGCTGAGATCTCAGAAGCACCCAGTCTGGGCAAGTGCTTTCTTCTCTCTGAGCCTCTGTTTCCACATCCGTGTGATGGGTACTCCCTATGCCTACTCCCCCAGTCGAGGATTAATGGGAGGACTTTGAGATAATTCATAGAGGCAAGTGTTTGGTATTTAGTAGATGTGGACCCTGCCCTCCCACCAAATCTCCAGGCTTTCTAGAATGTTGTTGCTTTGTAGTCAACAAATTTCTGTACCCTCAAATAAGGGTACAAGTAGTACTTTCACTTTGACTAGAAATTGCACTTCTGGGTCTCTAACCAGTAGAAATGAAAACTCCTAAGGATACACGGACATGGATGATTATTGCTACATTGGTTGAATTTGTAGAGAGGAAACTAGAAAAATCCTACAAAACTAGTATACATCAATAGGGGAGAGACTGAATAAACTACGATACATCCACAGTATTGGATTAAGCGTCTAGGATAAATAATGATTTTTTTTTCTTTCTATTCGTCTGGAGAGATGGCTATGATACACTCAGTGAAAAATGTATGCAGGGACACATGTATAGTATGGTTTTTTTTAAAACTTCCTTCCTTTTCTCTCACTCGCATGGGTGAACATACATATTTCTATGAACCTAATGCACACCAGCTGTCAACACTGCAAGTGGGGTACAGAAGGGAGACTTGAGGGGGAGAAAAAAGGCTTAAGAGTCTATTAAATTTACTTCTATTCATCTCTGAATTGTTTGCTTTTTTCTAAACGTGTGTCATGTATTTATTTATTTATTTTGTAATGAAATAAAGTTGTTAGAAGGTACGGTACTTATGTCCTCAGTGAATGAAATGAATGTCGAAGGAGGTCTGGTAATCCTACCATTTCACTCTTTGGAAATGGGAAGTGTTTTCATGTCTCTACCAATATGCAAATACCCCTAAGGGGGCTGATAAAGCCAAAGTTGTCACTGAGCACTAATCTGGGGCTTGTCAGCCTCAGGCCAAGACTAAAATAGGAGGGTGTGTGTGTGTGTGTGTGTGTGTGTGTGTGTGTGTGTGTGAGCACGCATGCTCCTGTGTGTCTGGGGGGACGAGGAGAGAAAAGTATCACCTGTCAGATATCTGCTGCGTGTCCAGCAACGTGCTAGGTATCTTCGTACGCAGACTCCAGTTCATTGAATCCAGATACAATGCTGCAGTGCCGGGATCAGCCTCATTTTATGAACAAGGAAACTAGGCTTAAATGCTTCGTGATGGTCTTGCCTAAGATTACATCCCCAAAGGCTGAGCTGGATGCAAACGCAGGCCATTTGACTCCAAGGCAAAGCAGGATGGTCCCAAAGGCCCTAACACGCTAGGAAACTTCTGCTTTAAAACAATACGAATGGTAAGAATAGAAATAGTAAGACAGTTAGCATTTATTGAGTTTTAGCTTTACCCTTGCTAGACCCTGTCAAGTACTTTAGGTATCTCAATCTTCACAAAGACCGATAGGAACCATTATTATTCCCATTTAACAGATGAGGAAACTGAGCCACAAGTAAATTGTGGAAGGATACAAACTCAGAAAGTGACGAGAAGAAATTTGAGCCCAGACAGTCTAGTTCTAGAGCCTGCCCCTTTGGTTCCCCGGGGAAACAGCATTTGATACGATAATGCTGACGCTGGAACTCTGCTTTCCGTGCTCTTTCCACTGAGCCTGGCTGACCTCAGTCCCCAGGCACTGCTCAAAGAAAGAAAACCTAGGTGTTGCTCTGGTTTTCCTCTGGCTCACCCTGACAGGTCTAAGTGAGGCTTCCAGGGCTAACTTTAACTTGGGCCTTCTCTGGGTCAACTTAGAACATCTCGGTTCCAACATCCCGGTGGATGTCAGGCTGCCCACTCCCCAGAAGTCCTGCCCTGGGCTGCCCAGGCCTTGGTGCAAGCCTCCACAGTGGCTGGGCAACTCTCTTCAGGGCTTTGCTCAGGAGAAGGCCATCCTCGTTTATCTAAGACAGTGTGTGCCGGAATTCAACCCTTTCCTTCCCACCAGAATGATTTTTGCCATTTCTGCCAATCACCCAAAACATTATTTATTTAACATTTTAATTAAAATCCTCTTGCTGTTTAAAATTAGAAGAAAAAAAAAAGCAAAACAAACTTTAGGAGGAAATCTATATTTGGTATGGTAAACCTATATCATGTATGTTACACATGGTAAACCAGCAAGGCTTACCATAAGTAGGTTACCGTAAAGTGAAGATGATAAAAGCAGAACAAGCATTGGAGAGACAGTCAGACCTACCAGCATCTACCGAGACTTTCTCCTTGACACCCTGTGAAGGCTTGAGGGAGAGCTGGAGGCACCACCCCCTGTGCCTGGGAGCTGGAGGCTCTGACTCAGGGAGGTCCCACAGCTGCTACTGGGAAGCATCGCCTTGGATGTGCTCGTCCTCCTTGATGCCCAGGTGTTTTCCATGAAGCTCTCAAAACTGCTTTAAGGACCTCCATGCTCATCAGCCTCTGGAGAAATGCTCTTGGCCAGAGGATCTGTCTTGCACAGTGATGGCCAGCCCAAGACCTCTGTCCCTCAGACCAGCCTGGGGCCCTCAGCCGGCCCATGGGGCTGCTTTGTGAGTCTCCCCAGGAAAAGGTCTGGAAAAATGTGACATTACCTTTAACAGGTAATACTGCCCCTGAGAAAGGGAGCGATATTAGGGGAGACAAACTCTATCTTTTTTGTCATCTGTTTTTTTTTTAATAATAAGAAAATATTTATATGTTGTTTAATAATAATAACGAAGACTTTCCTGAGACTGTCTGGCATCCCAGTGCACTGCCCCAACATCCCAGTGGATGTCAGGCTGCCCACTCTGGGCGTTGAATGTTCACAACAACTGTTGTTTAGAGTTGAGGAAACTGAGGCACAGAGAGGTTAAATAACTAGCCCCAGGCC
The DNA here is from genome assembly GCF_005190385.1 of Monodon monoceros. NCBI lineage: Eukaryota > Metazoa > Chordata > Mammalia > Artiodactyla > Monodontidae > Monodon > Monodon monoceros. Next base: position 145,077,534 of record NW_021703768.1, on the reverse strand, counting down.
ATAGGAAGATGAATGGGAGAGCCGGGACTTGAACCCACGCAGTCTGGTTTTTGCATCTGTATTTATTTGCTCATGCTGCCACTCAGCCGGAGAACCAAGAACTGTGCCAGACGCTGGGGAGACAGATGGAGGCAGAGTGAGACCCCCAGGGTTCTCTCAGCAGGTTCTCTCACCCCTTATCTTTCCTGGGAAGGCAAGGCTTAACCCTACACTGCTTGTCTCAGCCCAGCCAGAGGCTGCCAGGATGGAGGGTGCAGAGCTCACTGGAGGCGGATGAAGCCAAGCCTCCCCTTCTCATGACGACTGGTGCTGACTCTAACAGCAGCCCCTGGCCCAGGCTGGCCCCCAGCTGGCCCTCAGCGACCTCCCAGGTGCAGGAGGAACCGGCGGCACTCACTCTTTGTTTTGGATTGCCAGAGGTGCATACCCTCCTCCCCAGTCATCGCTCCAGCCCTCCTGTTTACCCTGCAAACAGCCAAACACTCCACACTGTCATTTAGAGGCCAGGGGGTGGCTGCCTCAGGGCACTAGGCGGCCCAGGCCTGTTTGAGCTGTCCCTGGACCGCCCCCCTCCTCCCCCTACACACACGCCCAGAGCCCATTTGCCTAGGAATTAATGGGTCCCCACACCCTCTCTAGGTGCAGACACGAGCCGCCGGGTGGGGAGGCAGCCACGGAAGGAGGAGGGGAGGGGCTGTGGGAAGGGAGGTGCTGCTGGGCTCTGCCTGACTCAGTTCCTTGGGAGCCCTGTGACCTTGAGCCTCTGGGGCCTGATGCCTCAGTTTCCCTATCAGCGTCTGCCCTTCCAGAACTCTGGAAAGCAGCAAACGCATGAACTCAGAAGATTCTGTTGAGGTATCTACTGGGGGCATGGCCGTGGGACAAGAGCACCAATATTTAGCATTTATTATAGTTAGAAGTATTCAACACTGGCATTGAACTGAATCGTGAAAACCTGTCATTGAAAGTATAACATACTTTCAGAAAAGTGTGCTAATTATAAGTGTTCCCCTCAATGAATGTTCACACGCTGACCATACCTGTGCAATTAGCACTCAATTAAGAAGGGGAATATCCCCAGTACTCCTGACAAAGCTCTCATGTGCCCCTTCTGGCCACTGACTGCATCATCTCTTTTCATCCTCCCCAGAGCTCCGTGAGGTGGTGATCAGGATGATGTTCACAGTACCCTCTGCTCTGACGTTCCAATTCTCCTGTAGTCTGTTTGGTTTGCAGAGATAGTCTTTCCTCCCTTACCTGAAGGCGTGTCTATCTCTTAAGTTAAAATGAATTTTATCAGAAGAGTTTTCTGAGGCTTTTATGGAAAAGGTTTCAAGAGGGCTGGAGATCTCCTAACAGTAACAAGAACGCCCCTGGCAACAGAAATAGCTCTTATTTGTGGAGCATTGGCTTGTGGCAAGAACTTACATAGCTAAGTGCAATGAATTCTGAGAGGTAAGGTGGGCACTGTGTGTCCCCATTTACAGATGTGGACACTGAGGCCAGGAGAGGTAAAATAATTTTTCCAGGACTTTACCATCAATAACTGGCAGAGCCAGTATTCTAAACCTGGTCTGCTCGGTATAACATACTTAATGATGAAGTATGATCTTAATGATGGAGCTTCTGATCTAATGATGAAGCTAGACTGCAATCTACACCCTCCTGCCTTTGAAGGCTTCTAAAAATCACCACTGCTCATTGATCCTTGGTCAGAACCAGGGAGGCTAATAGAACTTTCTCTTTCCAGTGAGAAAGTTATATTAGCTTCTCTTTTAGAGAAGGAAACAAGCCCAGAAAGGTCAGTGACTTGTGCAATACGGTAGTTCCCAAAATTTCCGTGTTCATGGGCTACTTTGGAATATTGGAATTTGAGGGGCATACTCCAAAGAATCGCAAAGCAAACACCAAATTTTTTTTTTTTTTTTTGCAGTACGTGGGCCTCTCACTGTTGTGGCCTCTCCCGTTGTGGAGCACAGGCTCTGGACACTCAGGCTCAGTGGCCATGGCCCACGGGCCCAGCCACTCCGCGGCATGTGGGATCTTCCCGGACCAGGGCACGAACCCGTGTCCCCTGCATCGGCAGGCGGACTCTCAACTACTGCACCACCAGGGAAGCCCAAACACCAAATTTTATAAAAATAAGTTTGAGGGATATTGAAGGTTTGGATAAGTTTATTAAACGCATGAATGAACAGATGAGTAGAGACATGTATTTTCAGCTCTGCATCTTCATCACCTCCTCCGGGGCCGGCCACTTTGTAGGCCCTGGCATCTACTTTGTTGGTGGAAGGAGTGAGCACATTGAGTGACACGAGAGATCTTAGTAACTCACCAAATTCTGTCTGGAGGCCTGGGATGCGGGGATGTGGTGTGGCCTCAGATCCAGCAGCCTTCCTTGATGTCTCAGTGTCTGCCGTTTTCATTCAGGCCAGAGAAGGGCAGTAGGAGGCCCTAGGAACAGCTGGTATATAGTCCCAGACTCACTGTGGGTCAAGATGCTTTTCTCAAGCTTAAAAAGTCTGGTGCTGGGATGTTTTTTGCTTTAAATAATAAAAAACCTGGCAAAAGTGGCTTGAGCAGTGACTTCATTTATTCTCCCATTATAAGAACTCTGGAGCCATGAAAGTTCCAGAAAGTTTCTCCCATCTTTCTGATCCTTTGCACATTGGTCTTGAGACTGTCCTCACATGGTTGCAACATGGCAGCTGCAGCTCCCAGCATCACAGATAGCCACATCCATGGCCAGCCAAAGAAGTGTGCTTCCTTCCATGAACAGATTATGTGCTCATATGCAAGGAAGCCTGGGAAAGACAATGTATAGCATTTCTAGTTTCTACCATGGAAAGTGGCTCTGCCTGCAATGAAGAAATGGGTGTGGGTTTCAGGAGAGTGTCTGTTGGGAGGGTAATCAATAGAAATTACCACAACTGGCAAAGGAGAATACCACCCCACCAATATGGTCCTGCAGCTGTCTCCCACGTGAGGCATGGACTTACGTAGCCAAGGGAAGCTCCTGCTTCAGTCGCTGTCCCAGCAGACGCTTGTTCTCCAGCCTCTCCCCTTTCTCCTCATCCCAGACTGCATACTTCATCCCTGTCCCCTCCCTGTGTAAGGAGGGGGGACATAAGCACGGAGAATTTCTTACTACAGAAACCGGTTGCCTTGAGCATCCACAATATGCCAGGTTCTATGCTGAGCACCTAATCTATTGTTTCAGTTGTCCTCACAGAAATCCCCATTTCACAGATGAGGAAGTTGAGGCTCAGAGAGGTAAAGGGACTTGTCCAAGGTCACACAGGTGGTATGAGAAGATATTAGAGTTGAACCCAGTTCTCTGACTCCAGACCTGTCCTCTTGGAAACTATTATTAAATTGACTTGACCTAAAGGTTCTGGGCTCCAACTCTAGAGGCTATGGGCTGGAGCATGAATTTCCAGTCTGTTAGCATCTCCCTGGCTTAAGGTCAAGCAAGAAGGGTCCTCCTTTCCCCACCTGGCCTGGCCTCAGTTGATCCCTAATCTAGGTTCTGTCTCCTGACAGGCTCCTTTGCTCCTACTACTTACTTTCTTTGTGCGTGCATGGGCGGGGTGGGAGGGTCACGTCTGCCTGCCACCTTCAGGAGCGCCTCTTTCAAGGCAGCTCAGGCCCACGGCTACTCTGAGTCCCCTGCTCTGCCCCGACAGGCCTCAGAAGGCGCATGGGCAATCAGAGCTGATCTTGGAATCACTGACATGGAAAATCCAGGGGAACAGATGTTGGCTCTGGGCAGGTGCAGCTGTCACTGTCTCCAGCCCCAAGTTCTGGCTGGCTGGCCCCCTCCCTGGGGTGCAGGCAAAGGCAGGGGAGGGCGAGGGTGCTGCAGGAGTACTAGGGAGTAGGGTGCCGGGTGTGCTCCACATGGACACGCCCTTGCCGGCCCCAGCAGCTCCTCTGCTAGAACAAACCTGTTCCCCACGCCGTCAAGAAAACCCACTGGACAGAGTGAGGTTGTGCCTGCCAGATAAACACAGTTAAGCTTATTGTGCGTTTTCCCCAAAATAAAGACCATCAGACGCCCCCAGTCTCTAGGGCCAGGCTCTTTGGGAAGTCACTCCCTCCTGTAACTAGTCCCTGTAAGAAAATTCTGGCTCAAGGGAGAACTGCCAGACACACAGCAAACGATCTGCTGCATCTTGTCCATCTCACTCTCCCATCTTCTTCTCTGGATCTGAAATGGCTTTATAGGAAGGGCACTCATCTTTGTACAATGGAGTCCTACTTGGGGGCAGGAAGTTGGTCACCCCACCAATATTTCTGGATCCCCCGCAATGGGCTCACGCCGCTCTCCCCAGCTTAGAGCACTGTACATGGATGTGCCTGTTTCTGTCCATCCATTCGCTCGTCCGTCCAACAAGCATTTGCTGAGTGCCGGCTGTGTGGCAGGCACTGAGGACCAGGGAACGAGATGTCCTGCCTGTGCAGAGCTTACCATGTGGTGTGGGAGACAGACAGGTCACCCCTGTGATGTGGTCATATGCAGGGAGCTACATGTCTTGATAGGAGTCCATCTCTGCCTCACCCCAAAGGTCTCAGTTTCACTGGGCTTTGTCCTCACTTCATCTCTTTCAGGAGCAGAAGATGCTCTCAGGAAACACCTAAGGCAGGAAGTGATCAGATTTGTGTTTAAGGAAGATCACCCTGGATTTGAGAAGGTGGGATAGGAGGCAGACACAGGTGGGGAAGTTGACCCAGAGGTGAGAGGATGGCCCTGAAGCAGCTGAGGAGGGGATGGAGAGGAAGGGCAGGGGATGGATAGGGAGGGAGTTGAACGCTATGTAAGAGGTGGTGCCAACAAGACTGGAAGAGGGATGAAACGGCGGTGGTGAGGAAGAGAGGGTCAAAGGTGATGCCCACACTTCTGCACTGGGCAATTGGGTGGATGTTGGGGGCCTTTTTTCTTTTTTTTTGCGGTACGCGGGCCTCTCACTGTTGCGGCCTCTCCCGTTGCAGAGCACAGGCTCCGGACGCGCAGGCTCAGCGGCCATGGCTCACGGGCCCAGCCGCTCCGCGGCATGTGGGAATCTTCCCGGACCGGGGCACGAACCCGTGTCCCCTGTATTGGCAGGCGGACTCTCAACCACTGCGCCACCAGGGAAGCCTGGGAGTCTTTTTTGATAAAAAAAGAAATGTTAAGAGAAGGGGCTGACTCACCAGGTCACCCACAGGTCTGTGGAGCTGGAACGGCTCTCCGCTTCCGGTCAAGGCACTACATCCAGGAGACATGGCCTTGGGGTGCCGAAGGGGAGAGGGCTGCTTTGGGCTGAGGAGAGGGGAAAAGTGCTGCCCCCTTACAGCAGTGGTTTCAAATGGGTATTCTCAACCCAAGGGACATTTATCAAGGTCAGGAGACAATTTCATTTGTCCCAACGTGGCATCTAGTGGGTTGAGGAAGGGATGCAGCTGAACATCACGCAATGCACAGGGAGCCCCATAATGAAGAATGATCTGGCCCCATATGCCCATAGTGTTGAGGTCATGAAACCCCTCATTAGAGAAGCTGAATAGTGAAGTTCAATCATGGCAGCTGTGGAGCCAGATTCTCAGGTTCAAATCTCAGCTCTATCACTTAGTGCCTCTCTGATCACGGGCCAGTTACTTAGCTGCTCTGCGCCTGCTTGTCAGGCATTTTGCATGGTGCCTAGTGTCTAGGAGATGAGCATTTAGTAAAAAGGGAGTAGTCTCTAAGCTTGTCCACCAGTCACCTCAGATGGCAACACCCTGGGAGTGTCAGGGAGCTGACCTTTACCTGCACCTGCTCAGTTCTGGACTCTGGCTGTGATGCCTTTGTGTAAGCTGGTTACAATCCCAGTTGGGCTCTTACATGATGCCAGGCACCATGCAAAGTGTTGTACATGCATTAGCTCATGTCACCCTCAGAAAACCCTATGAAATAGGGATTTAATTCCCATTATACAGGTGAGAAAACTGAGACTCAGAGAGGTTGTGTGCTAGGCACTGGGAATACTAGAGGAATAAGGTTTATCTGTAATCTCTAGGGCTTCAGTTTAGTTAGGGAGACAGGAAAATAAATCGACACTATAACAAAACAACAGAAAGTGTAATTTCCACTCTGCCTCATCTGCCATGCATCCAGCAAATAATTGATGAGCATCGACCATGAGCCTGGCCCTGTCTCAGTCACCTGGGTTCCTGCCCCATAATACCTCCAGTCTATCGGTGAGACAGATGACAGAATAACACAAGCTCTGCAGATCTACCAGCATCCATATTACTTGGCATCTTCCTAGTGCCATGTACTAACAAGCTTTGGCTCATTCAACCTTAAAATTTGTCATGGCAAGGTATTATTGCTATCCTCATTTTACAGTTTGGGGACTGAGGCTTTGAAAGATTATTAAAAAACTTACCCAAAGTATTATAGTTGGTTTGTGGTGGAGCCAAGTGGGGGAGTCCTGGTCTTTCTAACCCCAGAGCTCAAGATCTTAACCACTCAGATGGATCCCCTGTTTATAGGTTCCACCTGCTCATATCTGGCACCTGGTTCCCACCACATTCTCTGTCCGTTTGCCCCAGACATCCCTTTGAACTTCACCATTTTGGAAGTGATCTGCAGTCAGCCTGGGCTTGCTCAGCTTTGGGAGAGGAGCCCATTCATAGTTCCAAGGTGGTGGGATCCCGAGCAGTGGCAGCCTGAAGCTTGTTCCTATGGAGCCCAGACAGCAATAGACAAAGCAGGGCAGTCCTAGGGCACCACCAGCCCTCAGACAGCCTCCTGAGGGCACTTCTTACTCATCAGACAGGGTCTCCTTGCCCTGATGTGACCAGGAAAATATAGGCTCAGCCTGTTCTCTGAGAGAGGCTGTGGGCATGTGTGTATTAAAGGAAGAGGAAGACATCTCATAAAAGGGGCTCGATGCAGAGACCTGAGGGGACATCTCATAAAAGGGGCTCCCTGCGGAGACCCAGGGGTGGGTCATATGTCTTCCTTAGTTTCTTTTCCAAGTTTCCTTCAATGGAACCTAATCAAATGGCTCCAGGGACCTCACACCCTGACAAAATGCAAGTCAGTGGATTCCCCTCTTCTGGACACAGACCCTGGAGGTAACTGCAGTTACTGTAGGGTGACAACATACCAGCTGGAGCCCTGTCATTGCCTGCACACTGAACAACCAGTAAGGTGCACGTTTATGGCCAAATCTTTTTTGGTTCCATTTATTCCACAAATATCACTGAGGTTCTCTAAGAGGCCAGGCAGTAGCATCTGAAAGTCAGGATGTAAATGGATGTCCCGGTGGTGAGCCAAGCAGATATGGCCTGTCCTCAAGGGCACGTGGGATGCAAGCTGTTGCCAGGGCTACTGTCATGGCTGGGGGTGTGGTTTCCTGTCTCCAGCAACAGACAGTCTCTCTAGAGGAGTGGAGAACGGGCACAGCTAACTAGAATGTGTGATGTTCTGACATGAGAGTGTCAGGCGGCCTCCACATCCATCTGGGGGACCCCAGAGGCCTCTCAGAGGTGGTGGCCGCTGACCAGACAGAATGTTCACAAGTGGGGTTGGAGAAACCTTTTCAGTGCAGAAAAAAATTCTCGGACAGGGGCTTCCCTGGTGGTGCAGTGGTTGAGAGTCCGCCTGCCGATGCAGGGGACACGGGTTCATGCCCTGGTCCGGGAAGATCCCACATGCCGCGGAGCAGCTGGGCCCGTGAGCCATGGCCGCTGAGCCTGCGCGTCCGGAACCTGTGCTCCACAACGGGAGAGGCCACAGCAGTGAGAGGCCCGTTTACCGCAAAAAAAAAAAAAAAAAAATTCTCGGACAAACGTTTTCAACCAATCGTGACGATAAATTGGAAAACTTGCCATGTTCCAGACTCAATATAAGCCTCACAAATGACAGATGAGCAACAGGGCTTTATATAGGGCGGGAGCTGAGTTGCTCTCCAATCCCTGATTCTTCTACTCACTTGTTCGTTCAAGAGATATTTATTGTATGCCTGGCACTGTGCCACAGGCTTTACAGGGTGATCTCATTTAAGCTTCATAGCACCTCCCTGAGGTAGGTGCTATTCATGCCACATTGTACATATACGGGAGCTGAAGCCCAGAGAGGGCAAAGTCGTTGCTCAAGGTTGCACAGCCAGTAGGCTGACTTAGGTCAAATCCTGGTTCTGCCATCTTCATCTGTGTGACTGCAAAGTGATCACTTCACAAACCTTGGTTTTCTCATGTGCAAAATGGCTGTGATGATCCCTAACCCACAGCGGCAGTGGGGTTTAAATGTTCCCGAAGTGTCAGGTCTGTAGACGCCTTTAGTATACTTCAATTCTTCTGCCCTGTCTTGGGTCCCAGTGTTCTGGGCCGTGACTTCTTCTAGAACCAGGCAGGGCTTGCTCTGCTCCTGAAAATTAGCCCCATCAGCCCTCAGACCACCTATTCCTGACCCTCTGGGGGCATCTACGACAGCTGAGTTGTGGTGTCCAGGCCCAAACCTCTGGTGCATGTGTCCTGGGGGTGCCCACCCTGCAGGGAGGGTGCGGGGAGGGTGGAAATTTCCCTCAGCCAAGCATTTAAGGATTCAGCAGTCCTATTTCTCATATCTCTGTGCCTGGGCACTATGGCCGGAAATTAGCAAGGCAATAAATGTTTTAAATGTAAGGTAATAAAAACTTGGAAAAATAAAATTGAAATCCTGCCCAAGTGCTAGCTCCTGAAAGGGACTGTTTGTCTTATTAGGAGCCAGGTGAACCGGTTTTAATGGAAACGCTGGTGGCAGTTAGAGACCTGGCTCAACAAGGGAGTGATTCCCACTGGCCCCAACTCCTGGGGCCTCAGTGTCTAATGCCTGTTTGGGGGAAGGGACTCCCTGTAAAACTTCCATGGGCTCCGCTGGGCTGGAAGACTCAGAAACCCAGTTTGCAAAATAGGAATCAGATGAGAAGAGAAAGAGCTAGAAGGTAAAACTGGGATTTTAATCCTAGTTTAGCTCCACACTACATAGCACTGTCTCTTGCCAGGTTTTGTGCAGGGTGCTTTAATAAATGCATCCTCTTCAAGCCGTACAGCAGCCCTAGGAGTTGAGAGCATGCACTGTGATAGCAGATACACCTGAATGTATTGCTCTATGATGGGCTGGCACTAAGGAGAGGCAAGGTAGGTACATGGGGCGCTCCGTTTAAGGAGGCTCCCACTCTCAGGGTCGTGAAGGTGCAGGGTTGGCATTTGAGAGTGAGGGCCTCCTTAAATGGTGGTGCGGGGGGGTCGGAGATGGGGGTTGTGGGGGTCAGAGGTCTCGCCTCGCCCTGGTCCCGTCCTGTTCTGTGACCTCAGGACAGCTACTTTTCCAGGCCTGAATTTCCTCAGCTGTGAACCTGGGTCCCAGAAGTACCCACCCCTCAGGGTCATTGTGAGGATGACATAAGATATGTTGGGTAAAGGTGCCTAGATCACCGTGAACACTTCCTACATGTGAAATGATATTATTACCAGGCCATTTGACAGATGGGGAAACTGAGGCTCAGAAAGATCACACAGCTCGGAGTCAGGGTTGGATTGAACTCAGGCTGGGGTGGGGGGTTTAGAGTGAAGTGAGGGCTGAGAGGAGACATTTGGATTTGAGGCCTGGAGATAAGGTGACGAGGTAGGACTGTTACCCAGGAACCTGACCTTGAACTTGGGTGTTAGCAGCTTTGTGGTGTTGCTGTGAGGTTCTGGATCTATCATGAAGCTATAGCTAGCTTCTTGGAGAATCTGATGGAAGTTGGCAACCATCTCCCCGCAAACTGCACCCACCCCATCCCATACAACCTGTTGCATATCCTTGGTCTGTGCCGAAAGGAGGCTCTTGATTTTTGGATATTGCATGGGTGCAGCAAGTGAGTCCTGGCCCACCCCTGTTTATGGCCAGCTTTGCCATAGTCCCTCTGACCCTCCCTTCCCTCTCACTGTCCCTTCTCTCCCTTGCTAGGACCTGCTTGAAAGGCTGAACCACTGGGTTTCCCCGGTTTCCCACCTCTCCCTGTCCCCTGCTTGGGACACTGCATGGGACACTGCTTGGGTGGACCCAAGTGGCCCAAGCTGAATTCTCTTGTCATGATCTACATCCTGGCAACAATTCCTGCTTTGGGCACTGCACACGGTATTGAGCCAGCTCAGGTTACAGAAATGGAGTGGGGAATGCAGAACTGGCATTTACCAGGCGCCCAATAAAATTATTCAGAATCTGTACATACTTTTGCCATGGCCCTAAAAATAAAATGTCATAGCTATTGGTATATGACCAGTTTCTTCCCCACTGGATTGTAAGACCTTTGAGGACAGCGGATAGCAACCCTGTTTTATTCATCTTGGAATAAGAGATGGAGAGAGGGATGGAAGGAAGAGAGAAAAGAGAAGGTGTGTGAGCGTCATCGTTTCTGTTGGCCTGGTAGAACCTTTTTTTCTACAAGCTAAATAGGCTGAGAAAATATCAAGTTGGAGCTGTAGATTGTCAGAAGCAATCTGATGGGAGAAAATTGTTGTGACCCAGAGGGATGGAGAAAGCAAGCCTTGACAATATCGTTTGAGACCCTGAATCCAGCCAGACCTGAAGGCACTTCCTGGTTATATGAGTCAATGGTTTTCTGTTTTGTTCTTTTATTTACTTTTTACCCCCAAAGCTAGTGTGCGTGGGGTATCCATCACTTGTTACTAAGGATCCTGACTAATTCAGAAGCGGGGATGCAGTCAAGAGAGAGGGAGGGAGGGAGGGAGGTATGTCTGCAATGTGCAGGGATTGTGCACTGCAGCATGTGCCATTTCTGGTACAACAGACCCTAAGGCCTCTGGGCTTCTCTTGCTGTGGATCAGGGGCTAGAATGTAGCCTCCAGAGTCTGTCAGAGAAGAGATTTAGGGCAAGAGGGAGGCTGCAGGTCAGGGAGGGGAGGGGGCAGAAGGGAGGTGTGGAAGACAGGATTAGTGGAAGCCTGAGCAGCAGTTCCTGGTGTTTACAGCAAACAGAAGATGAGAGGCCCAGCGCCCCCCAGACCTCAGAGGGGAGGGAACGGGTATAAACAGGGGTGGGGGTGATGGGTGGGGAGTGTGGAGGCATGTAGAAGGGAGGGGCTGTCATAATCCCCAGGGTTGTCGCCCCTCCTCCCCATGACTCTGGCTCCTTCCAGCACCTGCGTTTCCCCTTGCCCCCCGGCATTCCGGCAGACCCTGTTCTGAGCTCTCTCTACCCAGTTTGCCACCAATATTCAAAGATCTAGATCTGTGTCGGGGCGGGAGTCAGAATTTTATCAGACTTCCCGGGTGATTCTCATGACACCCCACATTTGGAGACAACGGACCTCATTCAAAACTCTGTATTTTATGGGTGGAGTGAATGAGGACTGAAAAGGAAAGGGGCTTCACACACCAAGTCATCACACACCAAGTCAGTGGCTGAAGCTAGGACCCAGGTCCCCCCAGCAGAGTAAACAATGCTGGGTTTCTGTCTCTCGGGGCGTGGACTATTTAATCCCAGCAGGGCCTGGAGTGCTGACCGAAAGCTGAAAAGAACACAGGCCTCCCCGTGCCTTTTTAACTTTTCAGAACTTAGGAGCAGGGCGAAGGTCCAGAGCCAGCCCTCTGCACTGATGGTACCAACTGTGTGTCAAGTAAGAGTCCCCTGGCTCTGAGTGAGGGCTAAAAGCACCCACCAACACGGAGGGACTAACGACAGCCATAGAGTACTTGTCAATGTCTTTCCCTCCTCCTTTGGCCTTTTCAGGTTCTAGGGAAGCCTGATCTCCCAATAAGACAAAGTTACTGTGTTTCAATCTCTTGCTGCTCAAAGGATGAGCCCTAGAGCAGTGGCATCACCCCGAAGCTTGTAGAAGTGCAGAATCTCGGGCCCTGCACCACACCTACTGAATCAGAATCTATATTTTAACCCCGAGACGGGAGGGGGGTGGGGGGGTGATTCCTATATGTATGGAAGCCTGAGGCGCACTGTTACCTGCCACAGTGTAGCATGAAATAAGCACGCGCGATTGATTCTACAGCAAAGCAAATTGGCCTTGTTGACGTATTAGGATGGGCTGTGAAATATTTGGTGTCAAATGTTTTTCTGCAAATTTGTTGGAAACCCACCAAAGGAATCAGAGAGTTAAAACAAAACAGCGGCAGTGACAACAACAAGCCTGGATGCCTTGCTTTGTGATGGGAAGCATCGCAACTTCCCTTAGGAAGTTTGTATATTTTTCTTATTAAATGAAGTTAAGCTAAAGCATAGCTGTCCATCCAACGCGCTCACGCCTGTTGCAGAGTTTGCATTTGGTGAGCTGTTTGTTGCACTAGGAGCTGTACCAAACATTCAACACGCTTGGCCTTATGGACTCTTCGCCACAAACGTTGAGGGAGGTGTTACTTCTACTCCCATTTAGCAAATGAGCGAATTAAGGAACATACAGGGGAGGTCACTCTGGTTTGGGCATTTTAGCTTGCCTTTTACTTTTGTTTTATAATCCTTTTCCTACCATCTCCCACATGCCGCAGTTCTGTGCTTTCTTGCATTTATTCTGTGCGTCTACTCAGCATCCATTCAACACGAGGCCATACTATTGGGTGGAGCTGGCCTTTCTTGCAGGCCGGCTGATCCAAGAACGAGTCCTCATCCACCAGCTTCTCTCTCACACACCAAGCTGATATTTCCTTTGCCCTAAATCATCCCAGGGCCAGGTATCACAACTAAGATCACCCCTCGAGCCCAAAGTCCACCCGAATCATTCACACTGGCCCAGCTTAAACTGTTTATCTAGCCCTGCCTTGCCTTTTCTGTGGAAACCCCATTAAAGGCTGTGGTTCAGGCCTTCCCCTTGTTCCTGCTTACCTCCTGACCCAAACTTGATTCTTCCCATGTGGTCGGTATGGCATGGACCCTCCTTTCAGGAAATGGGAATAATAAAAATCTTCTTTCAATGGCATAGACCTCTTTGTGCTGCCACTCAGTCACCTCCATAAATTAAAACCCCTTGGGTACCAATAATACTCCCACCCCCATCACAGCCAAACCCTGACATTTAAGACTTTGAGCCTCCTGGCTTCTGGAAGTTAACAAAGACTGGACTGTGCGGTGCTCACCACGCGTCTCCTGGGTTAGGTGTCAAGACTATCGCAATAGAGGAGAGAGATCGGGCTCTACTCTGAATACAACGAAGACAGCTGGAGATGTATAGCCAACCAACAGAGCAGGGGGTCAGCGGATGGAAAATTACTAAGAGAAGACATCAAGTGTAGGAGAATTCTTCCTAAAATGACTTCATAGGATTCATACTGAAGGCAGGCCAAAGACTTAGACATCAAGGGTGGGAGTTGAGGAATCTGATCAGATATCAGAGGTGATCAGATATCTGTGTGGGAATTCTTGCTAAATTGACTCAGCAGAATTGCTAGGCAGGCCAATGACAAGGTCAAAGGATGAGGCCTTGTCAAAAAAGAGGGCTCAGAGGAGTCCATCTAAAGTTTGGTCAAGGAGCGACCCTTGATCAGTTTTGTGTGGAGTCCTTTTCTTCCCCCACCTTAACCATGTGCATCATATCAATTCTGTTTGCATCTCTTTTCATTTGGATTCTGGTTCTTCAGGATAAAAAAAGTATTGAATAAATAGACAGATTCCATATTCAAGGACAGGAGGACTCAGTATTGTCAAGATGTCGATTCTTTCCAACTTGCTGTGTAGATTCAATGTCACCCCAGCCCAAATCCCAGCAAGTTCTTTTGTAAATATCAAATAAAAACAACAACAACAACAACTGATTCTAAAGTTATATGGAGAGGCAAAAGACCCAAAATACCTGACACAGTATCAGAGAAGAACAGAGTCAGAGGCTGACACTATCTGTTTCCAAGAATTACTAGAAAGCTACAGTTATCAACACAGTGTGGTACTGGTGAATGAACAGACAAGTAAATCCATTGAACAGTTCATTGCAGCACTATTCACTATAGCCAGGACATAGAAGCAACCTAAATGTCCATCGACAGAGGAATGGATAAAGAAGATGTGGTATATATATATATATATATATATATATATATATATATGTACACACAAAGGAATATTACTCAGCCATTAAAAAAGAACGAAATAATGCCATGTGCAGTAACATGGATGGACCTAGAGATTCTCATACTGAGTGAAGTAAGTCAGACAGAGAAAGACAAATACCATATGATATCTTTTATATGCGGAATCTAAAAAAAGGACTGCAAATGAACTTATCTACAAAACTGAAATAGAGTTACAGATGTAGAAAATAAACTTATGGTTACCAGGGGGTTGGGGGGAAGGGATGAATCGGAAAATTGGGATTGACACATACACATTACTATGTATAAAATAGATAACTAATAAGGACCTACTTAAAACACAGGGAACTCTACTCGATACTCTGTAATGGCCTATATGGGAAAAGAATCTAAAAAAGAGTGAATATATGTATTTGTATAACAGAGTCACTTTGCTGTACACCTGAAACTAATACAACATTGTAAATCAATTATGCCCCAATAAAAATTTAAAAATAAATAAATAACTTTACACATTAATGCAAATGAAAGCACACACACACACACACACACACACAAATCCGTGGAACAGAATAGACAGCCCAGAGATAAACCCACATAAACATAGTTAACTGATTTATTGACAAAGGACCACAGACAACACAATGGAAAATTTTTTTTCAACAAATGGTGCTAGAAAAACCTAATAACCACATGCAAAAAAAGAATCTAGATACAGGCCTTATACCTTTGACAAGAATTAACTCAAAATATATTATAGTACTAAATGTAAAATGCAAAACTACAATACTCCTAGAAGATAATATAGGAGAAAATCTACATGACCTTGGGTTTGGTGCTGACTCTTTAGACGCAACACCAAAGGCACAATCCATCTAACAGGCATTCAGCAAACGTAAGCTATTTTTATGGTGAAATTTTATGTGTATATAGACAAAGATTAAAGAGGGTTTATTTGCTGTTGTGATGGAATTACAGGTAAACATTTTTGTAGTTTTTATTAACATTTAAATTATGTCGATGTTGCAGAAAATGTTTTATTTTAAATCAAAACAGTCCCTTTTCCCCCCGTCCCTCCCTTCCTCCCTCCCTCCCACCTTTCTTTCCTTTCTTTTTTTTTTATAGGAGCAAAGCCAAAAGTCTTCTCTGAAAGGGTTCTGGTGGCCTGCCTGGAAGCAAGGAACTAACCCGAGAACCCTTCTGAGCCTGGGGCTATGTCTGGAAAAGCTTGGTTCTGGTGGCTTTTCAACTAAGAAAACGAGAGCTCTTGTTTAGGAGGAAGAAATAAGCCTGAAAATACGAATCCAGGCAACACAGAGGTCACAGGTGACACCCCTCTCTCCACTCCAGGGGACTCAGTGTCACAGGGGACAGACATGTCTGGTCTCAGGGCACTGCGTACTGGCCAAGGGAGAGCTGGATGAGTTGTTCAATGCAAACAGTCGAAGCTCCTTTTAGAAGTTCAGGGTCAGAAAGCAGAAAATGACTCAGGTGTCTGTGCGGCGTCACGTGAGGAGCTTGGGTGACTTGTCCTAAGTCACATGGTGAGATAGGTGGCAGAGCCGGGCCTGGTGCTGTAGCAGGGCCTAGGAGGTAACATGTATGACATAAGCAGACCTGGTGGGGAACACCTGTCTGTCTACAGAGAGCAGCTGTTAGCCAGAGGCTCCGAATTCTGGCCTAGCTTTTCTAGACCTTCCGAATCTCTCCAGATCTTTTTCAAATGGAAGCAGGAAATGCGTGTTGTTACATGAAATGTCTCAGTTTTTGAGCGATGGTGATTCATTGTCTATATTTAAAGAACGTCATGGGTCAAATTCAGTCAGGGGTCTGCCATCATACCTTAGGGCGCCTTCTTCTGAAAACTAGGAGAGATTTTTGAATTATGCTGGAGAGTTAAATGAAAGTTCTTGAAGATTATGATGAGGTCAATAATTGAAGGGCCTTCAGACCAAAGTAAACATTGGCTTCTCCTTCTCTCAAACTAATATTCAAAGATTTCGGTTGAAACCAATTGAGCAATGCTGGATACACCCAAGTGACATCTTTCAATATTTAGGCTGCAAACTTAAATACAAATATTTAGGCTACAATAGTTGGGCTTTGATCTAGATGGGAACAGGGAGAGCTTGGGAAAAAAAAAATCAGGGGAAATTTAGCAGGCCTGACCGTGTTTAGGGTTGGATTAAAGCAAGATAGGATGGGGTCACAATCTGAGGACTTTCCTCTCAAACTGTAACAAAGAGGGTGAGAAATAGCAAACAGACCATTTCTGGAAAATGCTGAGTAACAGGTCTATAGAAACAAGCCTATCAAAGCAATTTGGAAATTAAGAGGAGGAGCTGGGCTGACGTTTTCTTCTCTATAATTTAGCCAAGAAACTCTGGCAAAGCTGTATCACCAACTCATCTTGGTTCTTGGGGCACCTGGGTTCAAATCTCGGCTCCCCCACTTGCTAGCTGCCGTGATCTAGGGTAGGGATGTGGACCTTACTGAGTTTCAGGGCTCTCGTAGATAAAATGAGAAATATAATTACCTTACTAGAGAGAAGGAAGATAAACGTAGCAGCTTCCAACTGCTGAACGCTTGCTGTGTGTCAGGCATAGATCATATCACTTAACCTCATTACTTCAACATCCTTGCCATCATCATTGTCGTCTGCATATGTGTAAGCCCCTGGTAAGCGTAATAGTGCCATTTACCTCATTGTCATTATTTTTATTACAGGCCATGTACAACCTCCTGGTCCGGGGCGGGAGGTATCTTCTCTGAATCATATTATCGATGCCCCAGGAAAACTTCCCTATGCAATCCTGCCACGTGAGAATCACCCTCTAAATACATGCAGGTTTCTTGTCCTCCTCCTCTAACCCTTGAGGGTGTTAAGCAGCTTGAAAGGAAAACAGTCTTTTTTTATAAGTAGATGCGAAGATGCTTCTTTTACATCTATTACCTCTCACCTAGTGCTTGCCCAAGTACCGGGCATGTAATACCTGCTAAATAAATTTTGTTAAAAAATAAGTGTGGGGCTTCCCTGGTGGTGCAGGGGTTGAGAGTCCGCCTGCCGATGCAGGGGACACGGGTTCGTGCCCCGGTCCGGGAAGATCCCACATGACGCGGAGCGGCTGGGCCCCGTGAGCCATGGCCGCTGGGCCTGCGCGTCCGGAGCCTGTGCTCCGCAACGGGAGAGGCCGCAACAGGGAGAGGCCCGCGTACTGCAAAAAAAAAAAAAAAAAAAAAAGTGTGCTGTGTTTCCCTGTTACAAAAGCAATTTAAGCTTGTGATGATAAACTTGGGAACTGCAGGTAGGCAAGAAGAAGAAGGGCAGTGGGGAATGCTAAGGGACATAAGGGTCTTTAGAAAGCAAAATGCAAATCCCAATCTGGAAACTGGAAGATGGGAGGGTGGCTGCTTTCTCGGCCAAACCCCAGCAAGCTGTGACACATAGCATATTGGCTCTCAGCTGCATCTTACCCATTGCAGCCTGCCCCGGGCCTAGCACAGTGCGAGAGAGATGCTTGGTAAAAACGTCTGAGCTTGGGACTGCCAATTTCCCTGCCTAGGGTATGTGCAGGAATGGTGGGGTCAGGGACACCCAAGTGCCAGGAAGACAGAGTTCTCTGTGCAGCAGTGTGCAGAGTGAGTCTGAGAGAACATACAACCCCTCCAGGAGCTAATGGTGGTGATGCCCTGGGCAGGGGAATGTTGGGAGCTTTAGGATCACATATCCTTTTTTTCACATTGTGTAGCAGCGTTTTAATTTTTTTTTTCCTGCAGAGAACTTACGTGACGTATATGATGTGATCAATTAAAAAAATGAATATATTTCCTTTCGGATTTCCCCCCTAAAGATAAGTATTATTTGTGAATACAGTTGAAAGATTCACATGGTGAAGGATGAAATGGTTGAATGAAGTACTTCAGGATTAATGGAGTAATGGATCAAGGCATGGAAACCCTCTTTAGGAGCAACCCTGCTCCTGGCCCTTGACCTCAATGGAACCAGAAGGAACAATAAAGAATCGTTTCTTTTTCTCCCAGGTCCCACCACAAGCAGGTGGCTTGTTAGTCACCGAGGGGCCCGGTGAAATGGAGAAGGCAGCTTATCATAAGCCCCGGCCCAGGGTGGGGCAGATACTATCACTGAGGCTCAGACCCACACGAGAGCCTCAGCCCCGATTCGTGTTTGAACCCCGACTGTTTCCCCCAAATTCCCCGACAGCCATCAGATAAGATGCATTTAGCTGTCTAGTTTGCATGGTCCTGACAATTTTCATTCAAAACGTATGCAAATACTGAGGGCAGGTTGCTGGGGACAGAGGTTGTGGTGAAATGCTTCTCAGCTTTTAACCAAATGAATCTATTAACCTCAAGAAGAGGAGCTTTTGATTTTGGTCTCTATTTGCATCAAAAGTGCAGTTAGACCCCTGTTGATTCCTTCTCCCATCTGGTGGCTTATCTCATCTCTGGGAAGGTGAAATTAGCAAAGTGTTCCAGTGACTTGCCTCAAGTCACTGGGCTCCTTGGTTCCTAGTGAGGTGGCCACTGAAGGCCCTCTGAACCCTCCAGCGGGGCCCTGTGTGAGATGGAGCCTGGGTGACTCTGGGCACGTCCCCAAGCCGCTGGGCAGTGGTTGGAGCCAGCGCTTATGGGAAGCAGGCTTTTGGGTCCTCCTGGGCACCCGCCTCGTGTGTTTATACAGCAGCAGGGTCAGCTGGGTGAGGAATTAGTGCACAAAGAGAAAAGTGCCGTACAATCCTCTCTGATTAATTAAGGCTCTGAAAACAGTGCATCTGGAATGGGAACCCGATCTCTGCAAAGGGAAGGGGCTAATCTCCCATGAGGCCAGGAGAATTTTGAAGAGGTGTTTCCTGCTTCCCCTCTCAGGCCTGGTGGGCTCAGGCTGTCATCTCCTAAATCCCAGGCAGGACATCAGCTCAGACCAGTGGCCTTGGACATTGCCACCTTCACGGGCAGTCATGTGGTGCCCTGGGCTTAGAAGGACCCTCCTCTAATGTTGAGTTGTAACTGCCTTGAAATCCTTAATAATTTTTGAACAAAGCCCCCCCCCCCCACTTTCAGTGTGTATTGGACCCCCAAACTGTGTAGCTGGTCCTAGGCCTGAATATTGCCAAGCTACAGCTCCTTAGCTCAGCATTCAAGGTCTGTTCCGATTTAGTCTCCTCATTGCCTTTTCCAATCTTCTGCCCGTCCTGCACTCTCAAGAACTGGTTGCCTTTAGCCTGAGATTCTTTCACACACCTCTCTGCCTTTGTACTTCTTGTTCGCTGCACCTAGTAAGGCTTTCCTGCTCTTCATCTTCCTGCAGACTCCTATTCATCCTTCAAGATCCTGGAGAAGAATCTTTTCTTTTTTTTCCTCTGAAGATTTCTTTGAAATCCTGCAGGTAGCTAGTGGCTCTGTCCTCAGTGCTCTCAGAGCTGCTGAACATCTGCTCGGTGCTCTTAGTGATTTGCAGCGTGATGAGGCCTCTGTCTCCTTGGAGGGTCTGAAAATATTTAACAGCTGGTATGGCAGAGGCACCAGCTGATCAGAGCTGATGGAGGGAGGCGGGCACAGCCCAGAAGCAGGGTCCCTGGAGGCTCCCTGCAGGGCCTGGGTTAGCCCGTCACTTCCTGGATCGTGGGAATCAGGGGGGCCTTTGGGACTCAGGGCAGAGGCTGTTTGCCAAACGTTAAGGAGTATTTCAACCTTTTAAAAGCAGGTACTGCTGTCCGGGTACCTCCTGGCTGACCAGCAGCCCTGAGAGCTCCCACTGGAACATGAGCTGACTTTCAGCAGGGACTGGGCATGAGCATCTCTCCGTCCAGGTGTGCAGGACAGGGCTTGGCCCAGAGTCAGTGCTCAGAAAAGGAGGATGGAAAGGTGTGGGGAAAGGCAGGATGGTGTATGACAACCTGGGTCCTGGGCATGCTTCTCAGGGGAGAGGGAATAAAGAGCCTGCTCTGAAATCTGGAGACATTCATCTCTCCAGCTTTCCCCTAAGGACCCTCTACAGCTAATGAGTCCAGCATGCTGCAAAGTATCCTGCAGAGACGGGGAGACAACGCAAGAAGAAAGAGGCAGTCCCAGGACATATGCATCCACACAAGACGCAAACGCACGCTCACACACCAACATACACAAAACGCTCAGTACATGTGCCAGTCTATAGATACATGTCATTCACGCATACCACATACTCCCAAATATGTCCCCATACCCCCAGAGCCAGGAATGACCCGTAGAAGCCAGTGCGTGGCCAAGGCAGGCATCTCTGCTGGCTTAGGAGGGTGGCCAGAGGGTGAGGGTGGAATAGGTGCTCCGGAGGGACAGTGACCTGGGCACTGGGAGGGTTTGGAGAGGCAAAGAGAGGGAGGCAGAGGCCACAGGGGAAGGAAGGTGCCAACGGGAAAGCTGTGGAAAGGGGAAATAGAGTCAGGGGAGGAGGTCGGCATGTGTGGGGAACTTCCATGCTCCAGGCAGACACGAGGTACTCGGCCAATGTCATCACCGCTCATTTTCACACCCACCCTGTGAGGTGGCGATGCTGACCTCATTTCCCAGGTCAAGCTGAATGAACCTCACAAAGTGACTTGCCCAGAGCCCCACAGCTGGGGAATGGAGGCTGTGTGCCGATCCAGGTCCGCTGGATTCCAAATCCCCTGTAGTCTTTCGCCACCTTGCACCCATCGGGTAGGCAGCCGTGTATATTGGTCTTTACTCCCCACCCTGCACCTGTCTCTCCTTCCTAAAAGATGCACCTGGGTCACTGCCCCTTCTCCCCTTGTTACACCTCCGTGAACTCTAATTGGGAAAAAGTGGACAAGAGCTGCAGCGCAATGGATTGACACTTGTCATCAGGGCAGCTGGCTCGTTCTTTGTTATGGGAACAGGGCTGCTCTGTGCCTTGCGGGATGCTGGGCAGCATCCTTGGTCAGGAGCATCCGTTCTTCCTCCTCCTCCAGTTGTGACAACCAAAAATGTCACCCCTGGGAGCCCAAATCACCTCCTAGTTGAGACGCTGAGTTAGACAGACGGCTAGTGTGTGAGGACCTGGAGGGGATCTCACAAGCCTCCTGGCCCCTTCTGCAAAGCAGGGTAGATGCCTGTCCCTCTGGCCCGGGGGGTGCTGATGTGTCAGGCTGAGAGGCAGGGGGATGGATGCCATGACCTCTGGAGGGCCTTGTGGGCGGAGCCGGCCCCGCCCTCCCCCACGGGCGACTGGGCTCCCACAGAGACACTTTGTCCAGCAGCTCCCTTCCGCCTGCCGCCCCGGGACGTGCAGACCCAACGGCCAATTATGAAAATGAAAAATCCATGTCTGGGCCTCAAATGAGTATTTTCCTTTGGCTCTTTGAGTCTCTTGTAATAAGTGGCTGGTTCACCCAGGAATCCCAGGAATGTGGGCCTGATAATGAAAATAGGTGTCTGGCCCACTCACTGGCCTGGCACAGAGGCCTGCGCGGGCAGCCTCCCCATCTCCAGCTGGCCCTCGCCTGCTGGGCGGGGACACTTGGATGGGATTCGCTGTCCCCACTTGGCCCTGGGCCTGTTTCCATATCCCCGCTTCCAGCCGCCTGGCTGCAGCTCCTGCCGCCTGAAGAAAGCAAGAATCCTTATGAATGTTTGGCTTCATTTCAGGAGAGACAACACAAAACACACCTCCACGTCCAAACTAACATTTTTTGAGGGTTTACTGTCTCGTGTATCACCACAACCATGATACTATTGTTATTTCCATTTTACAGGTGAAGGTGTCGAGGCACAGAGAGATTAAGTCCCTTGCCCAGGGGGTCACAGCTGGCAAGGGGTGTTGCTGGGATTTGAATTTAGGCAGCCGTTTCCAGAGCTGATGCTCTAAGGAACTGAGCTTGGATGGCAAAGTGACCAAGTTGTCTGGGGTCACTGGGACTGAAAACTGGGACAGGAGGTCTTGGCTTTGAGTGTCCGCTGGGTGGGCGAGATGGGAGGAGCTCTGCAGAGGCCGAGAACTCCCAGTCCTTCCATGTCTCTGGGGCCCTGGGAATCTTACTACACCCTATAAACGACAATGGAAGTGTTGACAGGGAGGAAAGTGTACTTGGCCAGGGTGGTCAGGGAAGTCCACTTTCCTCGGGGCTCCTCCTGAGGTCCTAATTCTTTGATATTTTTACCCCAAAAGAGCATGTCTCCAGTTCAGGATGCTAGTCCATGGTATCACCCCAGGAATCAGTTTAGCAAGTCAGTTGGATCCCGAGGGGCTAGGGTTGCAGGGCATCTCTGCCACCTGACACCACGTGCTCCCAGGCAAGCGACTGAACTGGGGCTTCCTCACCCGTAAGCTGGAGAGAATAAAACTGACCTCAGAGTGAGATGGTGAATGTGAAGCCTGGCACATGGGACTCTCTGGGGACACTTGATTACTATTTTGATGGAAGATGTGGGGAGGGGCTTCACCTGTGGCCCTTGGGAGTTGGGAGCCCCTGGGTCACCTGCGTCAGGTGACCAAACCTCTCTGGGACTCAGCTGACTTACCTGTAAAATAAGGGAAACGATAAAATCCCATTTCAGAGCCAAGGGCCATAGGTGGAATGCCCTGGGAGCGTCAGGTGGTGTGGACAGCGTGTGCAAAGGCTCACTAGTGTGAATGGCCTTGGCTGGTTTGGGATTGCAGCGAGTCGGTGATGCTCAGACAGGGATGCATGGAGGGTGTTCATGAGAGATGAGGCTGCCACGTGGGCTGGCTCCAGTTTTGAGTCTGATATCCTCCCCTGGTTTCTGAAGTCCAGGGACTTGAAGGTACAAGAGATGTTGACACAACTGAAAAGGTTGTTGACTGTGCCGCTCTGTTCCCAGCACCCCTGGGGCCCAGAGCTGGGATCCCAGAGGAGTGAAGTTCTACAGAGTGGAGGAAACACTTTCGCTGGGCTGGGAAGGAAGAGAATTCCAGGATGAGAGTCCCCCCGGGGGCAGATACCTCCTCTTCCTCCCCTGTGCTCTGGTCCCTCCCTGCAAAAATGCACAATTATGTGGCACTCACAGGGGACTGATCGTGGGCTCAGAGGACAACACTACTACTAATTGCCACTACTTATCAAGGGCTTGCTGTCTGCCAGGCACTGAGCTAAAAGCTTCCCAGTCATCATCTCATTGAATCCTTACCAGGGCTCTGTGGCGTAGGGATCACACTTCCTGTTTCATGAGGAAAACAAGGTTCCGAGTGGTTAAGCACTAAGCTTAAGGTCACACAGCTGGCCTTAAGCAGTGGAGCCCAGATTCATCGGCAGGTGATCCAATCCCAAGGCCTTAACTAGTACACTCTCTGCAGACTTTTCACGAGCCTGTTTCTCTTAAACAGGTGAATAAGGTAAGAGGAGTGCCCTATAAACCTCTTTTTCAAGCTCCCTTAAGAGTTTATCCCATTGCGTTTCAAGTCAAATTTGTTCAACGTTTAGTGAGTGACTTCTACAAACTGCGTTTTCTATGTTCAGTGCTCTAAGACAAATCATCTATTTTAAGATGCGTCACTGGTTTAATGATGACTTTCCAAGAGGAAGTATAAAGAAAGATCACATTAATGTAATGTGCTCTGAATTTGGCCACTTTACATCACGGGAACGGAGGAAACATTGGGCCAGGCTCTGTGTTAAACACCAGTGATGCAAATACAATTAATAAGATACACAGGCAAATTCGTGCATTATCACTTACCATTTTTCATGCATTTATAAGTATTCAGTACACTTTGTATATATTTTTATTAAAGTGTAATTTACGTATGGTAAGATGCACACATATTAGGTGAATTCCTTCATATGTGTACACTCACATAACCCCTAGTCCTTCAATGAATATTTATTAAGCATGATTTTTTGAAGGCTGGGTATACAATGGTGAGGATCGACAGCAAGACCTCCTCCGTTCATGAAATCGAAAGTCCAGCGGACAGGAAGGCGATAACTGGGTCAACAAAGGAAGAAGTCCACACAATTATTGCAATTGTGTTTGTATTATGAGAAAACCAAGCAGTGTGCGAAGATGAAGAAGAAAGAGGAAGAGACTCCATTTCAATAGGGCAGTGGGGGAGAATCTCTCTTTTGTGGGTCTGGAAGCTGGAACCTGAAAAATGAAAGTTGCGGCTCCTGGGGAAAAACGTTACAGGCAGAGAAAACAGAAAGTGTGGAGTCCATGAGATGACAAAGAGCTGGCATTTAAGAAGACCAGGGTGGGACTTCCCTGGTGGTCCAGTGGTTAAGACTCTGTGCTTCCACTGCAGGGGGCACGCATTTGATCCCTGGTCACGGAACTAAGATCCTGCAAGCCACATGGCACAACCCAAAAATTAAAAAACAAAACAAAACAAAAAACCTTCTAAGAAAATTTAAAAAGAACAACAACAAAAAAAACTTATAAAAAGAAAAAGACTAGGGTAACTGGTAAGATGTGGGTGATGGGGAGGGGTGGGCATTGGCCAAGACATGCCAGGCTGTTACCAAATGCAGGTTTGTGTGCCCAACACACAGTGAGGCCAAACAAAATGAAATGTCAGTGTTTGGAGCAGAGAAAGGCTTATTGCAGGGCCAAGCAAGGAGAACGCGTGGCTTGTGCTCAAAAGCCCAAACTCCCCGAAGGGTTTCAGCAAAGTATTTTTAGAAGCCAGGTGAGGGAGGGTGCTCATAGGGTAGGTGATCAGTTTATGCACAGTTCTCTGATTGGTTGATGGTGAGGTAACAGGGTGGTTGACGTTATCAACCCATAGGCACCAGTAGGTCTGGGGGCTCATGATCATCAAGTAGTTAATTTCTTCCATTTGGTGTTGGTTTTAGCATCTGTAAATCAACTCAGGAAGTGTGCGTCAGATACTGTTATCTAAGTACTTCAGAGAGGAGCTACAGCAGAGGATATAGGGGAGGTGTCTGTCCGGGGAAGGCGCCATAGGGTCCTGCTCAGTTACAAGGCCTCACCAACCAGCCAAACATGGTGAGGAATTGGAAGTTGCTTTTATGGACAGAGACGTACCATCTAGGGGTACTGGTGTTGTGGCTGAGACATCAGAGAAGACTTCACAAGGGGATAACTTCCAACTGCCAGGTGGGCAAGGCAGGGAATGGACATTCCAGGCAGGACACTGTGAGTCCAAAGGCCCCGTGGTATGAAGCAAGAGTGCTTGTTCAAGTGTCTGCCCAGAGCCCTGCTTGGCTGAAGCCCAGGGGAAAACGAGGAGCTGGGTGGGAGGTGCGAGTGAAGAGGGAGAGGCATCCAGAGACCAGCCTTAGTGGGCACTGAAGGAGTTTGATTTAATCCAGAAAACAATGCTAGAGAAAGATCGTCTGGGCGGTGTGTAAGGCGAATTGGAGACCACAGATGTGGTACGTGGTGAGTCCCCAGAGGCACTGGGGATCTCTGAAAACTGCGGCAGATGGTCTCCCGCGAGCCTCACAGTGCTGTGGATAGAGGCCCTAGAGCACCAGCGTCTGTCTCGGAAGTCTACTTGAGGAAGGTGCTGTGTTTTATTTTGAGGTCCACGGTACCTGGACATAGCAGGGGATCAGGACTGACTGATTGAATGCATGGATTCTCATCTCTCATGTACCTCTTGCTACCACGCCAGCAAGAGTGCTCGTGGCCAGGAGCTTCCAAAGGGAAAGGCTTTTCTTGGGAGGTGTGTCTCACGCTGCAGGGACTTTCATAGCCAATCCTGTGCGCTCAGGCAGTCTGCTACCCAAACACCCCCACCTGGGGATGAGCTCTGGGGCGCCATCCCCGTCCCTGGGGAAAGTCAGCGACCCCTAAGCCATGGTGGGAGGCTGGGCTTCAGTGGGACAGGGGTTTCCTCTGGCAGTCACCAGAGGCCACGTTCCCTGGCACCAGGGTGTGGGGTTTACACGGGTCCCAGCCTGAGCCCTGTGTGATATCCCTATGTTTTATTTTTTCACAATCACCACCAGTGGGTGCCCATCCGGCACTGGGGCTGAGGCTGGGGTTCTGGGTTGGTCGAGACATCCAGAAAGAACCACAGTTCCTCAGGGGCCTTCCACCTGCAGGAGTCAAGGAAGCCAAGCCAAGGAGCTCTGTCAAACTTGGCTCCAACTCTGCCCACAGGGAGGGAATGGCAAAAACAGGGCTTCCTCTGCCTTCTCCTGAGCTCTGTACACTCGTGCCCTCAGGCTGGATCCAGAGGGTCCAGGCCCAGACCCTCATTGCAGCTGTGTCCTAGAAAGTTCTACAAGGCCTGCTTGGTGGTGGGTAGAGGAATGGTAGGGGTGTAGAGAGAGAGGTCTGCTTCTGAGAGCCTTTCCTTGGGCTCTTGTCCTCACAGTATCTCCCCACTGCTCAGCTGGCTGAAGACTAGGGTACCAGGAGGGGAGGGGAGAGGAAGTTCCTGGGAACTGGGGAAACGGAGGCTGAAAATCAACCAGGTTTCCACCCTTAGAAGTCACCTGGGAAGGCCTGGATTTTATCACAGAGCTTGGGGAATTAAAGGTAGGTTTAAGCAGGAGTGGGACACCATCCAGCTTGTGTTCTAGAAAGATCTCTGGGGCAGTGTGGATATGGATACCCAAATCGGTACCAGTCAGGTTTCTCCAGAGAGATAGAACTAATTAGATCTATATGTATAATGTATATATAATATACAAATATCCTAAGATTTATACATATCCAAAGAGAGGTAGAGAAAGATTTATTTTGAGGACTTGCCTCACATGGCAAGTCTGCAATCTGCAGACTTGGGAGGCTGGAAATTCACCCTTTCTTAGTTCAAGGGTGCCCTACAAAAACAAGTGGCAGGCCAGATTTAGCTCACGAGTCACAGCCTAGCATGACAAGTTAAGCTATTCATAATCAGAATGGCCAGGGGACATCTCTGATGTTATCCCTAATATCTGACTGGCAGGAAAGAAGTATCTGGGAGGAACTAGACATAAGGAGTTATGGAAGCTTCTGGAGCCTTGGGAAGTTACCAGCCTCAGTTCTGGAATGAGGGTCCCTGACTTGGTGGGTTTGGTGGACCCACCAGTGTTCTGGCCCAAGACTCCTTTCATTCTGGAAGTCTGATCATGGATTCTACTTGTCTATGTGGCCATTCTGGGGCCCCAAAGTCTTAATACTTAACACAAGGCTTTCTAAAGGACGGAGCGGAGCTGCCTGAAAAGGATAAGCTCCCTGACAGCCGAGGCCAAGGCGGATGGCCGGGCTGGGGCACGGAGGGCAGCATGTACTGCTGGGGCTTGGAAATGGCCCTTATCTCTAGCTGCTCAGGGGGAGCGTGGCAGCTGTTTATGGGTAAACTCAGAGCCTAACCTCAGCTGGAGGCAAGGTAATGGGGCAGGACAGGTTTGGAGAGCACCCAGGCCAGGCCGCCGAGGTTTAACCCTCTCTAGGAGGCAGTGGGTGAAGGTATAACACTGCCCCAGACGAAGGACCAGCCCTAGCCCGCCGCCCTGTTTTCAGCTGGTTCCTACAGGAGTGGGGAGAGCCCTGCCGTGGTCCAGCCGAGGTCAAGTTGCTTTTGCAGATTTTAGTAACTGAAGTGGCTGAGAAAAGCACTGAGTCATTTACTCCTGCAGCAAATAACCACGACACCTGCTGTATGCTGGGCACTCTTGGGGCTGTACCGTGAACAAGACCAGCATCATCCAGCTATGTTCAAGCTCAAGGGTTCTTTAATGACCCCTTGGCCCCATCTCCAGGCCAAGGCAGAGAGTACATGATTATCCCCATTTTACAAAAGAAATAACTGACACACACAGGGTCACCCAGGATATAAGGGTAGAAGGTAGACGATAACTCAGTTCTCCTTCATTGGAGCATAAAGTTTCCACTTTGTTAAAACACAAGACGGTTTTTCTAAACCCTCCACTATTCGTGTATCTATTCACTCAGTAGCTTTGTCTGACATGCTTAGTGATTATGACCCTGCCCCAGACTCAGCGTGGAGTGCCTGGGACGTAAAAACAAAGGAGCTCGTTCCCTTTCCTCAAAGAGTCTGTGGTCTACGGGGATCACAGGGGTCATGGGCTCCACAGCCACCCCAGGCACAGTGAAGGAGCGGATGGAGGGGCCCTGAGTGAGGAGGCTGAGACATAGGATGGCTTGGAGACAGACCTTCCATTTGCTGTGTCACCTTCGTCAAGCCATTCTCCTCTCTGAGCCTCAGTTTTCCTCATCACTTAAGTGGGCATAGCAATAGTACCTACCTCAGTGGGCTGGTGTGAGGGCTGAATAAGGTGATATGGTGCCTGACACAGTCAGCACTCAATGAATGATGATCATTTAAAGGTCCAGGAAAGGAAACCCAGAAGGACAGGTAAACGGGTCCAGAATTCAGTAGGACAACCGATTTTGTGTGTCTGTCATGGCGTTTTCTTTTTAAACAGTTTTGCGCAGTTATTAAGTGTATGTACTGAGCACAAATCAACACCTGGAAGCAACCCCTTGAAGCAGGTATGGCTGTTTTCTTCCCATTTTGCAGACGAGGAAATTGAGGACCAGTGATAGAAAGTTCTCCAAGATCACACGGCAAGAAAGAATAAAAGACCGTGTCCCCCAACGCTTGTCCCCGCACTGGGCCGCCCCACTGTTAAATGGAGGTGGGAGTTTGGCTGTCATTTTGCTGTGGACAGGACCGGAAAACCAAGGTTTAAATGGTGGCATGAAGGGCGCAAAGGTGACGGGGAGGTGCTGACAGGAAGGACTCTGAGACCCAGAAAGGGGGACTCCAGCAAAAGCGGAACCGCACCCAGGATGACCTCCTCTGCAACATCAGGCCTATCTTCTCTGCATGATGCTCTGTGGTCCTACCGAGAGGAGGCATGAGGGGGTGGAAAAAGATGACCAGCTGTGGGACGCCTTCACTTCCCCAAGTTCCCAAAAGGTTTTCCACCTCCACGATGATCTCATCCAGCCAATGACAATGAAGCTACTGATGCTGCTGTTGCTGTCCATACCTCCCTGCTCCTCCCTTCAGCCAAAGGAGAGGAATCCTGATGGATTTCTGTACCATTGAGTGCTGAGTCACCATGATAGAAATATCTGGTATCTGCTCACACAGAGGAAGCCCCCAACCAGAAGATCTGGTTGATCTAAGTCAAAGTTGGCTGATACTTAGCATGTGCCTGCCACCCTGTCCTCCCTCGCCCATGCAGACATCAGAAATCGATCACGGCACTCCTTCCGCTGAGCTCTGAGAAGGCCGCTGTATTCATCGCCTAGTGCTGCCTTAACAAGTTGCCGCACGCTGGGCGGCTTAAAGTGGCAGAAATTTATTCTCTCAGAGTTCTGGAGGCCAGAAATCCAGAACTAAGGTGTCAAGAGGGCACTCCCTCTGAAGGTTCTAGGAGAGAATCTTTCCTTGCCCCTTCCAGTTTCTAGCATGTCCAGGCTTTCCTTGGCTTGTGGCTGCATCACTCCAATCTCTGTCTCAGTCTTCACGTGGCTTTCTCCCCTTCTGTGTGTCTGTGCTTCTGCTCTTCTCCTTCTTATAAGGATACTTGTCAATGATTTTAGGACCCACTGGGTGATCCAGGATAAGCTCATTGCAAGACCCTTCACTTAATTACATGCAATTACAAATGCAATTTCCCAAATTTTCTAATCCTTATTTTCTAATAAAATCTCATCCACATGCTCCAAGGGTTAAGTTGTAGAACTTTTGGGGTGGAGGGAGGGAGCCACCATTCAAACCACTACAGTCACAGAATCTTTCCCAGTATATTGTTCAAATGAATTGACCCACACAAGGTAACGTTGGACCGTGAAATGAAATCTTTTTACAATCTCTGGTCTAAATCAAACCTGGTGATTTGATCGAACTATAAATGTTTGTGGAGTGCCATTTATGTAAGAGCCTCAATGCTCTCAGCTGTGCAAGGGGCCATGGTGAAAACTAAGAGAGATACATATCAAAAAACACACGTGGCTAGCACAGGATGGGCCTTTAGTAAATGTTCATTGGGCTATCCAGGCACCTTGCTGCGTCCCGTAAAATATAGTCTCTGCCCTGAGGGAAAATCCCTGGTAGGTACTAAACCTCAGGAGATCCTAAAGGGATGAAGTTTCCCATGAAGTTTCCTTTCCTCCCACTGCAATCACGTTTAACAGCTGTCTTCCCCAGTCCTTGCTTTTATTCAACAAATATATTTTAGCTGCTACTCTGGGTCAGCTCTGTGCCAGGTTCGGGAGTAAAATGTCTGATGAGCCCTCATGGGACAGAGCCCACTGAAGGGGACAGGCTGGGAGGTGGGCTGTGAAAGACTATTGGGGCTCTACTTTAGACGGGAGGTCAGGGAAGCCTCTCTGAGGAAGAAAGAGGAAAGATGACAGGGTTTAGCCAAGCCATGAACTGAGGAACGATAGACCGAGAACCTGGTGGAGCCGAGGCTGCACCTGTGCTGGTCACCTCTGTACCCCCAGGAGCCCAATAAGGAGGTGTGAAATCACATTTAATAGAAAGGTGATTGTCTAGCCCATTTTACAGATGGGAACAGCAAGGCAGAACACCTAAGCTTGCACTGAGGGTATGGATTTCTGTGGATGAGGAGAGCCTGGCATGCGCTGACAGCCAGTTTGCAGAGGTGGCCCCTGCTGTCCTACCTGCCTCCCCCGGTATCCCTCACCCAGGCTCCTCCCCATGGCTCAGGCTCTCTGAAGGAGCTCCATGCCAAGCCAGGGTGAGGGGAAGAGTGGGAGAAGGACAGGGAGGCCTCATTTCAACCTGATACAAAGTGAATTCTTTATGGAAAGAACCAGATGAGCAGGTGGCCTGGGATGCTGAAAAGCTGGAAGAAACATGCCCAATTCCCAGCAAGAATGCCAAAGAATCATTCTATTGGGAAATCTCTCCCCTGCTGTACAGGTTTTTGTATTCCTAAACAGTTGAAAAAAAATCAAAAGAAGATTATTTTGTGACATGTGAAAATTATAAGAAAGTTAAATTTTGGTGTCCATAAATAAAGTCTTATTGGAACAAGACCCTCTCATTGTTTTACCTCCCATCCACGGAGGCTTTTGTGCTACGCAGAGCTGAGTAGTTGCTGGTCTCTCAGACCTTAGCCCTGTTGCTTGGTGCACTGCCAATCACAGGGATGCCACGAGTGTCACCTCTCTGTGTAAAAGATACTGTCAAATAGGAAGCACATAAAATTCACTACAGATCAGCATTAACGGATGAACATTTGCAATTGATTTTGAGGATAGGTGACGCCCACTTTGAATCTCAACCAAATGAAATGTTATCCCTCCCAGAGAATCCCATCTTCTCATTAGTAGAACTGTATTCCAAAACATTGCACTCAGTTATTTTATTTTTATTGTATTTTTTCATTAATAAAAAGTTCAGAGAATTTTTCTCTCTTGTACCTTCATAGTATCCTAGTTTTGTCACTTGGCTTGTAGAGCTTAACGTAAAAAGTTTGCTGAACTCTGACCCAGACCATTGGACTGTGCCAGCAATTTCATTATTTTGGTCTCCCAATTCCATGTCTTAGGTTGTCTTACATCCATACAGAGCCTAGGAATCCTTTACAGACCATAGTCAAATTTGGGTTCTCACCACCCTTAAGGGGGGCATTAAAAATTAATGGGAAGATCTATTAAAATGCATCCCTTGTCCTGGCCTCCTGGATGGCTCTCTTCTCTTCTCCTGGCATATCCAGTCCTTCCCTTCCTACTCTTAGGGAAGACTCTGACTCATCAAGCCCTCATTGATTTTCCTCTCCTCTGCTCTGAATCCCCATAGGAGAACCTCAATTCATCCTGGTTGCTTGATAGATCAACTGATAGCAAACCAATGGAAAATAAATTCCCTTCTATGAATATTTATCAAACACTGTGCAAGTGGCTAAATCAGTGGGAGATTCTACGTGACATAAATCGCTACTCCCAGGACCTGGTGGCGCAGGGGCCCTGGATTCTACTGGCAGTCAGGAAACTTGAGCCAGATTTAGCTTGTGCTCCACTACTTCCTAAGCGTGTGACCTTCTTTAGCTGTCCCAGCTTTTGTGGTCTGCGTTTCCTCATCTGGAAAAGATGGGGCTCAGCTTGGGTTCCCTCCAGGCTAGCCTGAAGATTTATTCAAAACCAAGTAAGCTGGCAAGAAGGCACATCTACAGGGACAGTGCTGAGTGTTGCCAACGTCCTCCTCCCTTCCAAGCAGTGAAACCCAGTCCCCTTGATTTTCCCAGCCCCAGTCCTGGACGAAATGTCTCTTTAAGCATTTGCAGCCCCACTCCTCCCCTCCTTCCTTCTCACCCATCAGCCACAGGCCCCCAGGGAATTCTGGAGCAGACTTACCTCCCATAGCCCCAGGCTCAGCCAAGCCCAATTTCTTCATCCAGGATCAATTATTTGTTTCCTTCTCAACTTAAAGAATAATAATGAATCACACTGTCAATGCAGAGGCCTTTCTATTATTCTCTCTGTCTGCCTTTGGATTTCCTCTTTGGTTGTGCAATTTGGCCTTTACAATATCCTTTCCTTGCTAACAAAAATGAAGCACTTGAGGGCTTCCCTGGTGGCGCACTGGTTGAGAGTCCGCCTGCCCATGCAGGGGACGCGGGTTCCTGCCCCGGTCCGGGAAGATCCCACATGCCATAGAGCGGCTGGGCCCGTGAGCCATGGCCGCTGAGCCTGCGCGTCCGGAGCCTGTGCTCCGCAACGGGAGAGGCCACAACAGTGAGAGGCCCGCGTTCCGCAAAAAAAATAAAAAAATAAAAAATAAAAAATAAATGAAGCACTTGAGAGGAGGCGTTTGATGGTGTTCGATCCCCTACGCCAGTAACTTGGTGAGTTCTTGACTCTTACTTCTCCCTCTCCCAACACGTCCCTTGTAGCTTCAGTCGCCAGATCCTGCCTTCTTTTTCTCTTCAGAAGGTCTCAAGTCCATCCCCTCCATCCGAACCCCACAGCCATGGCCTGATTCGCTGGCCCTACCATCTCTCTCTGTTTCCACGTCCCACCCCCGCCTCTGGCTTAAATCTTCCTATGGCTCCCCATCACCCAAAAGATAAAGGTTAAGTTTCCTTCCATATTGGTGGCTCATAGCTGAATCTGACACGGTCTGTCCAAAAGAGTCATTTCTAAAACTGAATTTGGATGTCTTTAGTAGGGACATGTGATCAGCTGGCCCCCAAAGCATCAGAATGTGTATTCCCATGAGGTTCTTCCTCAGCTCACCTCTTCAAATGTTATGCTTTCTCCAGATTGGCATCCAAGCCCCCCCCCCTTTTTTTTTCTTTTTTTTTTGTGGTACGCAGGCCTCTCACTGCTGTGGCCTCTCCCGTTTCGGAGTGCAGGCTCGGGACGCGCAGGCTTAGCGGCCATGGCTCACGGGCCCAGCCGCTCCATGGCATGTGGGATCTTCCCGGACCGGGGCACGAACCCGTGTCCCCTGCATCGGCAGGCAGACTCTCAACCACTGCACCACCAGGGAAGCCCCCAAGCCCCTTTTTATTAGGGAAGAATTTTGTGTTAGTCTTGGAAGAAGGCAAGGCCCAGATGCCATCCCTCCCTACTCAGGCAGTGTGGAGCTACAGGACCTCAGCTGGGTCATTTGCATGTTGCCCTTGGGCTTTCAACCTTGAGGAGTGGCCCAGGTAAGAATTACTGCTGGAGGAGTGGTGAGGTGCCAGCACTGTGGTTCTCACCACAGGGGCCGGCGGCTGACCTGAACTGTCATTCCTGCACCTGGTCTTCCTTGGTCTCATCTTTCTCCTGCACCTGGTTCCCCAGTCTTATCTTTGATCCATGAGCCACTCAAGATCCTTCCCCTGTGTCCTTTTCCACTATTGTTATCCAGAGTGAGTTTCTGTGGCTGCAAATAAGATGCCCAACTGCTGCCCTGAGTCCATGACATCCGTGTCCCCTTTCCTCCTTGATCTCAAGGCTCTGGCCATGCTCTTTCATGTTGCTACACATTTGCACCTGCTGGTGGTGGTGGGAGAGCAGTCAGCCCTATCATAGGAACTTTTTGTTACGTGAGCCAATAAAACCCTCTTGGGTGGGCGTTTCTGTCACTTGCAGCCAAAAGAGTCTTGACTAACGCAGTCGTAAAGTAGTAAATTTTATTAAACTTAGAAAACATTTACTGAATGCCTATTACAGGTCAGGCTTAAGTGGAGATCAGTGCTGAGCCTTACTGGCTAGTTCTGGGTAGTTTGCTCACCACAGAGCTGTTGCCCAAGGACAAAAATCAGGGTGCTGTTACCAGAAGGAGGAGGTGTGGAGTAGGTGCTGAGCAGACAAGCACAGCAGTCTTGATAGACACTGGTTATCATCATTTTTATCTTATTAATTTTGAAGCTAAGGAAGTGTGGCTTTGTTAGGAAATAAGGGACCCTGGAGAAGGAGCAGACCGTTGATAAGCTTGGACCGGGTTAAAGGATGCACCTTCCCCAGTGGGGGTTAGCGCTAAGATCTCAGTACTGGAGGGAGGACAGGTGTGGCCATGGGCTCTGAGGTTGGCCATCAGCTGACGTTCTGCTCACACATATTCAGATCGCCTCGCTGCCGATTCACCATTTTTAATATTACCAGGGAGAGCCAGAGCCAGAGAACATAGGACCATTTCTAATACCCAATTCCTTATACTCCCTCCCACACTCCATTTATTCACTGATAGATTGATGTTGCTCCAAAGACCTTGCCCTGCTTGTCAAGCAGCTTTTATCAAGCCTTCCCACGTCCTTGTGCCTCAGTTTCCTCCTCTGTAACATGGGGGAGAGTTTGACCTGCACTATTGACCTTGCAAGATTACGAGGTCATCAAACATGAGTTTCCAGTTTTGAATACACTGAAATGTACAAAGTCTCACGGAAACATCAGCCGAAGTGATTTCAGATATATGTACATGTACAGTCACTTTGCTGTACAGAAGAAATTAACACAACATTGTAAATCAACTATACTTCAATAACATTTACAAAAAGAAAGAAAGAAAGTAAATGTGTTCATGTCTCTACCGGATTTAAACCACTTTGGTGGTGTTGCTTGTTTCTAGACTGAATCCAAATCCTTTCTCAGGTCCACAGAGCCCTGCCTGACCTGCCCCCTGCCAAACCTCCAACATTGTCACCTATCCCTCTCCCTTCTGATCCTCAGAAGTACAAGACCTCTCCCAGGACAGGCCCTCGTGCCCACTGATCCCTCTGGCTGGCTCAACGCTCTCTCCCCTCACTTCTCACCTCTCAGGCTCAGCACAAACCTCACCTCCTCACAGAGGCCTTCCCTGACACCCTGGTCCAAGTCAGGAATCCTGATAGACACACTCATAGCACCTGGACTTGGCCTTCTTAGCTCTAACTTCAATTGCAGGTACTTATTTGTATAATGAGTTGCTTTATGCCTGTCTCCTGCTAGAATGTAAGTTCCTCGAGGGCAGGGCCCATGAGTGATGTGCTTCCATGCTGAGTCCCACAGTTCAATGGAAGTTTCTCAATAAATATTCACTGAAAAAAAGAATGAACAAATGCATTAAATATAGATATTAATTTAAATTCCTTTTCTGTATGGTAGAAGTTGGGGTAGACACTGGTTATGTCATATATTCTACCCATATCAACAGATTAGGTAGGAAATCCAAAGGTAGTTAGGATGTGTTAACAGACTCACAGGCATATCTGCTCACTCAGAGAGACATTTTCATGTAAATAACCGTCACTACTAACCTTAACACAATACAAATCATGTAGTGCTCATTTGGACCCGAAAGAGAAAATCCTGTTGTGTAATATTCAGAAACTAAAGGATCTGAAGCCACATCCAACATTATATCTGCAGGTAATTAATAAGCATATACTATTCATTAATTGAGCAAATATTATTGTGCACTAACTGTGTGCCAGGCTCTGTGCATTGCCCTGGTGTCGCTGAGATGAACCAGCAGACAAGACCCTACTCTCAAGGCATCTACATCCTACTTGGGGAGACGGAAAATAAATTAGTAAATAAATGAACTGGTCCTGCACAAAGTGTTTTCAAAAGCCCAATCTTGATTAATTACCTTGAGTCACTCTGGAAATGAGGCGTAGTAGCCCCATTTTACAGAGGAGGGGACTGAGGCTCAGAAAGGAGAAGTGACTCACCCCAGGTCACCTAGCAGGTGAGTGGTTGTTCACTGGAGTTTGTCACTCAGGGACATTGTTTCCCTTTTTGTCTAGCACATCCTGCAGCCAGAGACTCAGGTGGAATGCGTCAGAGCCTTTGGTGATTGAGATGGAGATGGAATTTTGCATAAGAAAGATTTTCTGAAACCAGACCGGGTGTCATTGCCATCCTGCTAGAAGCCAGGCTCTCCACACCTGTATTTTGGAAAAAACAATCACAATTAGAAGAACTGCTGGGCACACTTTGACAGACATGTTCAGGAGGGCTGTGGGCTGTTCCTGGGGTGGGCGCTAAGTCCTTTGATCACCCTTCAGAGTGCCCTGAACTTACTCTCTTCCATCTCTCCCTCCATGCAAATTCTTGCCCCCATGTTCTCCCCTATAGATGTAATGAGACCCACACTGTTGCCAAGGCCTGTGAGGTCCTACTAGTGTCTCGTCCTTAACATCTAATGTGCCAAGAGCTCGTTCCCACTCCGGGGCC
The DNA here is from genome assembly GCF_005190385.1 of Monodon monoceros. Classification (NCBI taxonomy): domain Eukaryota; kingdom Metazoa; phylum Chordata; class Mammalia; order Artiodactyla; family Monodontidae; genus Monodon; species Monodon monoceros. The sequence goes on along the minus strand of NW_021703768.1, from coordinate 145,040,918 downwards.
TTTGCACTTGGCTGTTCCCATTGTCCTGCTGCAGTGGCCTTCTTCCAGATCTTTGCAGGCCTCCTTCACATCTGCAAGTCTCTGCTCATATGTCACCTCTTCAGAGAGCCTTCTCACCCCTTCCGATCTTAAATAGTGTCCCCAGTCACTGCTGAGCCCTGTCTCTGCTGCAGTTCGCTTCACAGCAATTCATCATTAACTGGCATGGTATTAAATGTTAATAAAATTATATAACCTGCTTATGTTTTATTGGCCATTTCTCCCATTAGAAGGTAAGCTCTGTTAGGGTAGGGACTTTGCTCACTGCTGTGTCTCCTAGACCAACACCTAGATCAGCACCTGGTACATGGTAGGTGCTAAAGAAAATCTTGTTGACTGAATTACATTCCCAAAGCTAGAGGGAGTTCCCCCCTTCCCTTGGCTACCCCACCCTTCAGGTTTACAAGACCCAAGAAGGCACCATTTGCATTGTGTCCTGTGTGAGTGGCGCCCCCTGGAGCCCACACAGCACCGTGGAATTCCACGTGAAGCCTGCTTCCTGGAGTTGCGCAGCTGGGCTTTCTCGGACGTGCACAATCCCTGACATCAGACAGCTCTGGGTTTGGATTCTGGTTCCATCACTTACTGCTTGTGTAAACCTGGGCATGTATTTAAACCCTCTGTGTCTCAGCTTCCTCAGCTACATACTGGGGGTGATGACAGGACCTGCTTGGTAGGGTCGCTGTAAGGATTTAACATGATAATATACACAAAGTGCTTGAATATAACAATGAAACTATATATCTATGCCTGATAGTAGGGTAAGTCAGATGCTGAGAGATCCATATAGAAGCTATAGGGGCTAAACTAGACACTAAGTGATAATCACTATTGCTCCAGTCAATGGGTCACAAACTCCAAGGCAACCAGGGCTAGAAGGATCACTTAAATGAGTGAAGCAGGCAGGGTGGCCACTGCAAAGGCAGTGCTCCGTCTAAAGGGAGTAGCTGCTCCCCTGCTCCAGCCATGGTTTGGTGGGGGAGATGGCAGGTGGGCGAATCTTGGCTCAGTATTGCCAGAGCTTCCTGCTTTTCAGAGAAGCCTAAGTCTTCATATTTGCCTGAAATCTCACAGGCTTTAAGTACTGGCAAATAATTAATTCAGTGTTCTGGAACCAGCCTCTGCTAAGGTTCTAACCAGCTTTGTCACTTCCTGGTATACATTCCAAAAGTCTCTTTTAATTTTAATCAACCTCATTGAGGTATAATTTACCTGCAGTAAAATGTTCCTGTTTTAAGTGTGCAGATCCATGAGTTTTGACAAATAGATGCATACATGTGATTACCACAATAATCAAGGTATAGAATGTTTCCATCATCCCGAAAGTTCCCTGGGGTTCCTTCCCAATCAATCTTCACCTCTGCCTCCACCACAGCCCTAGACAACTACAGGCCACCCTTGCTTTATTGTCCTTCATTTTATTGCACTTTGCAGACATTTTTATACACTGAAGGTTTGTGGTAACCCTGCATCAAGCAAGTCTGTCGGTACCATTTTTCCAGCAGCATTTGATCAATTCATGCCTCTGTGTTGCATGTCATATTGTAATTCTCACAGTATTTCAAACCCTGCACCAGCAAAAAGATGATGACTTACTGAAGGCTCAGATAATGGTTAGCATTTTTAAGCAATAATGTATTTTAAAATTAAGGTGTAAACATTGTTTTTTTAGACATAATGCTATTTCAACCTTAATAGACTATAGTGTAATATTAACATAACTCTTTTTTTTTTTTTAACATAACTCTTATACGTACTGGGAAATCAAAAAATTCATGGGACCAAAAAATTATTGCTATATTTGCTTTATTGTGGTGGTCTGGAATCAAACCCACAGTATCTCTGAGTTATACCTGTATCGATCTGCTTTCTGTCACTACAGATTGACTCTTCTAGAATTTTATATAAACATTTATATAAGTATTTACTCTTTGTGTCTGGCGTCTTTCACGTAGCACAGTGTTTTAAAATCCTTTTGAATTTTGTGAGGCTTGTTTTATGGCCCAGAGTAGGGCAAACATATCATAGGCCCTAGAAAATAATATGTATACTACACCGTTGGATGTAATGTTCTAGAAATATCAATTTAGTCAAGGGGGTTTCTAGTGTTGTTCAGATCCTCTATGTCTTTACTGATTGTTTTGACTATTTATTCCATCAGTTATTGAGAGAGAAGTGTTAAAACCTCCAACCAAGATTGTGGAATTGTTTACTTCTCCCTTTCATTCTGTCAATTTTGCTTCACGTATTTAGTTCTTCCATTTATGAATACTTGTCTACCTAATGAGTTGACTGTTTCATTACTTTAAAAGTCCCCATTTTGCTCTGATAACATTCCTGGTCTTCAGGTCTATTTTATCTAATGTTAATAGGGCCAGCTCCTGCTTCTTGGGCTTACTATTTGCATCCATCGACTTTTTTTTTTTTTTTTTGCGGTACGCGGGCCTCTCACTGTTGTGGCTTCTCCCGTTGCGGAGCACGGGCTCCGGACGTGCAGGCTCAGCGGCCATGGCTCACAGGCCCAGCCGCTCCGCGGCATGTGGTATCCTCCCGGACCGGGGCACGAACCCGTGTCCCCTGCATCGGCAGGCGGACTCCCAACCACTGCGCTACCAGGGAAGCCCAACAGTCTATTTAGAGTTAAGTTTGTACCACTTTACAAAATATGCAGAAAAAAAATCTTGCAATCATATAGATCCATTTACCACAAAACCTTATCCCTTATAGCAAAGTTGCCATTTGAAAGTCTATATACACCTACATACATTATAGACTCTACAAGACAATGTTACAGTTTTTTTTTCAAGCAGCCTTGTGTATTTTAAAGAAATTAGGAAGAAAAAATAGACTTTAATAATATTTACCCAGAATTTTACCATTTCTGATGTTCCTCATTCCTTTTGAAAGACTTGAGCTTCCATCTACTACCATTTCCCTTCAGACTGAGCAATTTCCTTTAGTTTAGGTCTGCAGGTGATTAATTCTCTTAGTTCTCTTTTATTTGAAAATTCTTTGCATTAGTTCATTTCCACCGTCCTTCAGGTCCCGTCTCACCTCCTCCACGCAGCCTTCCTGGGCTCCCAAAACACAGGAGGCCCTCTTCTCAGACACTTTATTGGTGCTGGAGGACGTGTCTTTAATGTAGAGCCACATTGCAAGAGGCTAATAAGCCCAAAGGCCATCCACAGAGTTGAATGCTTGGTGGACGACCAGTCCTCTTTCATCCATCCTTCCCTCTCTCCTTCCCTTTCTCCCTTCCCTCTCTCTCTTCAGATCCCATTTCTTCTCAGAGGAAGAGGACCATAAGAGGGCAAGAAGCAGCCTGCAGAAGCTGACCGGGAAGACCCCCTTCTTGACCCGGGTCCCGCCTCCAGCAGTGCGCACTCCCCCTCCCCTCCCGTGAGCTCCTAGCGTTGCTACTCGGAATGTCGCAGCCACCGACAAGAGTTGTCAGAGCCCTGCAGACAATCCTTTTACTGCCGTGCCCATTATATTCTGGGCTGAAGGAGAGTGGGGACTTTGTGTTGTGGACCTGGGTTCTAAATCGCCGCCTCCCTCCCGGGGGGCTAGGTTGGTCTCTGTTTGGGCCCCTTCACACCCGGTGCCTTGTCCAGACTGCACACCCGGCAGACACGTCGTGGGAAAGAAGTGGGGCTCAGAGAGCAGGCGCGGAGATTTTTCATGGAGGAGGGTGTCTGTTTGGGCAAATTTGGTGGCAGTGGGATCTAGTGTGACAAAGAATCCTGGTGCAGCCTTCAGGGACCCACATTCCAACTCTGCCTCCGACTCCATCTCACCGGAGACATTTGTGGGGTCCCTTCCTCTTCCAGCCTCAGGTTTCCATTCTGTGCAGCAAGAGGTCAGCTTGTTCCAAGTTTTCTAAGGTTTTTTTTTTATGGTCTGAGACTGTATCCCTTCCCTTTACCTCCTCAGCCAGCACTGCATCTGCCTCTACCACCAGGAGAAGTCTGGGTCTCTGTGGAACGGAGTTCCCCAGGAAACAATCTGAGGGGTTTTTAAGGAGGCCCGCTTTTTCTCCTCTCGGTTTTCCTGGTTTTGCTCTCTCACGGTGAGTCCAGGGCTCCCCAGTGCCAGGTGCAGTGGAGAAGAGTTTTAGCCATGGCATCGGACGGATCTGCATTCGAATCCTGGCTGTGTGTCCTTGATCAAGTTACAGAATCTCTCTGTAAGTTACAGTTTTCTCGCCTGTACAGTGGAGATAGTAGTATTGATTGCACTGGATTATTTGGAGGATTAAATGCAATAAGGCAGGTCAAGTCCTAACACAGTGCCTGGCACGTAGTAAACCTACAGTGAATGTCATCATTATCACCATGATCATCGCTCTTTACCACCTCCTCTCTTACCCCAGGGAAAGAGAGCCCCCCAGAGTCTGAGGGGGCAGCTTGGTATGGCTTGAGCCCTCGGTATGGGCGTCTGAGGAGGGCTCTGCAACTAGAAGACCTCCAGCTTCCACGCACAAGTCATCCAGCAGGACTTGTGCCAGGACCCCAGTCACTCGCCAGTGTCCCAGTCACTCGCCAGTGTCCACACTTGTGGGCTGTTGTGAGGATAAAAGAGCTCCCCCTGCACAGCACTTGGCCCAGGGCCTGCCCACAGTCCTCGGCGAATTGTAGCCAACAGGACTGTTGTCACTGCCACTAGGGTCAGCCACATCTGAGGCTGTACTACAGCGTGATGAGCTGCAGAGTCAGATGTGGGCAGGGACGGCCTGGGGACTTGAGGAAATTTGCTCAAGCACTCTGAGCCTCATTTTTCTCATCTGTATAATGATGGGATTAGTACCATTCCCTGCACAGGGTTGTTAGGGGATCACGTGATCATAACACAGGAATGACAATCGCATAAGCCGTAATCCGGGCCATATTTTGTGTCCCACAAGCTCTCCTCTTTTTTGGGGGACCTTTGTTCTGTCCGCATGCCAATGTGGCAGAGGGAAAGAGCCTGACACCCATTCTTTCTCTGCCTCTTGTCCCAAGAGCCTTCAGCTCCAGGCTGCACTTGGCCCCATATTGAGTCAACCAGCAGCCAAGTGACAGGAAAACTCACAAGGAAGGGACACGTGTAGATTTTTTTTTTTTTTAATTCAAAAGAACATAAGAAAACAAAAAAATACTTCCCAGGGTATGCTGTGATGCAACATCACAGGCATGTAAAGCACACACAAAACAAGAAAAAGATTCCAGGAGCAGCACGCACAGACCCCTCTGTGGCGGTCTGCAGCCCCTCCCGGGCTGCGAAAAAGGAAGCACTTCTTCAGCCTTGTTTCTCTTGGCAGACTCAGCCACCTCCAGCTCACTGGTCCATGACGTGCACACAGGAAGCTGGGCTTTACAAGGTTTTGTCAGTGGGCAGTGAGGGGGTGGGGGGGGTTTGGGGTGCACACTGCTCCTCTCCCTGCTCTGCTCATGGTCTGCGGGACTGGGGAAGCAACATCCCTCTGTGGGGAGAGTCTGGACGCATCGTCCTGCAGGGGCACAGATCTGGGCTTCTCCCTTGAGTAGTAGCAAAAGGAGTGTCGGCAGGTAAGTTGGGGGCCATAGAATGAGGACTTGGGCCAAGATGAGATGTGCCTAGGGCTGGTGCTAAATCTGATGGATGGCCAGAAGGCAGTGGGGAGATTTGCATATGCTTGCCCTCATCAGCTCTCCACACTGACCTTCCCTGGCTGCTCAACCAACTCCTCCATCCCAGCCTTCATTGGCCCAAACTTTGGGAGTCATAGAGACCTGGACTTGACTCCTGGCTCTGCCGCTTCCTAGTTTGTATGACCCTGGGAAAGTTACTTAACTTCCTCAAGCCTCAGTTTTCTCATCTGTAAAATGGGGAGGTTTATATGACCCTCACAAGGTGGCTGTAAATAGAAAGTACGATCACGCCTTCAAAGAGCTTAGCACAGCACCCAGCACATAGTAAGTGCTCAATAAATGGCCAAGTTGATTACTGTCATGCAGGCACCAGTATTTCTACTGCAAAGCTGGTTGTGGGTCTGTGGATGGATATGTGATAAACACAAGGTTTACACAATGTTCTAGAAAAACGATGAATTCCTCTGAGCCTCCTGTGTATGTCTGGGCAGTTTGGAGGTCTTGGACCACTTGGATGCTGAAATGGAGGACCCCGAGTGTGTCCATCTGGCTCGGGAGCTGTAGTGTTTCTAGACCTCGGTGCCCTCCCTGGGGTAGAGGATGCTGTTTGTGTTGACGCTGTTGTAGAAGTGAGGGCTGAACTGGTTGAGGACGGAGCCTCCGTAGCCCAGAGCATTGCTGGGTGTGGGGCTGGCCCACTCACCCCCGCCCGCGTGGCCACTGAAGTTGGTGAGTGGGGTGTAGGAGTTGAAGTTCAGCAAGTTCTGCCCCACCTTGTCAGCGGGCTCCGGGCTCAGTCCCGGCGTGGCCACTGGGCGGCCCATGGGGCTTGACCCACTCACATAGGCTGACATGGTGGAGAGGAAGCTGTTGAGGCACGGGGTTCCCGGCGGGGGCGGCGAGGGCTGCTTCTCTGGGGAGCTGGTGGTACTCGGCGAAGCACCATCCAAGATGTCCTGGGCCTCCGTGGTCTTGGGGCTGCCTGCCAGGAGACTGGGCTCCGTTTTCTCCGAGGCCAAGGAGCCCGTGCTGGAGGAAACATCTGATTTTCTCTTCCTCTTCCTGCGGAAATTTCCATTGTCGAACATCTTCTCACAGTTGGGGTCCAGGGTCCAGTAATTCCCTTTGCCTGGCACAAAAGCAGGAGAAGGTAAGTAGAGAGACGGATCCAATGCTTTGCTTCTGCTCCTTCTTACTGTCATAAACTAAAATTGAAGGTAACAAATGCAGAAAGGCAGAGAACAAAACAGGAATTCCACAAACCCCCTCCAAGGCCACAGCACACGGATCTTTATTTAAGCACCCACCTCACACCAAGGCACCCTGGGAGCACAAAGCAAGAGAGGCCTAAGCCATGAAGGAGTTTACAGTGTGGTCTCTTTAAGAAGTTCAAGTACTGGGGAAAGGTGAGGGTGGGGCTTCTTCCATTGCTGATGTGAAAGAAAACTCAGGGAGAAATTCAGGGCTCCCTGAAAGTCTCGGGGGTGAACTCCAAGGATGGACTTGAGTCCCTGCTTCGGACTGAGGGACTTTGGGTGAGCCTCAGTTTCCTAGCATGAGAAGTGGGCCCATTGGACCTGTTCCCTTCTTCCTCAGGCTGGCTGTGAGAGAGGGCTAATGCTAGATGTTATAAAAGGGGCTTTGTAGCCAGGAAGGACAATCTGAACCCTGCCTGCCTGCGTCTCTCGGCCTGAGGGTGAGGCCAGTCTTTGGATGGGATGCTCACCCTCTTCTGGGGGACAAACAGCCCTGCCCTCACAAGCCTCAAAGAGGGTGGAGGTGGGGTTCCTCTGAGAGGTACCCTGGGTTCCTATGTTGGGACAAGAGTGGACTTTAATTCTGGGAAATGGACACATGAGTATTTAATATATTACTCTGTGTACGTCTCTGTATTTTAGAAATTGCTCATTAAAAAATTCACACTGTGGTGTTAGTCACCTCCATTCAGATTCATTCTCCGTCACTGTCACATCATTCTGTGTCACCCGAGGCAGGCTGCTTCACCTCTAGGTGTTATTTTCCTCATCTGTAAAATGGGTTTCATAAGAGCCACCCCACAGGGCTGGATTAAAAGAGACCATGTAACTAGGGCAGGTAGCATAATGTGGCCCTTACTGGTTGTTTCACAAACACCGGTCCCTTCCCATCAGGCCTAGGATACACTTGCCTTTATCTAGTCCAAGCACTCATTTCCCATCCCCTGCCGGCAAAGGACTTCCTACATGCTAGATTCTGGGGATTCAGGTTAATTGTCACAATCACTGCAGTCCATCGAGCACTCGTTAGCACCAAACACCTCACATACATCATCTCATGACCCCGCCACCCACAAGCCTGTAAAGGATCCACTCTTACATTCCTATTTTTCAGATGGGGAAACTGAGGCTCACAGGTCACTGACTGGTCAGCGGCACGGCCAGGATCCAAACCCAAATCTGCCTCCAGGGTCCACGTTTACAGATGACTCCCTTTGGTCCCCAGTCTCGGGGGGCACGGCCATATTCAGGACTTTCTAGAATGGGGTGTCGGGAGGACTGAGCCTTCCTTGGGGGCACGAGCCTGCAGACCCCTTACCTGGGTCATCCTCGTCACGGGGCACCTTCTTGAAGCAGTCGTTGAGAGACAGGTTGTGGCGGATGGAGTTCTGCCAGCCGGCCTTGCTCTTGTTGTAGAAGGGGAAGTTGTCGGCCACATACTGGTAGATCTGGCTGAGGGTGAGGCGCCGGTCGGGTGCCCCGTGGATGGCCATGGCGATGAGCGCCGAGTAGGAGTAGGGGGGCCGCACCAGCTTCATCAGCTCCTCCTGCGAGGGGATAGGCAGCCAGCCCAGGTCGCCGCCCCCCAGCCCGGACACGCCGGGCAGCAGCTGTCTCTGCACCCCGTAGGTCTGGGGCAGGAAGGGACTGGCGCTGGCGCCCGGCAGGTAAGGCGGCGGGGTCATGGCCGGCCCGTTGAGCCAGAGGTAGGGGTTGGGGGTGGCCCCGTACTCGCCGCCGCCCTCGAAGGAGGGGGGCCGCTGAGGGCTGGGCACGCCCTGGGGGTGGAAGAAGTTCTCGTAGTAGAGGTTCATCTCGGGGGGCTCCTGGCCGATGCTGGGGAACTGGGGGCTGCAGCGGGGCGGGGAGGGCGCTGGGAGGTCGAAGGAGCTCATGCTGGGGCTGGGCTCGGCCGGAGCCACCTGCCTGGCACCTGCGCAGGGGAGCTGGCCCTGACAGGTGCTCAGCCGGCTGGGCCTCCCACTTATACCCCAGGGCTCCGCTGGCGGCCCCACCCAGGGGCGGCCACCTGCTGCAGACCTGCCCCTCCCTCCTTCGACTGCCACCCATGTCACCAGAGGGGCACTTCCCTGCTGGCCATGGCCACGGCAGGGCCCATAAGGACACGCTCGGCCAGCTTCCTCGCGGATATTAACAAGGACAAGGGCGCCTGTCTTCTCCTCCTCTGCTTTGCCTTTCCTCCCTCCTCACTGTCTCCCCTCTTTCTCCTCAGCACGTTCCCCGGTTCCTCCTTCATTCTGTCTCAGCTTGCCTTTCCCCTTTCTCTCCTTCTGAGTTTTCTACCCTCTCACTCTCCTTCTCTCTCCTCCCATCCTCTCTGCATCTCACTCTTGGTCTCCTCCCTTCTCTCTATGCACTGAGCTGTTTGCGTCTCCCTTCTTACAGTCTCTCTGTCTCTCCCTGAGCTTGTTTCCAGATCTTTCTACCTCTGTCTCCTCTCACTCACGTCCTCACTACCTCTGCTTCTCTCCCTCTTCCTTTCACTATTGGTCTCTCTCTCTCTGTCTCATGTCATCTCTGTGTCTCTTCCCCAGCCCCTCTGTCTCCCTCTTCCTTCTCACCCTGACACCTCACCCAGATTGGAGGGGACACTTTATGAGAAGCCACATTTTGGGGTCTTTTGAAGTGAAGACACATCTTCTGGAGTTTGCAGGAGAGAAGCTGGTCCTGGAGAATCAGAAGCACCTCTGGTCAGTTTCAAAAGGACAGGCAGTTATAGGCAATCTCCCTACACACACACACACACACACACACACACACACACACACACACACACACACACACAC
>NW_021703768.1:144966461-145031197 GCF_005190385.1 Monodon monoceros | reverse complement strand
CACACACACACACACACACACACACACACACACACACACACACACACTGCAGGCAGGCAGAGAAAGGCCTGCAGATTCTCCCAAAGGGGCAGTGGAGCTCCTAAAAATAACAGCAAAAGGAAGAGGATGTGAATGGGACTCCAGGGGAAAATGAGAGGGAACTTGTACTCTCCAGGTTTCTTTCTGGCTGTAGAGACAAAGCAGGCTCTGGTTCCTTATCTGATCACAGTCCCTTCACGTTTCAGCCTGCAGAGTCCCCCAGGGACCCAGGAGCTGAGGCCAGGAGTAGAGCCCACCACAGCCCATTCCCCTCACCCCATCTCTGCCCCAGGCTCCAGAAGCAGGTGCCCCAGCCCAGTTCGGCTTCTCTCTGCCTGTGGCCAGTCCGTCCCCTCCCTGGGCTCCGTTCTCCATCTGTGGGCTTGGAGATGACTTATCCCAGCCGCCCCTCCATCCCAGGGCAGGCCCTCAGCTTGCGGAACGGGTGGGTCCCCTTTCTCAGAGGGCAGGCAGCTGCCCCTGAGCAGGTTTTAGCAGCAGCTGGAGACTTCTCTTTGGGATCAGCAGATTGGAGAAAAGTTTGAGCCAGCCTCTCTGGTCACCACCTCCCTCTGGCCCTCCTGCCTCTACTTCCTTCTTTCTCCCCATTCAACTTCCTCTCACCTCCTCTGGACCTCATGTGTCTTCAAGGCCGAAGAAGGAGGCTGCTTCCTGTCCCAGCTGGAGGAGATGCTTCCCAGGAATCCTTCCCTGCTTGTGTCTCTGTTCTCCTCCACATCAGGTACACGTGGAAAACCTAAATGCCATCAAATGGATCTCGTTAACAGCATCTGGGTGCCCAGAGGATGGGTTCGGGCACCTCGGTGGGAGGTGTCCTCCCAGGCCCTGAGGAACCCCCTGTCCTCGCCATAGAACCAGCGAATGAAAGGTGGCTCAGAAAGGGCATGATTGCCCAGGTGAGGCTTGGGGTCAGCACCCTTTGCACTTTCTTTCCGAAGAGCAAAGTGAAAGAGGCTGCATTTTCGTTTAGAGTTTTTCTACCAGGCCTGACTTGCTGAGGGCAGGGCCCTGACTTTTCAAAGGACAGTCACACTGGAGCTCACCAGTACAGATCCAAAGCCTGACAGTGAACCTGCCAATGTCAGTTCTGATCATTTATCCTGCAGAATTAAACAGAGCAAGAATTAGCTACAGGGGTATCCACCATAGCATTATTTATAGCTGTAACAAACTGTAACTCACCCCAATGTCCAACCATAGGGGACTGGTTTTAAAAAAAAAAATTAGTATCATTCAAACGATGAAATATTATGCAGCTATGAAAAATAGATTGTAGAATATTTAGTGATATGAAAAAATATTATGTTCTAAAAATATATGAAGAAACAGGCTGCAAAATAGCATGTTTTTTTGGTAAAAATACATATTTACACATGTATGTGAACTATGTAAATATAAATATAAAACTGTCCATTATTACTTCAAGATAGAGAATTAGATGTTATTTTGTTGTTGCTTTCTATAGTTTCCGATTTAAATGATTAGAGAAAGGCAAGCACACATGTGATTTTCTTTGGGGGTTAAATATAAAAGGCCAGCAAGAGGCACTGTAGAAGAGATACAGCAGACACAGGCCCTGAGATCGGGAGGACCTGGGTTCAAATCCCAGCTTTGCCGCTGAACAACTGTGCAAGCTTGACGAGTGATTTAACTTTTCTTGGCCTCAGTTTTTTCAGGTGAAAATGGAAATAATGCTATGAATTCTGTGGATGCTGTGAGCATTCAATGATATAATCGATGTCAGTCATTTAACATGGTGGTTAGAGACACCCTCAAATTTTACTTACTATATAGAAGAGTCAGTATACATTTGATACGTACAGTTCATCACTGAGTTTGCTACCTTTCCAGTTAATTGTTTTTTGCAGCAGCATGTGGGCAGGGGGATGGTATGGCAGGTGGGGATTTACAATGAAGGAATAAAGGGAGGAATACTTAGTGCAGACACCAACTATACAGCTGGACTCTGCCATCTGCAGGTGAGGGTCAGAGGGGCCCCGAGTTACATGACAAGTTCACGGCTGGGCTGGGTTTGGACGCCGTCTCCCGACCCCTTGTTCCGCCCTTTGCCTATTGCCGGGGTCTCCTTCCGTAGAGGTGTTTTTGAGGAATACTCACCTAACCCTCCCATCGCACCTGGGCCCCGGTTCCTTCCCCTGCAGATCAGAGAGAGTCCAGCCTGTCAGGAGGCCTTGCCCACACAGAGGCTCTGGCCCAGGAGTCCGGTGGCCGGGGATCCCAGCCTCTCATGCCCTCCCCCCACCTCGCAACTGGGCCAGGCCTTCAGGCCAGGGGCACCCAACTCATCCCCAGAGTCCTCATTCATTCCTGATTTCAGGAGCACTGCTGCAGCCCTTGGGGTGTGTAACAGGAGCTGCCTGTCCTACCCCCAGGGGAGGTTTGGGCGCTATATCCCGGAAGCCCCCCTGATCCGTCCCAGGGCCTCTAGGAAAAGAGTCAAGTGTCTCTATAAACTAGGGTCCTTTTAGAGATGAAATTATTTTAGCCTTTTTTGAGATTTCCCAGAGGTGGAAATGCAAGCCTGAGAAGGGATGGTCTGCTCGGCTTCAGGGGAAGCAGTAAAAGGTTGGACAGGTGGGGCCTGAGCCAACCAGAGATGTGGAGCAGCAGTGTGCATGTTGCAGTCCAGAGGGAGCACTTCTTGAATGAGAAAAGACCATATATTCGGAGCCCCAGATTAAGATGTTTGGGACAAGGCAATAGAACATGAAAAACATGCACTCTGGGGCTGGGTGGAGCTGGGTTCAAACCCTTCCTTTGCTGTTTGGTACCTGTATGACCTTGGCTCTGTTTCTTGGCCTCACAAAGCCTCAGTTTGCTTATCTCTTAAATGGAGCTGCACATAGAACCTGTCTCGTGTGCATTTTGCAGGAAAAACGATGTGATATACATCAGGTGTAGAGCCCAGGGTGTGGCAGACACTGCTGACGAGGAAGAGGGCGATTGTGGAATGCGTGGGTACCAGAGGACGCATGCTGACAGGGAGGCTTGGGCAGGAGGCCCAGCATCTATCCTCCTCCACACAGTGTTTTTGCTCTCACCTTGGGACAATCTTGCCAGTTGGGGGCAATGCCGGGGGGAGGAGGGAAGGCTTTGCCACTCTTCTGGAGCATGTGCCCAGCAGTCGGCCATAGGCACTGGAGCCCATATGGCTCTAGGAGCCCACACGGGCTCAAGGCCTGCAGAAAGGGTGAATGTGCACAGGCCCCCCCCCCCCCCGCCCCGGGGCCATCACCTCTGATCTTGACTTTCATGGGTCGGAGGACTGTGTGAAGAAACAGGCCAAGGAGGATGAATAACCAGAGGCCAAGGAGGCAGGTGGGTCTGAACTGGCTGCTGCTGCATCACAGGGCAGGGCAGGGAGCAGGAAGCTCAAGCTCTGGAGCCAGACTTCCAGGTCTCAGTCCTGACTCTGCTCCCTGGTAAGGTAACACCTCAGATAGCAATCAACTGTCCTGGGCCTCAGTTTCCTCATCTGTAAAATGGGGAAAGGCAACTCCCTCCCAGTGTTGCTCTGAGGACTAAGTGCCGGGCACGTACGTAGCACGTGCTCCGTGAATGTGAGCGCTTGTCAGGGGCTGGGAGCCTGAGGGCAAGGGGAGAGGCCTCTGGGGAGAGGGCCACCAGCTGGGGCTACACGTCCCAGAGCTTGTGCACTTACTTGCCTTCCCTGGATTCCCCCTTTGCAGGCTTGGCTGCTCGGGCTCTGTTCCTTAGTACACATGAAACACAATAGCTCCTGAGTTTCAAGGTTTCTGGAAGCCTGACAGGGTGAGGATTGGTTGGGATGGGGAATGGGGGGATCTGGGACTAGTTGGCTTCTAGCCTAAACTATCTGTGCCACGGTTTCCTTATCTGTAAAATGGTGACAAAAGAGATCGGTTCTCTGCGAATGGCAATGAGCTGTTATCTGGGCCTCCTGTCCTGCCAGGGTAGCAGTGTTCACCAGCGCTGTCTCAGTGTACTCTGGGGGCTTGCCATGGGCTGGCTTCTCTGTCCCCAAGTGCGGGCTTCTAGGAGTCTGGCCCAGGCTTTAACCAGGCTGGAGTTGATCCTGGGTCCCCTCTCTGCTGCTCCAGTTTCTGGGTGATTTTGAGGCTGGAGAAACATAGGCCAACACTGCTCTCTGGTGGCCAACTCTTTAAAGGCAGGGAGCCGAGTGCAGAGACTGGGTGACATCTCTGGTCAGTGGCCCAGGGTTTCTGAGCCCCTTTAATAAAGAGAAAGGTTCCCAGGACCAGCAGCAGCTTCAAGGAGGAAACATGCCCCCTGGAGAAAAACACCTTAACGCCACTGTGATGGAAATAGTGGGAACTGGGTTGGCAATGGGGCAAAATGCCTTAGAAGGCAGCCAAGGGGGACAGTTGGACTGGTCTGGATTCAAATTGGGCTCCTCCAGTTATATTTTCTGAGTGCCTTGCTGTTGTTTAATCTCTGAACCTCTGTTTGCTCATATGGAAAATGAGGTTAACCAGGGTCACCTCCCTCAAAGGACTGTTGCAAGAACTGAATGAGACAATGCAGGAAATGCCTCTGAAGCGATGCTTGGCAATAGCTCATTCCTTCACTTATTCAGAAAATGCTAATCGAGTCTCTCCACGGCAGTAGTTCTGGGCGTGTGTGTGCGGGACACTGTCAGAGTCACACAGTGTTGAGGCTCACACCTCTTCTCATTTTGCCATCTTTGTGCAGCGCCTGTAGTTTTGATTTACTTACAATTTTTTAATCGGTTCTCACATTTCTTTTCCTTTGTTGTTGTTTTTTTTTTTTACTTAATGAATTTATTTTAAAGATAAATTCCATACGATTTCTGGGAATGGATCATCAGTACCAGTATCATTTTCCATAAATAAAATAGGGAGAATGAGCATTTATTTAGAGCTTACACCATGCTGGGCACAGCCTGAATCCTTGTCTTGTTATCTCATCCAGTCCTCACAGCAATTATAGGAGGTACTATAATTATCACCATTTTACAGATGAGGAAACTGAGGCAGCACCGGCCTGAGCTTGCTCACTCTGTGCTAGGACGTGAGATCAGCCAAGTGTTAGAGAGGTGATGAAACACACCAGCCAAGGACTTTCTCCTTGGAGAAGGCAAAAGCACTGAAGAGAATTGAAAAGGGAGCGATTTTTCTCATCATGTGTGTGACAGACAGAATAATGACCCCTTCCCAAGAAGTCCACTTCCAAATCCCCAGAATCTGTGAATTTGTCACCTTCCAAGGTAAAAGGGACTTTGCAGAAGTGATTAAGTAAAGACCAGATAGGGTGATTATCCTGCATAATCCAGGTGGGCCCAGTGTAATCAGGATTGTCCTTCTAAGAGGGAGACAGAGGGGGAGACGTAAAAATGGAAGCAGAGATTGGAGCGATGTAGCCACAAGCCAGGGAATGCTGAATGCCTTGCCACCTTTAGAAGTTGGAAGAGGCAAGGAAACGGTCTAGTGGAATCTCCAGAAGGAACCAGCCATGCTGTCATCTTGATTTTCACCCCTAAGACTAATTTAGGACTTCTGACCTCAAGAACAGTAGTAGATAAGTTTGTGTTGTTTTAAGCCACCAAGCTTGTGATAATTTGTGACACTAGCAATAGGAAGCTAATGTAATTGGATTCCATGTTATGTGAAGCTGTGACCACGTGCACTGAAGATCCCTCCTATACCACCAGTGGCCTTTGTGCTGCACCTAGAGAAACAGTCTGCTCCACAAGGAGTTCCCCTCCCTCTCTGTCTCTCCCCCTCCCTCCCCTTCCCCCATCTCTGGGTAAAGAACACTGGTTAGAGGCAGTCGCTCTAGCTGGGCTTGGTCACTTATTCCTTTTTTCACTCTGGGACTTGGTGGGCTGTGTTGGCCCCTCTGGGCCTCAGTTTCCTCATCTAGCAAATGGGAAGCAAAACTGTGTGGATTTCAAGGTCCTGCCCAGCAGGTCTCATATATAGGACCCACCTACAGAACTGATCAAAACCACTCTCCCGGGCCTGTGCCCCAGAGATTCTGACCTGTGAGGCCCAGGTGGGGCTGGGCATAGTGCTTTTAGGGAGCCCCAGTGCACACCCAGCTTAGACAGCAAGTGATCTGGGGATCCAGGCTGTGTCCCCCATGTTATCCCTTGGAAACATGCTGCTCAACAGCCTCCTCCTTGGACCCCAAAGCATAAAGTCCCTGCTCTGCCGTTTCCAAGCTGTGTGACCCAGGACAAGTGCCTGTGCCTCTCTGGACCTGTTTCCTCACTGTAAATTGGAACAAATAATAGTCTATGCTTCAGAGGTGGTTGTGAGGATTCAACAGTTACTAAAGTGCAAATTGCCAAGAGCAGTGGCTGGCACACAGTAGGTACTCATGTGTGTTGCCCACCACGGCATTCAAGACCCTGCACACACCCGTCTGACCTCTCCCATCCCACGCACCCCACCCCCTCTCTGAGGCCCCGCCTCCGGTTGTGGCCATGTGAGCTTCTCACAATTGCTCAGCACGTGCCTGCCTTTCCTCCTCTCCACCTGGACGACTCTGACTCACCTTCCCATCCTGCCGGGGAAGCCTTCCTCCCCTGCTGGGTCCCTCCGTACCTGGCACACTTTGCTTCACTGTGGGACCCGCAGCACCTTGAGGGCAGGGATGGTGCTTTCTCCAGGGCTTTGGACAGTCCTCATCACATTCGTGAGGGAGGAGAATGGGCTGTGAGCTCTCCTCTTTACCGTGGTTTGCACTGTAGAAATTGGGGCCACAGTGGTGACTACCCCATGTGTCCCTGTAAATCAGAAGAGTTGATGCTTCTACACCTGGCCCAGGGATCACCTGCTCTTACCTCTGTGTCTCATGGTCAGGGTCGCTATGATTACCCAGGGTCCAGCTGGGTGGATCTTCATGTGACCTGCCCTAACGGCAAATCCTAAGATCCCTGGAAACCACACCTACTCATTTGTAAATGTGGTCATTTAACACTAAAATTCAGGCAGCCACTGTTTATGAGAACCTAATATTTTCCCAAGTGTTCACTGATTTAACACAAAATATGTTATTTGTGTTTAGTTTTAAACTCCATTTAAGATCTGTGTGAATTTTGGGAGTCTGCCATTGGGACATATTTTTCATAAAATCTACTTCCTTTCCCCCCAGTTTTATAAATAGTCAAAAATAACTGCATCTAACTCTCTTAAGAACTTTCTCATTGGAGTCATTAAGAGTTAAATCTAAGAAAAACAATATGGTTAACTGTGCTTATTATTATAAGAGTTTGGGTTAGTAGCCCTGATTATTATAAGGGTTATTTATTATAAACCTCTCAGTAAATAGAAGACATTAATATTTTATAAATAGCTATGGAAGTCTTTTTGCATGGTACTTGCACTGCGGGTTTGGTGAACATCAACTCTTGCCTTATCTGTGCTCTGTCCTGACTCCTTCTGGGCAGGAGAAACCCACCCTAACCTCGCTGCCCTACCCCCTTCACAGGGGACGATTCCTTTACCCCCAACGCCTCCGTTCCTCACCTGACCCACTCTTTCTTCCAGAGTCCACCTCTTGCAAAATCCTATGAAGAGAAAAGTTAGCTTTGGGGCTGGTCCTTGCCTCTCCTGATACCCTCGTTATCACACCCTGAAACATCTCTCATTCTGGGCCTCACCGCTCCAAAGATCTTCCTCTAAGCAGTATTTAAACTTCACCCACGGGACTTCCCTGGCAGTCCAGAGGTTAAGACTTTGCCTTCCAATGCAGGGGGTGTGGGTTCGATCCCTGGTAGGGGAGCTAAGATCCCACATGCTTTGCGGCCAAAAGAAAAAAAAACCCCGAAACATGAAACAGAAGCAATATCGTAACAAATTCAATAAAAAGACTTTAAAAATGATCCACATGAAAAAAAAAGCTTTAAAATAAATAAATAAATGTCACCCACCGCTCACAGCGCCAGCCGTGAAGCCATGAAGATGCCCTGGTGGGTCCAGCTTTTCAGCTCCCTGGGGACACTCCTTTGCGCACGTGCACTTCCTTGCCCCTTTGGAAAGTGAACTCAGCCAGATTCCGAGCCTCTGGGCGCTGTCACCTCACCTTAGAGCAACCGTGATGCAGCCAAAGCCCCAACTGCCACCGAAACAGAACTCACTGGACTGCTGAGGAGAGAGTGGAAGCTGGACCGGGCAACAGGGCTGGGGCTTGGTGAGGGGCCGTGGTGGCTACGGGAAGAGACTGGGGTGGACACAGGCGACAGACGGCCCGTGCGTGAAGGCGTGCAAGAGGCAGCACAGAGCTAAAGCCAAGTTTCCTGTCCAGCTCCTGCCAGTTTGATCCCAGCCTTTCCATGTATCACGTGTATGATCTTAGCTCACATAGTGCCTCTGTGCCTCGGTGTCTTCATCTGGGAAATAATGTAAAGTACGAAACTGTTAACCCAAAATGAAATAAACGAATATTTAAACGAACTGAAGTCGCAGAGAAGATTCTTGGGGGTGGCACAAACAAGGTGGACGGATTTTGCACTGGGATGGGCTGCAGCCAGGTTTCTTAACATCACTGGAGGCCCTGGGCCTGCCTGCCCTCCTGACCAGCCCCAAGAGCAACCTGTCCAGTCCTGGGCCTTAGGGATTCAGCTGATGGAATTATACAATGAGGCTTGCTTGAGTCACGGAATCGTTTTTATTGTCAGTAAGAAATAGCAACACTTTGGAGATGATCAGCTAGAAAAAAGATGGGTGGGTTGTATTAAAAAATGTAAAGTACAAAACTGTTAACCAAAAATAAAATAAAAGAATATTTAAAAGCGTTTCTGGGGGCTTCCCTGGTGGCGCAATGGTTGAGAGTCCGCCTGCCGATGCAGGGGACACGGGTTCGTGCCCCGGTCCGGGAAGATCCCACATGCCGCGGAGCGGCTGGGCCCGTGAGCCATGGCCGCTGAGCCTGCGCGTCCGGAGCCTGTGCTCCGCAACGGGAGAGGCCACAACAGTGAGAGGCCCGCGTACCGAAAAAAAAAAGTTTCTGTTAAGCTTAGAAAATGATACAAAAATATAGCTCCTTATACCTAAGAAACTGGGCTATAAAAAGGTGTGCCCAGGATGCTGGGGAGAGCATACTGGGAGAAGGCACTGGCAAGTGGATCCTCGTGTGGCTAAGAATCCAGATGGGGCATCGTCACCCAGCACCTGGGTCACTGGCCCTGGTGACACTGGGTCTGTCACCACTGACAGTTCTGGGGCCTAGATCAGCCCACTCCCTCTGTCTGAGTGCAGGTAACCGATGGATGGTCTCCCCACTCTTAGTGGCATCAATGTCCCGCTGTGTGTCTCCTCTTCTGGAAACTCCCATCCTTGTCTCCCCACGTGCAGCCCTGGTCAGCAGCATCTCACAGGTCGGTGGACATTAAGTTGGAGGTCTGCTTGCCTTCTTCGGCAGGTTTGCCAGCCAGCTGTGCGGGAGAAGAGGATAAAGAGACACAACCCAAAATGGGGTTCTCATGAGCACCAAAGCAGGGCTTCCTGTCCCACTCACAAGGGCTGCTGAGCTGACCCCTCCCTTAACCCAGTGAGCCTGAGCTGCCGTGACTTTGACTGATGTGACCAGAAAGGCTGTGCCACGCAATGGTTAGAACACAGGCTTTGCTGTTTCGTGGACCGTGTGAACTTGGGCAAGTCGCTTACCTAACTCTGTGAGCCTGATAAAATCCTCACAGTGGAAGGTCAAATGGGATCATGTTTGGAAAGGGCTTAGCATGGAGCCTGACTCACTGCACGCTCACGGTGAACTTGCAGTTATTATGGCAGCGGACTCCTGCTCTAATTGCACCCTGAGGATCAAGGTGGTGAAGGTCAGTGGTACCTTCATCTTGAGCAAAGACTGACAAGTAACAATAGGAGACGGGACTTGAGAAGTCAGGGCTTGGAAACAAAACTTTTGAATCGTAGGATTCTGTAATGTAAGTTGAATAGGAACGTTCTTCCAAAAGAATTAAAAAGCACTTTTAGCTGCCCAGGCGCAGCCAAGGACAGCTATGGTTTCTCAGGCCCCAGGGGCCCTGCACACCCGTCTGGCACATTCCTGCAGCCCAGCTGGGGTCCATCCTGCTCAGGGCAGCCACCTGGGGACCAAGAGGAGAACTGCACCCTGGGCATTTCTGGCCACCGTCCCCACCCTAGGGGGCCCTGTCCATACCTCCCTGAGGGTGACCATACCGTGCACACGCGCATATACACACACGCCCCCATTTTCTCCTCTCTCCGCCTCCCCCTCTTCCCTTCCTCCTCCCCACACCCACCCCCGTTCCTTGCACTTATCTGGGAGCTCACCATCGTCTTGAAGAACTGATTTACTTTCTTCCGCTTGAGCGTCTTCTTGTCGCCTTCTGACAGAGGGAGGAAGGTCTGGCTGAGGCGGGGGGATGAGTTGGCCTCTTCCGTCCCGGGCATGCCGGCCACCGAGAGCGTGAGGGCTGCGGGAGAACCGAGAGCCGCCGTGAGCGGTGGGCGGAGAGAGGGTGACTTCGGGGGGCAGATGGGAGATGCGCGCGGGGGACAGAGGTAGCATCCAGGGAGAACAGGCAGGGGGCCAGGCAGAAGGCGGGAGGCCCGAGTACTGCCGTGCCGGGACTGTCGAGCCTGTCCGTCCACTGCACTGAGGCCTGCCCAGCCCCGCACACGGCAGCCTGCAACGTGACCCGATCGAGGCCTCGTCCAAGGGCTTCTGGGCTGGGAACACGGGTCCATGGTGGGGGAAGGCCCTGGCCACTGGGGCCCTGACTTCCTCAGGGAACAGGGCCTTTTGCCCAGGTCGGGGAGATCGTGTGGGCTCACTCTTGTCTTCCAACACGGAGAACCCAGAGGTCCCGGAAGGAGAGCATCTCCAACCAAGGTGTCATCTGGTGATTATGGCCCCCAGCTCAGAGTCACACAGACGACTCTGACCCTCGGTTTTGACTTTGGGTACCTGGGGGTAAGAGCACAGACCTCAAGGGCGTTGTGAGGCCTGCTGCGAGGACAAGAGTGAAACGGCCACACGGGGGTGTCCTGCCTGGGGAGGCTGGGCAGTCGTTAGGGGTACAGTTCCAGGGGCCTCCACTACTTAGTGGCTGGGACAGTCAGGAGATTGACATTCTCAGTGCCTCAGTTTCCTCATCCATACAATGGGGCTGGTCACATGATCTACTTCATAGGTTTGTGCTGAGGCTTAAATGAAACAACGAAGGAGGAACATTTGTCACCAAGCACAGAGTGGCAGACACTAGAGACTTGCCACGTGCCAGCTGGAGCACTCTTGGGCAGGCTACATCCCCAGTTAGAGCCCCAGGTCCCTCTCTGTGAATTAGCAAAGGTCATCTGTAAGCTGCAGACCTCCTCACAACAATGAATGAGTGACGGGGGAAATGGAAGTGTCTGTGCATCAAACACTCTGCAACTGTGAGATGTGGTAGCAATTCCTGTAAGTTCCGGAAACAGCCTTCCAGGCCCCAGAGGGAGACACAGGCTGAGAGATTTACCAGAGGCCAACTCCCGATCCCTGGGAAGGCCTGGCTAACTGAGAACCCAGGACCACCTGGTGGGACATACCACATTCCCAGTGGATCCTGAGCTCCAGAGTGGCAGCAGGCCTCCACTCCAGCCCTGGCAGGGCCACAGAAGTGGGTGGGTGTGGGGAGAGCTCAGAGGACAGGGGGGCTGTGAGCAGAGCCTCTTACCCCCATGGTGCTTAGCTCACTTTGCTATGTAGATATGGTTCCCACCCTCCTCCACCCCCAGACACCTCTATACCCCCCGTGCTGGTGGTGGCAGGGTGCATACCTGGGATGGTGGGCATGGACTGGCTGGCGAAACTCATCTGAGAGAGGATGGATGCCCTGGGGGCGACGGCCACATGCTCCGAAAGGTTGGTATCACTCATGAACTCGTGCTTCCTGGAAAGCTGGATGAATAGATCATGCCCACATGTGCATACAGAGACACACAGATACACTCACACACACACCACAGAGGCTTAGCATGAGGCAGTTCTAGGCCCTGAAAAGTCAGCGATAAAGGTTTGCCGTGGCTTCTATGGACCCAGCCCCAAGTTCATTTATTCTGTTTTGTGTCACTCTATGTCAGCGTGCCATGCATGGTTGCATAGGTTGTATACTATACAACTCTGCTGTGGGGGGGGGGGGGGGGGGGGGCATACATTTAGACTATTGTGTGAATGACGCCCCCTAGAATTGTGAAACACAGTCTTGTTTCCAGGCTTCCCCCCCTGGCAAGAATAGCCTCTGAGCCCTACTGGGAAGTTTGTGGGGGATTCTTTCGTCGCTGGAAGGCATCTCAGCTGGGCCCTTGCCCTTTCATCCGGCAGCCCTCCCTTCCCAGGAGAGTAAATCCCTCTCCCCCTTCCAGGCTCCCAGAATGCTTTCAACAAACCTCTCTTTCAGGGGGAAGCTGGGGTTGAGCCCTGGGGTTGAACCCAAGTCTCATATTAAATACTTATTAGTTTATAAGACAGTAACTCTTAAAGTCAGGGCAGTGAGAATTTCATCTCTGCATCCCCAGCTGGGCTCCCGGAAGAGCTTAGCAGAGTCTGAGACGTCAGTGGTTAGAATGGCCCTGGGGTGGGGATAGAGGGCAGGGGTGGAAACACCTGGCCCAGCCCTGGGAGGGCGGCTCTCCTGCTCAGTGGTGGACCGGGCAGCCTCTCCCCAGCCTCAGAGTCCTCTGCAATGGTAGAAAGGACAGAGTGACAGGCTGGGTCATATCCCACTCTGTCACATCCATGCTGCAGGGGCGCCAGCAAGCACTTCACCTCCCTGCCCCTGAGATGCCACCTCGGTAACTCCACTTCACCGTGAGGATGAGGCTGGAGCGGCGCACGTCTCGGAGCCCCAGGCAGTGTGCTGGGCATGCAGTGATCTGCCGAGGGTGTCAGAGAAGATCCAGCCTTGGCCACTCACCCGCTTCAGGTCTGCCGTGGCCTTCTCGTCCGCAAACACCACACTGCTTCTCTTGCTCCTCTTCTTGGACCGCCGCAGCTTGACCTCTGGCAGAGTGCTCCCTGGGAAGATCGGCTCCTCTTGCTCCACTTTCGGAGCCTTGGGAGGTGCTAATTCCTGGTCGAAGCTGAATGGCAAGAGGGACAGCAGCAAAAACTGCAGTTAAGAGCTTCAGTGGAACTGTCTTGCAGGGACCCAGGCTGACTGAGCTGTCACCACGGGGTCGGGGGGTAGATCAGCTCACCTGGCAGAGTTTGGGGAGCCACTTGCTTAATTTGCAAACACTCAAACTACAGGGTAAGATAAAATTGAAGGCGGTGGGCCATAAGACTGGTGATAGGAAGAGAAAACTGGTTAAAAATATGGATCTGGATTCAAATCTATGCCACTTTTTAGCCGAATGACTTTGGGCAAATCACTCAACCTCTCTGAGGCACGATTTCCTTTTCAGTAAACGGGGGTGTTTGCAGCAACCTTGCAGAGTAGACAAGAGATGAGGTCAAGAACCCCTTAGCACGTTCTCCCAGAGAGAGTTCTCCATCACAGGATCTGCTATTACGTTAGTTGAGTCGGGCCGGGTCGCGCAGATGGCTCCAAGAAAGTGGAAGGGGAGAGGCTCTTCTTGGCCGAGGAGGGGAACCCCGACAGAGGTATAGGCAGGTACAGGAGGAGGAGCTCTGGGATGGGGCGTTGGTGGGGATGGGAGCCCCGGCAGAGGCAAGTAGATGAGGAGCTCAGGCTGGCTGATGGAGGTGGCTGGACGGGGAGCCTGTGGGCCGTGTGGTGTCCTGCTGGGTCCTCAGGAAGAGCCACCACACCTCTCTGGGCCTCGACTGACCCCCTAACAACGGCACTAAGCCGCACAGCGTAGTTGTGAGGGTTTTAATGAGGTGCCAGGTGGGGAAGGGCTTTCAAACAGAAGGGCACGGAGATGCAGAAGGACGACCAAGGGCAGAAGGGCAAGAAGCGAGGCTTTGCTGAGGGCTAGGCTGGTGCAGGGGTACGGGGGGCTGCCTGGGGTGGGGACTGACCTCTCGGAGGTGAGTTTGCTGGGCGTGCTGCAGTCAGAGTTCGTGGAAGCCATGGAGATGATGGACATCTGCCTGTAGGAGCGCAGCATGGACCGGGGCCGGCCCACTCGCCTGTCCTCGAAGTCGGGCTGCGGGCGGGGAGGAGGGTGTGGTTAGCAGCCAGGTCTGCGTGGGGCAGAGCAAAAACTTCCTGGCTGGCTGAGGCTACGCACAGCTGTTTAATAAAGAATTGTCAGGCCTTTATTCCTGGTTCCTGGGAGGTGATGTCTAAATCCTTGCAATTTCCCCACTGGTAGGAGTGTCTTTTGTTTTTCATGGTGGCCCCTTTACACTGATGGGAAGGCTCAGGATGGGGGCTGGCCAGAAAGAGCAACCTTGTGATTACAGGGCTGGGACTCTGGGCCAGATAATATCGGCTCAGCCTCTGGGGAGGAAGGGGGACTGGAGATTGATGTCAACCACGTGGCCAACGATTCATTCGATCATGCCTATGAACCCCAATTAAAACTCCAGACACTTAGGCTAAGGTGAGCTTTCCCGGCTGGTAATCACACATGGATGTGCCAGTAGGAGAGATACGGTGACATGTCCTGAGGACACAGAAGCTGTGTGTTTGGGACCCTCCCAGACCTCACCCTATGCTTCTCTTCATTTGGCTGGTCCTGATTTGTTTCCTTGCTAATAAAACTGTAAGCATAAGTACAGTCATCCTTCAGTATCTACGACCTCCGACCTCCGAGGATACCAAAATCCAGCATAGTATTTGCATGTAGCCTATACATATCCTCCAGCAGAATTTAAACCCTCCCTAGATTACTTGTAATACCTAATACAATGTAAACGCTACATAAATAGTTGTAACTATAATGTAAATGTGAGGTAAGCAGTTGCCGGCACAGCAAATTCAAGTTTTGCTTTTTGGAACTTTCTCGATTTTTTTCCCCCAAGTATTTCTGATCCTCCGTTGGTTGAATCTGCGGCTAGGGAACTCATGGATATTGGGTGGAGGGCCGACTCCTTGACTTTTGTGAAATTATCAGACCTGAAGGGGTGGTGGGAATCTCCAGATTTGTAACCAGTTGGTCAGAGGTGCAGGTGGCCTGGGAACCCTGGTGTCTGAAGCGAGGGGAGTCTTGTGGAGGACTTTGCCCTTAACCTATGCAACGTCACGTAACTCTGGGTGGTTGCCATCAGAACTGCATTGGGCTGTCACACAGGGAGTGCTGGGAGAGGCGACCTGTCTCACAGAAAAACTGTTGTACCAGAAGATGAGACCTGAGTTCACCTCCACGCTTTCCAGTAACTCACTTCTCGTCTCTGGGCCTCAGTTTTCCCATCTGTAAAATCAGAGGGTTGGGCCAGATGGCCTCTGAAGGACCACACAGCCTTGCCGTTTTATGATGCTACTTTCTGGGGAAGAGGATAAAGAAGAAGTCTTCGTGAGCACCAGGCTGATGGCCTCTTGAGGACTCGGAGCTTGTGAGTGGCCCAAAGCGCTGGCTTTGCAGGCCAACAGAGCCAGGGGCAGTGACCTGCACTCACTTGTCATGTAGCCTCTGCCAAGTCACTTACACCTAGGAATCTCCAGAAGAGACACAGGGGGTTAAAAGTCACGCCCAGGCTTGTTGTGAAGACGGAATGACCTACGTGCTTAGATTAGACTGGCACATAACAGGTGCTTCATCAACATTGCTTTTATTATTAGCACGGTCCCTTGAGTGCTAAGGCCTCAATCTGTAACTGGCGTTTATCTGGGGTGACTTTTGAGGGACCAAGTTTCCAGAAAGGTTCCCTGGATTGGCCCTGGCACTGCTGGCTCTCAGGTCCTTCTCCTCAAGGGCAGGTTCCTTGGCTCCAATCTCATCCTCCTCCCTGCTCCACCCCTCCCGGCCACAGGGACCACCAGTACCATCTCTCTGACACCGTACTCCTTCTCCACCTTCACTTTCAGGTTCTTGAAACATTCCTCCATCCGGTCGTGGAAGGGCCGCAGATTTTCTGACACCCTTCTCTCATGGATCTTAATCCCAGCTCCCAGGAAGGGGATCTGGAGAGAAAGGTGGTAAATGATGAGCCAAAGCTTGGCCACCTGGCCCCATGGAGGTGGTGGAAGCAAGTCTGCCTGCTGAGAATTTGTTGAGGGCTTTAGGGTCTTGGAAACCTTCAAGCGGGGTCACCAACCCTGAGAAATGGGAAAGCTGAATCCTTGAGGTTTGCTCTGAAAACAAGACCTCTAGGAGAAAGACCTCCGGCTGCCCTTGCCCCACAGGAGGGCTGGACGCCCCCGACCCCCATTAGAAGCCACGTGTTAGGGAAAGTCTGCACCTTATAGAATCTACTGAGGGGCAGAGTGTGAGACCAGAGGAGAGGACTCTCTGTTGCTTTAACTTAAAGCCTTGCCCAAGAAGTTCT
Source organism: Monodon monoceros (assembly GCF_005190385.1). Lineage (NCBI taxonomy): Eukaryota > Metazoa > Chordata > Mammalia > Artiodactyla > Monodontidae > Monodon > Monodon monoceros. The sequence goes on along the minus strand of NW_021703768.1, from coordinate 145,014,733 downwards.
TGGCAATGCAAAAGGGAAGGTATGATTGTCAGAGGCTGGGAGATAGGAGAAGGGAAGGGTTGAACAGAAAAGGAGGAGTGGGCACAGCCTGGTCTCACAACACAGGAGATCCAGTGATACTACCTCATGTGGTTGCTGAAGAAAGATACCCAAATGTTAACAACGTGGAGTTAACCAGCCAATAGGGAGTTTTTAAAAAGTGATGTAAAAAGCCTTGGGAAGATGAGAGGGGAAGAGATAATTGACGTGAGACAGTTAAGCTCTTATATTATCAACAGAGGGCAGGGATGAGGAACCAAACAGGAAAATAGGGGGTTGGTCTGCATACTAACAGACAGTGAGACCTTCACTTTCCAGTCCCCAGATTGCCAGCAGTGCAGGAGCCAGGGGGACCTTCATATGCAATAGCTTGAAGGGTCTGTCCTGGAGAAAGTGAATGGCGCATGTTATACAGACGTCTGTGGATCACTCAGTTACCGTATGTAATGCCATCCAGGCGACAATACCTTCTCTCATATGCACAGAAATTCATTCAGCTTTTTTAGTGCCCCACTCTTTACTATGAACAGACTGCCAAGGATCACCAGGCATTGAAGGAAATTCTCCAGTGTGAAAGACAGAGATCAGAACCAACAGATAGGAAGAAAAGCAAAAAGGGAGGGAGGGAGGGAGGGAGTAAGGGAGAGAGGAAGAAAAGAACGAATGGACTAACGTGGAAGAAACAGAGAATGAAAAGAGCTTAAGAAAGCTTTATATTTTTCTAAATAAGCAATATATAGAAAAAGAAAAAATTTTCTATCCATGACACAAGACAAAGATTTTATTTAAAAAAGAAAGGAATGGGACTTCCCTGGTGGCACAGTGGTTAAGAAATCACCTGCCAATGCAGGGGACACGGGTTTGAGCCCTGGTCCAGGAAGATCCTACATGCCACGGAGCGCACCACAACTACTGAGCCTGCGCTCTAGAGCCTGTGAGCCACAACTACTGAAGCTCGAGTGCCCAGAGCCCGCGTTCCGCAACAAGAGAAGCCACCGCAATGAGAGAGTAGATCCCGCTCACCACAACTAGAGAAAGTTCACGCGCAGAGATGAAGACCCAGCACAGCCAAAAATAAATAAATAAATAAATAAATTTATAAAGAAAAAGAGAAGGGAATGATAATGGAAATACTACATACGAAAACTAGTGAGATATAAAGTTGCTAATGGAGATAAATGTATAGCTTTAGTTTTACATATTAGAAAAGACAGAAAATCAATTAGCTAAGTATCCACCTCAAGATATTAGTAGAAGAACAGCAAACTAAACCCAAAGAGAGTAAAAGGAAGGAAATAATAAAAGTAAGAGTGGACATGAATGAAAAAGAAAACAAACTGACAACACAGATTGACAAATCCAAAAGTTGGTTCTTTGAAAAGACAAAAACATTGATAAACACCTTAAAGGGTTAATAAAAAAAAACAGAAGGTACCAATAACCAATATCAGAATTTAAAAAGGAGTATCACTATAGGAAGTACAAGCATTATAAAAGATCATAAGAGGATATTATAAAAAAGTTTATGTCAATAAATTTAATATTTAGATAAAATGGACAAATTGCTAGAAAAATACAACTTACCAAAAAGGGGACGAAAGAAATAGGAAATCTGAAAACTATTAAATTAAATACATACTCTAAAACATTCCTGGCCCATATGGCTTCACAGACAAATTCTAGCAAACATTTAAGGGATAAATAAATGCCAACTTTATACAAACTCTTAAAAATTTTTAAAATAGGGAGTAATTTTCAACCCACTTTTTGAGACCAGGGTAACTTTGTTACAAGAATTGAACAAGGATATTATAAAAAAGGAAAATTATAGGTTAATATCTCTTTTGAGCATCGACACAAAAATCCTGAAGAGCATATTTTCTAATAGAATCCAGAAATATATAAAAATGATAATACATTACGACCAAGTGGGATTTATGTCATACATGCAAGGTTGGTTTAATCGCCCAAAATCAACTAATATAATTCACTGAATTAGCATAATAACGAAGAAAAACAATATGAGTATCTCAATAGATGCATAAAAGGCATTTGACAAATTAAAAATCCATTCATGATAAACCAGCAAACTAGGCATAGAATGGGACATCATCTTTAAAACATCCCACTCTGTGAAATACTGACTCTTGCCCTGATGTGGGAGACATTGGAACAGAAGAAGTAAAACTTTTTATATTGGCAGTTGATATGCTTGTCTGTAGAACATCCAAAAGAATGTACAAACAATTTGACTTCTTAAGTGAATTTAGTAAGGTCGCTGGATACAAGGTAAACATACCAAAAAAAAAATTGTGACGATATTGAGCAATTAAAAAAAATACCATTTATAATAGTTAAAAATATCAAATACCTTAAAACAAATCTAATAAAATCTGTGAAAGACCTTTCCAGTGAATACTACAAAACTTTGCTGAGTGAAATTAAAGAACTAAAGAAAGGGAGAGAGATTCCATATTCATGTACTGGAAGAATCAATTATCATTAAAACAGAAATTCTTCCTAAATTAATCTACGTGCCTAATATATTCCTATTCAAAATCTCAATGTGTTTTGGGGGTGTGTGAAAATTGGCAAGCTGACTTAAAAATTTATATGGAAATACAAAGGACTAGAAGGACCAAGACAAATTTGAAAAAAAAATTGCAGTACTGCCACTATCAGATCTCGAGTTACTATAAAGCTACAGTAATTAGGAACAGTATATGGCATTGGACAAACAGACCAATGGAATAGAGTAGGAAGTCCAGAAATAGACTGACATCTATATGATCACTTTATGTCAAAGTTGGGAGAAGTAATAGTCTTTTCAACAAATGGTGCTGGAATAATTAGAAATCCGTATAGAAAAATAATTTACCCCTTACTTCATGTCAGTCAAAATGGATCATATACTTAAGAGTATAGGACAAAACAATAAAACTTCCCAATAAAACACAGGAAATATCGTCATGATCTTGGGATAGCCAGAGATTTCATAAAGTGAAGACAAAAGTAATAATCATTAAAAAAATTGATAAATTGGACCTCATTAAAATTACAAACTTCTGTTCTTCAAAAATACATCGTTAGAAAGTAAACAGATAAGCCACAGACTGAATGAAGATATTTGCAATACACAGATTTGACAAAGGACTCATATCTAGAATAGATATAAACTCCTATGAATTATTAATAGAAAGACAATTCAGTTAATAAGTAAAAGATTTGAACAAACGTTTCACAGAAAGGTTATTCAATTAGCCAATAAACACACGAAAAGGCGATGAACACCGTTGCTCGCAAAGGAAATGCAAATTAAAATTAAACTGAGATACCACCTCACAACCACCAGAAAGACTAAAATTAAAGACTCACAGTATCATGCGTCAGCGAGAATGTGGAGCAACCCAGATTCACAGAAGTTCTTGGTGGGAGTGTAAATTGGCTCAGCCACTTTGGAAAACTGCTTCTTGGTATCCAATAAGGCTAAAGATAAACGCATGACCCAGCACTCCCACTACTAGATAGATAGTGAGGACGCTGAGAGTTTATGCCCATCAAAAAACACGAACAAGAATGTTCCTACAACTCTCTCCACACTATCCAAAACCTGAAAACAACCCACCATCAACAGGAGAATGGATAAATACATCGGTATATTATTGGTATATTGTATAGTCACACAATGGATACCACTTAGAACAAAAAAAGAAAAACTTCTCTTGCATGTAACAGCCTGGATGAATCACAAAGGCGTTACAGTGAAAAGAAGCAGCCAGGCACACAGTAACACATACTGTGTAATACCACTTTTATGACGTTCAAAAACTGACAAAACTAATCTATAGTGATAGAAGTTTGGCAGTTATCTGTTCAAGCCAGATATTCTAACATAGTATATAACCGAGCAATTCCACACCTAGGTATACATCCAACAGAAATTGTGCATGTGTGTGCCAAAAAGACACACACAGAGATGTTCAGAACAGCACGACTTGTAATACCCTCAAACTGAAATCAACCCAAATCTCCATCAGTTGAAAACTAAATAAATATGTTTTGGCACGGTTATACAGTCCAGCTGCATAGATGATTATACATCAATGAAAATGAATAAATGATTGCTATGTACAACAAAATAAATCAATTTTAAAACATAACAGTAAACAAATGAATGCACACTGTGTGATTCCATTTATATATAGGTCAAAAACAAGCAAAAGTAAACTATAGTGTTTAGCAACGAGTGCTTGGGTGGTTAAAAAGTATTTTTACAAAGCAAGTAAATGGTTACTGTAAAAGCAGGAGAGGGGTCGGCCTTGGGGAGGGCTGGCAATGACTAAAAGAAGGCACAAGAGAGGCTTCTGGGTGCTAGAGGAATTCTGCTTCTTCATCTGGTGGTGGCCACGTAAGTGTACACTGTGACAACTCAGTGTGCTGTGTATTTTTGTTACGTGTAGTTTTCTCTATGTAATATCTCGTGAAATGTTTACAAGAAGAATGTACTGTAGACATCTTTCCATGCCAATAAATAGAGAGAAAATCTTTACGAAGACAAGAATTAAGAAGCGATCACTCTTGAAAACCATGAAATCTTGAACACATAATGTACTTTGCACTTCTAGCTTCTGTTGGGTTGCTAGCGGTGCAAGTACATCTCCCTTTGAAATCTAAGGGTCTCGTGTTCTGAGAAGATCCAAAGTGAATCTGGCTTTGGCAAACCAAGATCCAATCGATAATTAAGCTCCAAGAAGGGAGGGAGGGAGCAGGCCCACAATTTTATCCAGCGCTTTATTTCTGTTGCGTGGCACACAGTTGGGACTCAAATATATATAAGTTGCAAGAATGAATGGAATAAAATGGAAGAGCTAATGTGCTGTGTGTAACGTAAAAAAGGTCACCTTCACCCTGCGCAGGGCAGCGTCTTTTGAGTATTCAGGATGCTGGACTCTGAGTGGGAGGAATGCGGCCCAGGGCAATCCCCTTTGCATGCTCTTAGAAGCTGTAACATCAAATACATGCTTTCAAAGTCTCCTTCCTTTGCTTGTGGTGCCCCTCTATGAACTGCAAGACTTTGGAAGAATTTCCTTAGAAGGCACGGCCTGCTATCGGCTGTGCTCTGAGGCCACAGTCTGGTCTATGCTTTGGGTGCGGTGAATACAGCCCAGAGAGTCCACTACCAGGTGATAAGACATGCGCAGCAGAGAGGCCCAGGACAGTGATATGGATTGAGAATGACACCCAGCAACCAGACACATTTGTGTGACGTGTTAGCCCTCCCTGGGGCACCCCAGAAAGAGCTGAGGAAGGAAACCAACCAAAGCTGAGTCTTCCTGCTTCTCGAGCTGGGGATGGGGAGGGGGGAGTATCATTATTTGAGTATTAAAGGACACGATGACCTCGGAAGGCTGGCGCTCTTGGAGGTGTCTGGGTTTCACAGGTGGCACAAGGTAAGAAGGGAGAGAAAATTCCAGACTCACAAAATGCATTCAGGAGAGTGTATCTGTGCAGCGCCTCGCATTTTATTTTTAAGGCCTCACTTTGCATAATTTGGCAGAGGCAGAGAAGGACCTGAATTAGGAATCCTTATTTTAAGAAAAGAGGCTGCACCCAATGCTTCTCACTCCCTAATTCCCCTAGAGTAACAAAAACTCCCTACCACAGTAGCTCGCTTTTCTTTGCACTGTAACTGGCAAGAAGGGAGGAGGGAGGGCCAGCAGCTGCAGACGCTGCCCCCTGCTGCCCTGCTCGCCTCCCCAGCCTCCCCCCAGCGCACCCTCCAGAGCCCACCCTGCGTCCTGGGTGCTGGGTGGTCCGTGGAGAGCAGGGAGATGTTTGAGGAGGGGCTGCTGCAGGCCTAGACCAGGAGCCTGGTCCTCTGAATGCCTCTGGGCTAGGTGTCTGTGGATTGTTTCTTCTCTAGGGAGTGGCAGAGAGCAGGAGAGAGCAGGAGGGAGAGAAAACACGGGAGAGGGAGCCAGAGAGAAAGCAGAGAAGGAGGGAGGGCAGTGGAGAGAGATGCGCAAGGGAAGCAGAGCCAGGAGTGAGGTGTGAGGGGGGCAGCAGAGACAGGCCAAAGTCAGAGAGGGGACAGGGAGAAGCAAAGAACTTCCAAGGAGAGGAGAAAGGCAGAGACACATGCACAGCAAGAGTCAGAGGGAAGGAGATCGTGGAGGGAAGGGGCAGAGGGACAAGGATGCAAGGAGAGGGCAGATAAGCAGATAGCAGGACAAAGCGGGCGGGAAGGACAGTCCTTCCAAGGTGCCAGGCTGGGCTCCGGAGGGCTGAGCGGCTTGTGCAGAGTGCAGACCCTTTGCCTGAAAACCAACCAAACCGAGGCCTCGATTATTTTCAAAACCTGATATCCATCTGAGCACTGTCTGCAACAAACTGGGTCAGCCTTAGTAGGAGGAGAGGTGGGGTAGGGGCCGAAGTCTTCCATTATCTGACTGGCGGGTGCTGGGTGTGGTGAGAGGTGCGCGGGACCCTGGCTTTCACTTCAGTCCCCCTGGGGGAAGCCACCTCCTGAATTCAACATCCAACAGGGCAGTCTTAGCAACACGTAGCACAGCATCACTGCCCGGCGCCAGTGCAGCACCCCAAGGGTGCACTGCCCCAAATCCCGCTTCCACGACGCACCTGCTCAGGTGAAGACAGAGTCAGAAGAAAGGCCAAAAGCCAGAGGGCAGGAGAGCAGTATGAAAGTCGGCCATACCGGCCAGAGGCTAGCAGAGGGCAGGCGAACCGGGGAGGGGAAAGGACGGACACAGGGCTGGCCTACCCCCAGTCCGCCTCTGCTTTACCTGCCACGCAATCAGGTCCTTGAGGCAGCTCAGCTTGTCCTGGTCCTCGGGGTGGTCCCTGGTGTACCCTTCAGTGAAGAAGGCCTAGCAGGACAAACAGACGTTGGAGGTTTCCTGTTCCTTTGCCGTGGACCCCACGACCCACCTCTCTGGCACCGGGAGAGGGTTCCAGTTGACAGAGGCAGGAATGAGGCCATTCCTACGTGGATGGGCAACAGTTAGGGACGTGTAGGGACTGACGTTTCCTCCTCCTGGGGCTCAGATCGGTATCCACTGGGAAAGGGTCACAAACCCCAGGAAATTGTTCTTGAAGAGGGGTCTCTGGACCCGCAGCAGCAGCATCACCTGGGAACTTGCCAGAGATGCAAATTCTCAGGCCCCACCCGGATGTACTGAATCAGAACCTCTGGGGTCAGAGGTGGGGTGGAGGCAGCTGTGTGTGAAGAAGCCCTGCTGGGGATTCTGCTGCACAGTCAAGGCACTGTCCCAGGAGAGAAAACTCGGTAAAGAAGTTCACCTGGTGGGCTTTCCAGCTCACCTCCCTCATCGTGTGTGACCTTGGCAGCCCCAGCTCCTTCTCGGCTCCCGCTCTCAGTGTGTGCACATATATACACAGACATATCACCCCTCAAGGCTGAACAAAGGATTACCAATGGATGACTCTACGGGGTGTCCAAGGGTAGCTGGAAGGACTAACCGGAATTACTGTCCGTGAGTTATACTATTGTGCTGTATTCCTAGTTTTACATCAATGGATGACATAGAAAAGATAATAAAGAGTCCATCATGAGACTTATGAGAACGAAGAGTCCATTTTTCCCTCAGCGTCCCATTAACGTATGGCCCAGGTGAGAGCCAAATAAGGACTTTCTATTTCAGAGCTGGGAAAAGTTATGTCTCCTTATTGAGTAATTATTTTCTCCCAGTGGAAAATGTGACTCATATAACTGATGGCGTTTCCCTTTTCGCCACGGACACCAGGGGCCTCAGAAATGAAATCTGTGGCTGAAATGTGTGGGGATTTCTGGAGGGTCCTTATGACCTGAATATCTAGATTATAACTCTCGCTTGAGAGTCGATCTCCCATCCCTTCTGTATTTTCACAGATTCCGTGTTTCATTCCTTCCCATTTCTGGGGGTCATTTCCATCATCTATAGAAGAGATGGCTTTACACAAGTAGCATGTACTTTGATTTGTGGTGCTTGACTTTTATGGTCTGGCTCGTGGACATCCCAGAGCCTCCTCTTGACAAAGGTATCTCGATGTGCCCAGTGGGATAAGGGATCTCTATGACCCCTGACAGAGCATGGCATTGAGGGTGGGAAGGAGATGAGAGTGAGGCTAAAGAAACTCTGGAATGTGTATGAGGTCTAAACAAGCTGAAGTGTCCTTTTGAGGGACAAACAGCCACAGTAAGATGAGTGGCATGCAGCTGTGTCTGCTCTGGCCCTCCTGCCACTGCTCTGTCTCCACCAGGGCCTGGAGAGGGGAGCCCTCACCGTCTCATACTTGGCGAACCCTCCCATGACAGCAGGGTCCACGATTCCGTTCAGGAGCATGGAGAGTGGGTTTATCGGGAGGCTTTCGTCACTCTGGTACTGGTTTATCATCATCAGGATCTTCTCGTTGGCCACGGACATGGTTTCGATGGCGTTCTCCAGAGGGCTAATTGTGGTCTGTTGAAAACGAGATCAAGAAGAAAGGGCCTCAGCAGGTCGCTTTAAAAACAGATAAAATTATTGGTATTGATTTCATTTGGGGTTGGAATTCAAATGAGGCAATGCTCCCCAAGGGGCTGTAGCAGGCTCTTGTGGTAATTACTGAGCCCTGGGGGTTGTCAGCTGTGTGAGGAGAGACAGGCTGAATTTGTGCTTAGCAAAAGAAGGATCTCCCTGGGGAAATGAAGGCAGGAAGTGTCAGGCACTCGCTGGGGTTTCAGAGGCTGGGTGTGCTCCAGGGAGGGTTTTTCTTCTTATTACCTGGTGAAAGACACTCCAATTCAACCCATCTGGTATTGGTTGTGCACCTACTATGTGTGAGCACTTAGCTGGAGGGATTAGAGCAGCTGACGATGTGATCACCCGGCCTGGCCCACAGTAGGTCCCGAGACTTGTTATATGAGGGGTCACTGCTCCAAGGTAGATTCGGTTTAGTTGGGAAGATAAAACTAACCACGTCTTCAACACCTCTTAGAAAGCAAGATAAACACAGTGCCATCAGGTGCTAACTGGCATAACAGTGGTTCCCAAGGGCATGGGATCGAGAGTAAAACACTAAGCAAGAAGTCTGCGAACTTTTCCTGTGCAAGGGCCAGATGTTGTGTGTGGCAACAACTCAACTCTGTTATTGTAGGAAGAAATCAATCAGCTACAGGCAATATGTAAATCAATGAGCATGGTGGTTCCAATAAACCTATTTACAAAACTAGGTGCAGGTGGGCTCTGGCCCATAGGCCATAGTTTCCTGACTCCTGAACTAAACTAAGCAAATAAAAATGAGTGCAAATCTCAGCCATTTTTTCTGTGTGACCTTGGGCAAGTTTCCTAAACGTTCTGAGCCTCAGTTGACTTACCGGTAAAATGAGGATAAGAAAACCTACTTCAAAAAGTAGCTGGTAGGGCTTCCCTGGTGGCGCAGTGGTTGAGAGTCTGCCTGCAGATGCAGGGGACACTGGTTCATGCCCCGGTCCGGGAAGATCCCACATGCCGCGGAGCGGCTGGGCCCGTGAGCCATGGCCGCTGAGCCTGCGCGTCCGGAGCCTGTGCTCCGCAACGGGAGAGGCCACAACAGTGAGAGGCCCGCATACCGCAAAAAAAAAAAGTAGCTGGTAGTTATTGTTATTAACTCCTGTAGGTGTCAGGACAGGGACTAGCAGCTGTCCTGAGAAGGGAAGGCTCCCTGGCAGGGTGGGTGGGGCTGGAGGGAAGGGTGAAGTAATCCGGGAAAACTTCATGGAGGCAACCCTAAGTGTTACCAGCTGTTCAGTGGTGGTGCTACAGGGCCTGCTTCAGTGGGGACGTAGCAAAGATTAGTTGAGACAATATGACACTTGACGTAGCAAAGATTAGTTGAGATAATATGACACTTGACGTAGCAAAGATTAGTTGAGATAATATGACACTTGACGTAGCAAAGATTAGTTGAGATAATATGACACTTGACTTACAGCGGAGTTCTTTAAAAAGTGCACCTGCTAGTTATTGTTAACTGTTGAGTATATGTGAAGGGGAGAACCAGCCAATACAGCCATGCTCTTGGTCATCTTTTTAAACCATTTCCTTAAATCTCTGTGAAATCTTAGCCTCCTCGCCCCCCTTCCTTGTCTCCGGACATTTTTGAAAGTGGCTGTCTCTGCAGTGAGAAGGCCCTGGGAGTAGGCTCTCTCCTCTCTCTCTCTGTGATACAAGACACAGTGACACAGTGTCATCCTCTTTCCGTCACACATGCACGCACACACACACACACACAGCTGTGGGGGGAAGGCTGCTCGGCCTGGTAGAGGCGGCAGCCCATGTTCCACGAGCTGCAACCCATGGTCCAGTTTCTGTCGAGCACACAGACCTACCCTGCAGGGGCTTCTCCAAGCTGAGGTCTAGACTGAGTTCTAAAGGAAAATCTATCACAACCACTTGGACTGAGCCCAGTAGCACACCTGGATTTCAACAGTAGCCTGGTATGTCTGAGAGACTCATGCTTTACGGTGAGTTGTTAAAAATGGAAAGTCCTGTTGATTGGCTTTCTTCCTCATTTCTGAAGCTATTTTTGTATCCCTACGTCTTTAACCTCGTTACAGACAACAGGACAGAGAATGAGAATGAACACTCCTTTGGATTCTCACCTCTGGACGTTTGTGTAGATGAGTATGTCACTCTCTAGAGCAGAGCGATGGGGGTTACACATTTGGTGGAAGACCTGGAGGTCCGGAGCTGGTAACAGTTATAAAAGCACTGATCACGGTAAAAGAGATGGCGCCATTTGTGGACTGCCTCCTCTGTGCCAGCCCATGCTGGGTGTGTCCCACACGTGCTCTCATTCAATTCCCCCAACAACAGGTAAGTCCTTCACCTAAGGGTAGATGGGGCAGCGCTGGGGAGAGAGCGCCAGTGTCCGAATTCCAAAGGCGAGCTTCTCCCCCACATACAGACCACACTCTGCTACCAAACTTGCCATACACTGGTTGTTAGGACTTGGTCAAGCCCTCAAATCTCTGGTCTCTTTCCTAAGCTGAGCCTCAGTTTCCTTACCGGCAGCACAGGTATATAGCCCCTGCCCAGCTTGCTGTGCGGGGAAAATGAATTATCCTGGAAAATACAGTCAGCCCTCCATACCCTTGGGTTTTGCATCCTTGGATTTAACCAACCTCGAATTCAACCAACCACTGATACAGAGGCCCAACTGCACTCACCGTATTTATGCCCTTTTTTGTAAGGGACTTAAACAACTGCAGATTTTGGTATCCGAGGAGGCTCCTAGCACCAACACCCTCAGACACTGAGGAATAACTGTGCTTTGGAAACAATTTTAATGGCACTCGGGAAAGTGGTGATAATCCCTCGCAATCGAGTGGTGTTTCATATTCCTCAAAGGCATCTCCCACATTATCACCTTCATAAATCCTCTTAGAAAAACCTCTGAACTGTGTAAGATAGACATTATTATTACAACCTACTTCTACCACTGATCACTTTGGCAGTTCAAGTCCCGTCTCTGAGCTTCAGTCTTCTCATATGCAAAATAATTTAAATGGACAAGGGCTAGGAATGGGGTTGCACGTTGGAGATGTGTAGGCCAAACTGGGCCTGGGTCTGTCATTTAGCCAGCACGTAAGTTCTAATTTTTTAAAAAACTAATTCAGCTGGAAAGAGTTTGCCACAGCCTCTACCACTCCCCGTTGTCTTAATGGGACGAGTTCACATATTTACAGTTATCTTCCTGGGCTCTGAAGGTATCTGAATTTATAGCTCTTGGATTAAATGACCTTCCGAGTGTCTTTCAGCTCTGAAATTCTATAGTTTTCTCACGTCTATTTTACAGATGATGAAAACTAAGGCCAGGGATACACTGTGTTTGTCCAACATCCTACAGCTTGTTAATAACCAAGTTGAATTTGGGTCTCTGACCCCCAGCTCAGGACTTCTTGTAAAGATTACATATTCTCAGAGCCAAGAAAAAGGTAAAGGACCCTCAATAAGCAGAACTTACTCTTGAATCCTATCAGAAAACACCTCTCTGTACAAACAGTACTGTAGTCATGACGATTCATAAAAGAAACAACCAAGAACAAGGTACAAATTCTATACCACAGAAACAAATGCTTGGAGAGGAATTCACTCGGCACCCATGAAACCTCTGTGTCTGAGACATCCTGACATTCTTGGTAACTCAAATGAGGGAGGCTATCAGAGATAAAGTCGCTCTGGTCAACTTTCTGGAGGTTTTCCCAATCCCTTCTATCAGAGGGTATCAGGATAAAAGAAGTGAAACAAAAATGCTGACTATTTCTTTCCTAATTTCAGAATCCTGAGTTCATAAAACAAGGTAAGCACTTCATATATTATGGGTTTCTGCATATTAACTGAGTGATTGGTTAATGGATTTACTTAATAACTATTATTCTTTTTAATATAAATTTATTTATTTATTTTTGGCTGCATTGGGTCTTCGTTGCTGTGCGTGGGCTTTCTCTAGTTGTGGTGAGCGGGAGCTACTCTTTGTTGCCAGTGCGTGGGCTTCTCATTGCAGTGGCTTCTCTTGTTGCGGAGCACAGGCTCTAGGCACACGGGCTTCAGTAGTTGCGGCATGCGGGCTCAGCAGTTGTGGCTCGTGGGCTCTAGGGCACAGCCTCAGTAGCTGTGGCGCACAGGCTTAGCTGTTCCATGGCATGTGGGATCTTCGAGAACCAGGGATCGAACCTGTGTCCCCTGCATTGGCAGGCAGATTCTCAACCACTGCACCATCAGGGAAGTCCCTTAATAACTATTCTTGAGCACCAATCATGTGTCTAGGACTATTCCTTGCAGTCAGATATGGCAGGTAACAAAACGGACAAAAATCTGTCTTCCTGGAGCTCACAGTCTAGTGGAGCTTATATTATAATGCTATTATATTTAAAATTCTAGATATTAAAAATAAACACACAGGCAAATTATGTAGTCTATTAGGAGGTGAGATACCATGGCGGGAGATGAGGCGTTCAGAGAGTGCAGGCGGGAATTCCTTCAGTTTGCCTACAGTCCCGTGGGGACAGCGAAGGAGGAGAGGCACCTTACTGAGCACCACCAGAGGAAAGGGCACAGCCAGGGCCAATGGGTAGAGACTACAGCTTAGTAGAAACTTTCTGATTTCTCACCTCAAAAATGGGATTCATAATATGATGTACTTCACACAGTTTTGTGGGATTAAACAGGATAATGTTACAAAGTCCTTGACACAGCACCTGGGACACTTATCCAAGCTTATCATGAACCGATGTGTCCCATGAATAAAGGGCATGAGTAGTTTCTTCCTCTCCAGGGCACTAATTATTGGGGTGGGCTGGGGACATGTTAAGGAAAGAGGAGAGAATGAGTCCATCCAGGTGCCTGGTATGAGAGGTTACAGTCAAACCTCACCTCTTTTACTAACCTTGAGCAACCCACTAACTCACTCGGTTTCCTCATCTGTAAAACGGGAGAATAATAACATCTACCTCGCAGCCTTGCTGAGGGGCTTAAATGAGGTCACACATGTGTACAGTCTGGCACATGCTCAGTAATGTCTGTTGCTGTCATCATCGTTATTATATGTTCCCTAAGGTCTACGCCATGACTGTGAAAAGGAGATTGGAGGACCACCTGGCTGCTGGGGGCCCTTAAGGGCTGAAGGGGGATGGTCTCAATGTTGATCATACACAGTAGCTTGAAAACGTCAGTCAGACAATGTCCCTCCTCTGCTTGTGACTCAGATTCACCCAGTGGAAAAGCCCAAGTCCTTATGGTGCCTACAAGGCCCTATATGACCTGCTATCAGACTACTGCTACTCCCCCCGTCACTTGTTCTAATTCAGACATAAGCCTGTTCTGTCCCAGGGCCCTTGCACTTGCTATTTCCTCTGCTAGAATGTCCTTCTCTTCGGTATCTGCAAGGACCATGTCCTCACTTCCTTCAGACCTTTGATCAAAAGCCATTTAGCAGGAAGGCTTTCTACGACCATCCTACTTAAAATACCCACCACTCCTTCATCACCTTTCTCTTTTATTTTTCTCCATAGCGGTTATCTCCACCTGACATAGTATATATTCGCTTAGGCTTTGTAGTGCGTCTTTGCCACTAGAATGTAAGCTTCATTGCAAAATCTCTAGGTGCTTGATTGACATGTGTTAGGTACTCATTAAATATTTGTTGAATGAATAAGTGAATAAGACAACCCGAATATGTCCCTGCTTCTCAGATTTCACCGGATTGACCTTTGCATCCTGAGGGCTGCAAGATCCCCAGCTGTTTGAGGACATGGAGACCCTGAAGTGTGTTGAGAAGCAAAATACATGCTCTCTGCACCATGGAGTTCAAATACTTGCACTCTAGCCAGAGCTTTGCCTCTGTGCAATTTCCTTTCTCTGAGCTTCAGTTTATCCAAGTATAAAATGGATTCATAGTGAGATTCTGCAGAGGGGTCCCCAAAGGGCTGTTGGGAGGGGAGGATATGAGAGGGTGGTTGTGTCGATTGAGTTCCAGGCCCTCTTCCTCCCCCTGCACCCAACCACAGAAGCTCCCCATTCATCTGCTTTATTACCGGATTCTATGGTACCTTTCATTTGCAGGGAAAAAAATGTTATCTGATGCTTAAAAAAAAAAAAAAAAAGTTTGAAAGCAGGTAAACTGGGTGCTGCCTCAGGTCCCTTCCTGCACCAGAATTCCTGGACTCCTGCAGTGGCTGTGAACAAAAGCATTTCCCTTTTTCCAGTCTCAGGAGCCTCCTGAGCCCCACAGACTCACCTGGGACATGTGAGTCACCTCAAACCAGCGCAGGATGCCCGGAAGCTTGTACGCGGTCACAAAGGAGGTCCTCTCGATCCACATCGACTGTCCCGTGGGCAGGGGTGGCAAGGGCAGGAAAGCAACACACATAAAACCTGACCATCAGAGTTTGGTGGGAACCCAGCCAGGCCCCCAGGCCTCCTATCCACCCGGAATCAGAATAAAAATTACAAGACTCAGAAATACGCTCCCACTTTACCCTGAAGAATCCTTTCCCAAGGTGAAGTTTAAGTTTTCCCTGGATTTGGGTCCAGTAAGTTTTAACCTGGGTCTCTGAACAGGCAGAAGTTTTAGGCAATATTGAAGGCATCCACCTGCATTTTCTGGGGGGAGGTCTACAGTGTTCATCAGGTTCTTCAAGGGACAGTGACTCCCCCAGTGCGAAGAATCACAGTCCAAGGGAAAGAGCTGAGAGAGACTTGGAGCTGTCTCCTCGTGCCAGCCTCGGCCCTCGGGAATAGAAGACAGGTAGGTCCTGGCTGGGAAACACACAGTGACACTGGGGACTGTGAACTCCCTGAGGCTGAAAGGTGCATCTCACGCCAGGCCTGGGTGGTATCTAGAGAGTGGAGAGGCTCAAGAAATGGGAAAGCAAACCCAACGGAAGAGCCTGGAGAATGGGTGTCATCGTACCAATGGAAGTTAGTGCTCCTTCCTTTGGCTTTGGATCAGATGCCCTCCCAGTTCTGATTCTGGCAGGTGCAGGCTCTGGTTGGTAAAGGAGGCCCTGGGCAACGATCAAGGCTGCCAAAGGGGAGGGGAGGGGAGATACTTACGGCAAACTCATTCTCAGGGTCAACGGTCCCCCTGCGCACTGGCCGGGAGTAGTGGAACTTCTGCACGTAGTTGGACTTATAAAAGCTGCAAGACAGAAAGAGGCTGAGGCTCCTGATAGCAAAACCTGACCTGACCCTGTACTGTCCAGGGAGGCCCACTACGGTAAACTCCAGGTCTGGCAGAGTCCTCGCTGCAACATTTAAAACCAGGCTTTCCTTGTAAGATGACTTAGAAGCTAGTCGGTCTTAGGCCCTCATGAGAACATAGCACCCCGTAGGGTACCCCCAAAGTTGGAATTCTATCACTAATGCACATAGTGGTGCCTGGGTTATTGTTTCTTGTAATCTCAATGAAGGGTCTGGATACATCTAAGGTCCTAGGCTAATGTCCCAGGGGTATCTTCCAAGGATCTCTTTAGGTGTCCCAGCCATCCCCCAAATCACTCTCCCTTGAACCTCTGGGGCGGTTCTAACGTCAGGGCCAGCAGGGCATGGTGCTAGCTGTATGGTGGTCATCCCCTGCCCAAGGGTGCCTGGCCGAGAGGTGACGGGAGGCTGAGCTCCAAGCTGAGCTTGAGGATCTGCTCAGCTGCCTGCACTGCCGTGAGGCTGCTTCTCCCCGCAGGAACAGGCCTCTCCTCTCACAAAGGAGCTCCTCCTTCCAACGGGTCTTCCCAGAAGAGAGGCCTTTTCCTAAGCCACTCGAGGTGCTCAACTGGGTGTCTGGGCCTGAGTGGGGTGAGCCAGACAGCTTGGAGCGGGCAGCGTGGTGCCCCGCAGATCCCACAGATGCCCTGCTTTGTTGCCTCATCCCTGACCTTGCGATCTGGCATTAAACAGATCACACCTGCCTTCATGCTGCTTCCTCTAATGTCCCCTATTTTATTTTATAATTTATTTTTTATTTTATGTTTTGGCTGTGCCTCACAACTTGTGGGATTTTTGGTTGTGCCTCACAACTTGTGGGTTCCCCAACCAGGGATTAAACCCGGGCCCTCAGCAGTGAAAGCGCCGAGTCCTAACCACTGGACAGCCAGGGAATTCCTCTAATGTTCCCTTTTTATATCGTAATCTGAACACAACCATTGTCAATGCACGACCTTAACAAATGCCTACCAGATGTCCCTCTGGAGAAAGTGCTCGGCCTGAGCACCGTCCCTCTGTCCCCCACCTGCCTGTCCGCCTGTCTGCCCATGCTCTCTGGCTGTGGATTTCTGGAGCCACTCTGGGATCAACCTGAGCAACCGGCTCTCCACGTCCACTTCAGCGAAGCCCACTGCTGCTTCCTGCGGACTCGCTCTGCCACAAGGTGAGCCTCACCCCTCGCTCCCCCCTGGCCATCTCTGGTGTCAGCCTTTTCAGGGGCAGAGCCCAGAGGGGTCATGGGAGAGGTGATGCTTCTCCCAAGAGGAAAAGGGAGGACAGGCTGGCTAAGATAGGGAAGGAACTAGAAGACACCACGGCCTGTCCTGCCACCAGCTCGGCTTGGCAGCCCCATGGGATGCTCCTCCCCAACACTCCCTCCCCTGAGCTGTGGGGCTTACTTCATAATCTGGTCAGGCACCGGCTTATTCTTGAACCTTGGGTGTTCATCCAAGACGGGCTGGACAGTGAAACACTGGATGTCTGTGATTCCCGCAGTTAAGAGCTCACAACGTCTCGGTCGGGGGGACAGTTCCAAGCATAGCAGGTCCCAGGTGAGACCTCCCAGGACAGTCCTTCTGGGCCCAAGTTTTTAACGAGTGACCAACCTCAGGGTGCTGGCTGCCAACTAGGTCCTAGTGACCAGTTAGCAGTCACCGTGGTCCTTGTCAGAGCTGCCCGTCACTTGCAACCCATGCCAGGGCTCAGCCTCTGCTAACAGTTGGTTAGTAGTCCTTAATTATCATTATCATTGCTACATTATTATCATTAACGAGAATAACGCCTAATGCATTTATAGCTGTCCATCAACAGCAGCGCACGTCTCCCCATGGTCTCCTTTCATCTCTCCGGTTTTGCTGAGCAGCGTTGTTAACGTAAATCATACTTTCCAGAGACAAGGACATCAAGGTCAAAGAAGCTGGACAACCTGTTGAAGGTCACACAGCTTGTGAGCACAGAGCAAGGGCCTGTATTGGGGTCTTTTAACCCTAAGCTCAGGGTTCTTTGATTCCAGACTTCTATTCAGTGCAGCCCTCTGACCAGCAGCATCACCATCACCTGAGAGCTTGTTAGAAATGGTGAATCTCAGGTCCCACCTCAGACCTACTGAATCAGAGTCTGTATTTTATAAGATACTCAGGTGATTCATATGCACGCTCCAGTTTGAGAAGCACTGCTTTAGAGAAGGCAAATACATTCATTTTGTACTCCAACTCTGAAAGTTTGAGAGTAACTGTCTGGGGCAGGAATGTAAGGCCATGTCCAGGCTCAGTGGGAAAGAGTTCCATGATCGATTAGTGATGCCTGCCATGGGCACAGGATACAGGAGAGGCATCAGGTGTGCCAGATCTTTGTCATGCCTATTCTAGACCTTTATTCATTGTAAATCGATAATATGGCAAGCCAAATAAACAAGGTCAGTAGTCACTGGTCCCATCCCTGGACCTTACTTCCCTTTCCCTACCTTCCATGGCTTCTTTACCCATCTCTCTTCTTCAGGTATCCAAGTACTCTCATCCCTCTATTCTACCTGATGACCACCATAACTCCAAAAACTCTTCCCCTAAGCCTGACACTTCTGCCAACTAAGGAATCACAGACTCCTCTTGTTGGCATTCAAATGTGCCAATATTTGAATATGGAGTATTCAGATATTCTAATATGATTCCAACTCATTTCCCACCATTATCTCTGAGTATCCAACAGACTATACTGTCCCCTTTGTGTGGACTATTTCCCCACAGCTCCATGAACATTCAATCTATCCTCATCCAGGTGTCCTTTTCCTTCCTGACCCTCCAAAGCAACGCATCTGTACTTAGGACTCATCTCTCCAGCTCCCTCTCTTCTCCCTTCTGTTGCTTCCCCACCAGACTGTGAGCTTTCTGATGCAGAAGCTAGGGCTCTTTCACACATAAGAAATGGCCGAAATATAATTCCAAGTTAAATTTAATCCCCCTCCCCCAATAAGTTCACTTCATACTAATGTCTTGGGGCTTTAACTGTTTTACCTCTGAAGAGTATTTCCACATTAAATGAGAGTGCCTCAGAGAGAGACAGAGAGACACAGAGACACACACACATACGCGCGCGCGCGCACACGTGCACACACACACACACACACACACACACACACACACACACACACAGAGGAGAGGGCAAGAGCAAGCAATACTTAACACAAATGAATAAACCTCACTGGGAGGATTTCCATAATCAGGAAAACTACCTTCCTTCTCAAGTCAAATAGCAAACAGCCTTCTCTGGGAGAGAAATCACCCTGGATTAAGTCTAGAGCAGGACTGGCAAACTATGGCCCTCGGGTCAAATCCTGCTCACTGCCTGTTCTTGTATGGCTCACAGCTAAGAATACTTTTTATATTTTAAAATATTTGGAAAAAAGTATTATGTGACGTGTGAAAATATATTAAATTCAAATTTCGGTGTTCATAAATATAGTTTTATCAGGGCACAGTCATACCCGTCCATTTATGTACTACCTACGGCTGCTCTCCCACCACAGCAGAGTTGAGTAATTGTGACAGAGACACATGGCCCACAGAGACTAAAATATGTCCTATCTGGTCCTTTACAGAGAAGTCTGCCAACCCCTTCTAAACCATGTCTACTGATCTTAGCAATTGGACTTGGCCTAAGAGAAGAATCCAAACCTGTCCTGGAGAAGCCAGTGACATCAGAGCCCTCTGATCACGTCCAGCAGGATGCATGGCTTGACTCTCTCACCATGTGCTGAATGTATGCATGGAACCGTGCTGAATCTATACATGGAACTGTAGCTCCAAGGTCTAGGCAGAGGAGAGGGCGGGGGACAGGAGACACCCAACAGAGACCTTTGCTTTCAAATGTCTTCCACTACTTGGATACCTAAGTGAGAAGACATGAGATTTGTCCCCTTTTCAAACTGCTTGTCAGCTTTGCAACACGTAAAGGCAAGAGAACAGAGCCTTAAGAGCTTAGATTTTGGCAAAAATCCGACCCGAGTTCAAATCCTAGTTCCATCAATTCCTGGGACCTGGTATAAGCTGCTTACATTTTCTTGAGCCTTAGTTTTCTTATTTGCAAAATGCAGAGTAATACTACCCAATTCACAGGATTACTATGAGGATAAAATGAAACAGTGCATGAAAATGCCCGGTACGCCATCATGTTACAATAGTTAATAAAGAACATTCTGTTCACTAATCTTAAACAAAACAATGGCATTACAGAAAGAATGCAGACTTTGAGACAGATCTTGGAGTTCAAATCTCAACTCCATCATTAACTAGCTTTGTAACCCTAGGCAAACCACCTTACCTCTCTGCCCTGTATGTTCCTTCTCTATGAAATAGGGAAAATCAATACCCACCTAATAGGGTTGTATGGGGATTAGAAAAATTAGTTATAAAACACTCAGTCTCATGTGTGGCATGAAGAGGATATTTAGCAAATGTCAGCCCTCCCACTTTCTCTTTTCTACCTGGTTCCTGGAGCTGAATCAGGCCTGTGTATAATGACGTGGCCCAGTCACACGAGCTCTCCCCTCCCACCACGAGTTAAAAGGTCACAGAGTTGTTCAACACCAGGATATCCACTTAGAAGGGCCTTAGTACTAATCCCATGTCTCGCCTATAACCAAACTCCCATTTGTAACCAGCCAGGCCCACCACCGGTTGCATTTCCTCCTGCAAACAACCATGGTAGAGCAGGCATGAAGGGCAGGCGAGCACAATGAAAAGGTTACAGATGAATATTTATCACGCGAGGGGAAAATATTTGGATTAAGGTTCGGCAGACTTAGCAGACCAGCCATGCAACCTGTCAGCCCCATTTTAAAGGATGTAACTTAATTTGTGCTACAGGGTGCAACACAGGAGCCAGGCTAGGTTAACGTACCCCCTCCCCCGTCGCTCAGCTGTCTGCCTTATCCTTGGGTCTGTACCCTCTCTGACCCCCTGAGCCCTGACCCAGCCCAGCGTCAGAACCGGCCTTATGAACATTATGCTTTGCTGCAATGGAGCCCATTTCCAGCACGCTCTACCCAACCTCACTAGCACCATCTCCTGTCGCCTTGGCCTTCTGTGTGCTCCAGAGAGCTGGCTCCATCGGTGGTGCCTCCCTCCCTCCTTCCTCTCTCTATCTATCTCCTCTTTCTTTTTCCTTCTCTCTTGTTTTCTTTCTCTTTCTGTTAACCAGCAAGTATCTTCTGAGAGTTGGCTTCGGGGGTTACTGCAGTGAGCATGGCAGTGCAGGTCTCTGCCCTCCCGGAGCTTCTGTTCTAGTTCTATCTTTGAGAGCACAACAGATAACGACAGATTGAGATCAGTTCTCTAAAGCAAACAAACAGGGTTTGAGATAACAGAGTCCAGAAGGCTTCCGATAAGGTGACCAGGGAAGGCCTCTTGTGGGAGGTGACGCTGAGTTAGGATCTGATGGGTGAGAAAGGAGCTGGGGGAAAGGCATTCCAAGCAGAGGGAAGAGAAAATGCACAGGCCCAGAGGCGGGAACAAGCTGGGCATGTTTAAGGAACAGAAACAAGATCTGTGTGGCCAGAGAGAAAGGGAAGGAAGAGTCGGAGGCGATGACATTGGAGACACAGGAAGGGGTCAGATGATGGACAGACGGCCTCGCAGGCCTTGGTCAGGAGTTTTGATTTTATTATAAGGGCAACGTGGCACCATTTCAGTTCTTGGAACCTTTGCTTTTGTGGATGATGGCTCTTCCCGCTGTCTGGGACATCCTTCCCACCTCCCACTAAGCTTTGGCTCATTAACTCACCTTCAACATCGCCTTCCTCAAGGAAGCGTTCCCTGCCCTCCCAATCACGGCAAGCTGAAGGGCTTTCTTTTAGCATTGATCACGTTTTTCTAAATGCATATTTAACAATGCAATTAGCTGTTCAATGTCTTTTACTTGCTACACTGAAAGCTCCCTGGAGGTAGAACCACTTTGTGAGTGTAGTCTCCAATGCACAATGCACAAGGCTTGGCAGAGTCAGGGCTGGCAGTACTCATCACAAGAATGAAGGAATGAGTGAGTGAGTGAATTTATCAATGAATGTAACATTTAGAGTTTCCTGAGATGGGTTCTTTTTGGCTCCCACACTGGACACTAATATTGGCACCACTGCAATGATTCTGGCAGCAGTTCTGAGCTCTAAGACGGGGCTCTGTGGACTGAGGTCCCGGCAGGGCTGCCCATGCCTGGCCCTTGGCTGGGGCATTCTTAAAGGATACACTGGCCTGGGGCATTCTTCACATCATCCCCGGGGGCAGAGGTTGTGTTCACCTTCTCCGCGTTGGGGAACTGGCTCATCAGCTGTGTCTGGAAATCTTCTCTTCGCTCATACTCCTTCCCTCGGTAGATGAACACTTTGTTCTGCAGAGAAATGACACCCATCAGAGATCCCAGGGCCCAGCCTTGGAGGAGATGGTTCAAGAAAAGCTGGGAGGCTTGTCATGGGGACCTTCTATAGATCTCTCCACTCTCTGTTTCTCCCCAAGGGAAAGAAAGGAAGAGCTCAAGTCACTGACCTTCTAGCTAGACACACCACTTCTTTAAAAAGATGGGCTCTAAAGGGAGAGGAGATCATGGATGCTGAGAACTTTTTCTTCAAACAATCTTATGTGCAGCTTCCAGAATAATTCCTCACTCAGCTTTCACTGTGTCACACCCACTCTCCCATTTACTCGACCACACAGTTTCCCTCCTGCCTTTAATGGACCTTGTGGGCTGGACCGTGTGGGCTGGACCTGTGGGCTGGAAGGGACCAGCATTCAGGTCCTTCATCACTTGGATCCATGGAAACACGCTCTTTATTGTTCCTTGACCATGTTAGCTTCTTTTAGACTGGTAGTTTTCAAACAGGGGGTGATTTGGGATGCTGGCAATGCCTGGAGACATTTTTGGTTGTCACAGCTCCAGAGAGGGCCACTACTGGAACCTAGTGGGTAGAGGCCCAGGGTGCTGCTAAACATCCTTCCATGCACAGGACAGGCCCTCACAGCTAAGAGTTACCTGGTCTAAAATGTCCACAGAGCTGAAGGTGAGAAACCCTGTTTTAGACCGTATCTGTGCTGCCTCTAATGGCCCCTAAATTCTTCTGTCCAAACCCACGTCTGCCACTGACCTTTATATATCAGTGTTTGTTTCCAAACCTGGCCTCTCATCACAAAAGCCTAGGAGCCTTCTAGAAGTTCAGATTCTTGGGCCTCACTCCAGACCTGCTGAAATGGAGTCTGTGGGAGTGGGACCCAGGAGCATGAACTTTTAACAAGTTCCCCAGGGGTCTGTGATGCAGGATCAGGTGCGGGAAGTCATCTCTATCCCACGCAGGAAAACTTCACTAGCTCCCCCGTCTGCAGCTCACTCCGGAGGGCCGCCCTGACTGCCACACCGATTGGTAGTGGTGAGTGGTTTATCTCCCTGACTGCCACACCGATTGGTAGTGGTGAGTGGTTTATCTCCCTGACTGCCACACCGATTGGTAGTGGTGAGTGGTTTATCTCCCTGGCGAGACTCAGTCAGGTGAGGTCAGGTTTCTTTTGTATCTCCCTGACCTGAGGATTGAACCACAGACTCAAAGACCAGAAGGGAAGCCTTCAGCTGACCTAACGCAACTCTCTCCATGATGAATCAATAATCCGGGAAAGCAGCAGTTCAGACACTGTGCTCCAGGGGATCCCTGAGGGTCCCCAAGACCCCGTCAGGGCCTCACAAGATTAAAACTCTTTTCATCATAACAGCCATTTTCCTTTTTCACTCTCATTCTCTCATGAGTATACGTTTAAGGCCGCATGATGTGTGGTATCACAACAGATTGAATGCAGAAGCAGATGTAAGAATCTAAGCTGCCTTCTCTTAATCTAGATATTTAAGAGATTTGCAAAAATATGAAACAATCTCACTATATGCACTAATTTTTATTGGAAAATACAGCCATGTTCACAAAGATCTAATTTATGTTAACATATGATGGGTTTATTCTTCTTATTTTTAAATAAATGGATACAGTTAATCCTCCGTGTCTTCAGGTTCTTAATCCATGGATTCAGCCGTGTATCAAAAATATTTGAAAAAAAAATTCCAGAAAGTTCCAAAAGGCAAAACTTGAATTTGCTGCACTCCAGCAACTACTTACATAGCATTTACATTGTATTTGGTATTATAAGTAGTCTAGAGGTGAGTTAAAGCACTTAGGAGGTTATATGCAAATACTACACTATTTTATACAAGGGACTTGAGTACTGGATTTTGGTATCTGCAGAGGGTCCTGAAACCAATTCCTGGTGGATGCCGAGGGACAACTGCATTTAAAAATCTTCTTAGCTTTAATTTTGAGTATCGTAAATGTAGACAGATAAAGTCTACAAATACAGAAGTTCTTCAGGGGCCTTGATCATCTTTCAGAGAAAAAATGGCCCTGAGACCAAAAGGTCTGACAACTAGTGCCCTGCAGTGCCTGCTGGGTAGCAGAGCTCCTCCAGCCTCTCTGAGCACCTCATTCCCAGTATGGGGTGCTCACTACCTCACAAGGCAGCTCTGATTGCTGTGTACGTAGAGAAACACGGGGGGTGGCTGAGGTGCTGATGATGGAGAGGGATTGGGGTGTGTGTGAAGGTGGGGACAGCGTTCAGACAGAGAAGGGCACAGGTTCTGAGCACAAGCAGAGCCTCAAAGCACAGAGGGAGAGCCGGGATGCCAAGGCCGCGGATCCCTGGCCTGTGTCTGCGTCACCCACAGACTTACCCGGAGAAAGGAGGGGAAACCCTGGCCGTAGTATCCCACAGCAAAGTAGTCTGGCTTGGGTCTGAGGATTTTCATGATGTTTTCATAGAATTTTGCCTGCTGGACCTGGAAGAAGAAAACTCATAGCTTGTGACAACACAGATGTGTATTAAAGGCACATTCAACTCCAAGAGGCCACAGTTAAGATGGGATCCTTCCACCAGAACCAATGTGCCGAGGGCACATGTTTTCATAGTCATGGAACTGTCTGTAATCATAATAGTAATGGCTGTAACCAGATACCCTGTTAATCACGCTACCTGCACCAGCACATTTACTTGCATTGCCCTCTTGACAATCCCATGGAATTGTATCTCTGTTTTGCAGATAAAGAAATGGTATCTCACAGCGCAGCCAGGAAGTACGGAACTGAATCCAGCCAGCTGTTCAGAGCCCCCAGCAGCATCATCACTCCACTCTCACTTGGAAGTGTGTTTGTGACGGCCTATGGATGGATAAGTGTTTCCGGATATAGATGTCTTCCTGTGTATGCACACCTAACATACTTCATCAATTCCAAGAGGTGTGTGTTTTTCATATTTTAACATCTTTGAAAATAGTTTGTGTTTTACTTTACACCTAATGGCATCTCCCAATTGCTATTAACTGGAGAGAAATCGTGATGGGGCACGTAAAATAGAATGGTGCATCTTAAATTGGACACAACATGGAAGATAAATGTGTGTGGCCCTGGACATGAAGCCTGTGCGATGTGGGCTTGGTGCATGGATGTGCATGCCCATCAGCGTGTGCGTGAATGTATACTGGGTACGTGTGTGTGCATGGATGTGTGCTCTGTGTGTGCCTGTGCACTGCACACATTTAGAAGGCGTGCGTGCCTCCACACCCACAAACAACTATGTGGACAGACTCAGGTAGATATAAGTGTTTCTTGGTGCAAGTAGTGTGTGTGTTTGCATCATACCTTAGAACATTATAATCCATGTCCATCCCCCCACCAGAAAAAGCTATCAATCTTCTTCCAACATTCTGACTCTCGTTTTACAGTTCCCTGCAAACAGCTGGACTGGCATCTCAAAATGGGCTCAGATGGGGCCCTGGGGTCCTGGCTCTCAGGCCAGCGGGAAGAGAGTGGGGGTAGCAGACAAAAAGTTCTGCATTTTCCCTGCAGGGGTCACCCCCCCCCCCGCAAGCCCTGGCCTCTGCGGCATAAGCAGGATAGGCTGGCTTCCCCCCACTTTCCACTGGTACCACCAAGTCACAAGCTTCGAGGAGCTAATGGGGATGGCCAGGTGGGGAGCATTTTAATGTGATTTACCTGTTCATCAGAAAGCGCGCGTTTGCGTTTTTATTTAATTGGCCTAGTGATTTGTGGGAATTTTCCTGCAAATGTAGCACAGTGTTTACTGGGTGGGCAACAGCAGCGGCTCCAGCGCCAAGCAGGTACTTAACGCTCCATCTGAGAAACTGGTGAGTTTTCCCAGAAGACCTCCCTTTGGAAATATTCCCAACTGGGAGGGAGATGCTCAGCACAGCCTGGCTCAGCTCAGGCCCTACTTCCATTCCTTTCCTGGTGTCCTAACCCCATGTGGCTTCCCGCCCCGCCTCCCCCTCTGCCCAGCCTCTCTGCCGGGCTGAGGCCCTGAGCACCCGGCCTCCAGGGCAGTCAGCTCCCCCTGGGGACAGCTTACCAGGTTCTGGCTCAGCAGCTGATAATCAAAGATCTCCATCTCATACTGCTCCGCCAGCTCCTTGCACAGACTGATGGCCTCTTCCCACATCTACGAGGAAGGTTGCGGAGACAACGGTTAGGGGGACCTCCAGGCTTGCAGAGCCCTTGCTAAGGAAGGGACCAGGGCACCTCTCTCCTGGGACTGAGCCACGGGCCTTACTCTGGCCCGGACCCTGGCCCACACCCAGGGAGCTGAGCGTTTCCCAGGAAGCAGACCTACCCTCTGCCTCTCACCCTAGTTTCGTGATAAATAATGGAACACCCACAGACGAGGCTGGATACTTTATTTACATGCTCTCGGGATCTGCACAACCACCCTGAGAGGTGACTAGTAGCAGCTGCATTTCCCAGGTGAGAAATGGAGGCTCAGATCAGCAGAGCATCTGCCCCAGGTCAAACGCCCAACCAAAAGCAGGGCCAGGATGCACACCTGAGTGTGACCCTCGACCTTGTGCTTCATTCCCTCCCTTAGAAGTGCTCAGTAAATGAACATTTGACTGCCTCAGCTCCCTGTGTGCAGGTGGGGCAGGGAGGTGGTAACCCCATTTCCCAAAGAGAAATGGTTCACAAAGAAGTAAGAGGGCAGCGAGTTTCCGGGGACAGAGCTGAGGCCAGATCCAGTTCCCCTGATGTTCGCTCTTAGGATCTTTCCGCTCTGCCAGTCCGTCACTTTCTTTTTTCCTTTGGCCAACTTTCTTCCCTCCCTCCCTTCCTCCCTCCCTCTCTTTCTCTCACTTTTTAAAAAACTTGTGGTGAGGACACA
The DNA here is from genome assembly GCF_005190385.1 of Monodon monoceros. NCBI lineage: Eukaryota > Metazoa > Chordata > Mammalia > Artiodactyla > Monodontidae > Monodon > Monodon monoceros. Next base: position 144,987,711 of record NW_021703768.1, on the reverse strand, counting down.
ACCTGAGATCTACCCACTTAACAGATTTTTAAATGCACAATACAGAATTGTTAACTATAGGCCCAATGTTGTACAGAAGATGTCTAGAATTTATTCATCTTGCGTAAATGAAACTTTATACCCATCACTTCTTAACGGTGTTATTTAGGGTGACTGTGCAGGGGGCAGCATGAAAAAGAGTGATGAAAACTTTTTTTAAATAGGTCTTTTCCATCTTTAAAAAAAAATCTGAAAAACAAACTCTGGACAGAGGGGGTCCTTTTCATCTGCTCCGTTTTGACTGAAACCAATAGATTATCATTCCATCCTTGATCAAAGGGGTCAGCAACCTCTGCAGAGAGGCAGAGGGAGGTGCTGGGTGGGCTGGAGATCTGGCAATCTCAAGGGACACCCATTACATTTCACATGTGGCTTAAAATGGAAGATGCACCTTAATGGAAAAGCTGGGGGAGGTGGGGGAGGAGAGAGGCGACGTTGCCAAAACACAGTGTGTGCTTTGTCGCAAAAGTGCTCTCTCTGCATCCAAGCATAAAAATAAATAAAGGCAAGTGCTGAGTGGAGGAGCCACGGCTGTAAACCCATGGACAGCTTAGTGAGCAGCATAAAAATGCTTTATGTGCCAGGAGGAATCAAGTCCGCAGACCAGGCTGGGCTGAGGCTTTTTTTTTTTTTTTGGCTGCATTGTGTCTTCGTTGCCGCGCGTGGGTTTTCTCTAATTGCGGTGAGCGGGGGCTACTCTGTGTTGCAGTGTGTGGGGCTTCTCACTGCGGTGGCTTCTCTTGTCGCGGAGCACGGGCTCTAGGTGTGTGGGCTTTAGTAGTTGTGGTGCGTGGGCTCAGTAGTCGTGGCTCAAGGGCTCTAGAGCGCAGGCTCGGTAGTTGTGGCACACGGGCTTAGCTGCTCCACCGCATGTGGGCTCTTCCCCAGACCAGGGATCGAACCCGGGTACCCTGCACTGGCAGGAGGATTCTCAACCACTGTGCCACCAGGGAAGTCCCTGGGGCTTTCTTTAAAACCCCCAGTCCGGGCCAGGGGACTGTTCAGCTCAAGTGGAGGTCTTTGCCAACTTCCCACCATTATATGCCAGAAATACTCTCCCCATGTGTTAAGAGATCACTAAGGGGCCAAGGAGGGGGACAGGCAGGGAGTCAGATACCTGGAATTTCCTTCAGGTCTGCCCATGTGGTCACTAAGACCTCTGACAGTTCCTGATCCCTGAGTCTCATACATTAGTTACTGAGCATCTGCTGGCTTCTGGGCATGGTATACACTGACGGAGCGGTGATAAAAATGGCCAAGACACAGTCTCTGCTTTCATGACATAGAAGTGGGTAAAGCACACACATAAACAGATGTACTAGTTGGGTTTTGAGGGATGTAGAGGAGTCCACCAGGTAATGACACATGGACTTATGGAGTAGAAAGTCATTGTGTGTGTCTAGATCAATGAGTCTCCATGAGGGGAGATATGGGGAAAGGAAGTTAAAGGGATGCTAAAGAGTTTGGGCTTCATTCTAGAAGCTACGACAGCAGTGGCTTCCAGGGTGAGCTATACCCATCTGCCCCCTCCTCTCTGCTCCCAAAGTACTTTAATACCACCCTGTTCCCGCCTCCTTTCCCCGTTATTGCACAACACCAAAGGGTTGTGTGCAAAAAAATATGATAATCGGTATGTCTGCTTTGCCCACTAGATGATAAGACCCTTGACACTGGGGATTATGCCTTTTTCCTCTCTGCTCAGCACGGAGTGGGTTGAACTGGATAGTTGGCAGAGGACAAGGCTTGACATGTCCTTTTGGGGCTTTCACACTGTGACCGACTTAGTCAGCTCATAAACCAAGAGTAAGCTCTGATATCGAGTCAGCAGGACAGGAGGTTCCAGGGATGGCAGAGTCTCTGCCCTCAAGAGGCTTATAATTGTAAATTATAAAGACAGTGTTCTCCAACTGCTCAACTCCTGGGAATTTATAAGCCCTTCCACAGACATTACCTCATTTTATCTTTCCAGGGAAGGTGGGAAGATCAGACTAAGACAGATGCAATGAACCGCAGTGACAGAACAGGCCAAAATTAAGTATTAAATTGTGTCTTGATGAACTGTAAGAGGCCTTGCCATTCAGAGGAGAGGCAGAGCTGTACGGAAGCTGGAGGACTCAAGGAAAACTTGACAGAGGAAGTGGCCAGTCAACTGGGGCCTCGAGGGCAGAGTAGGTAATAATGATGACAGTTAAAATTTAACAAGCTACTACTATGTACCAGGTCCTCTGTTAGGTGCTCTACATGCATTTTCTCACCTAATTTTCACAACGCAACTAGGAAGTACGTACTGTTAATGTCCCACTATTATGGATGGGGAATTGGAATCTCTGAAAGGCCAAGGAGATTGTGGGTGGTAGAGGAACGAGGCTTGAAACCCAGAGCCTGAGCACTTAACCACCGTGCTATGCTTCCTACAGCATTTGGGTTGGTGTTTCCTGAAGGTCTACTGGAGACTGGAGGATGGGCAGTAGCAGGTCTGGCCAACCTCCAGACCTAACCCAACAAAACATCCTGTTCTTGCTGTTTAGAGATCAATGATGGTACCATGATGTCATTCATACATTCAATTAATTAAGTTATTCAATATATATCTACTAGGCCCCATACGTAAGGCTCTGCGCTAGCTACGGGGCACTCAGCAGTGGACAAGGCAAGTCTCTGTGCTCATGGCCTTCTAAAGTGGGGAGCCAGACATGAGCAAAGCAAAAACAAAATGATCAAGGTCATGTCTGATAGTGATAAGTACTCTGAAGATAAGTCAGTAAGAGTGACTCAGGGCAGGAGTGCTGCTGTGTCTCAGGTGGTCTGGGAAGGCCTCCTTCAGGACATGACATCCTTTGCTTGGGCAAAACCCTGAGCTGTGAGAAGGAGCTGGCCATGGTAAGATACGGAGGAGAAATGTTCTAAGCTGGGAAAAGCAAGTGCAAAGGCCCTGAGGTGGAAAAGAGCTTGGCATAGAGCATGTGAGCAAAAGGGAGCCTGGCAGAGATGAAATGAGAGAAGTAGTCAGGGGACAGCTCGTGTGGGGCCTCGTGGGCCATGGGAGGGATTGTGCAATTTGTTCTGAGTGGATTGGGAGAGCCATTTGAGATGACTGTACGCAGGACAATGGCGTGATCCAGTGCATGTTTTATGATCACCGTTTCCCATACGGAGGATGATCTGTTGGGCGGAATAGAGGATGCAGGGAGATTGCTTAGGATTCACTGAGTGTCCAGGCGAGCAATGTTGGTGCCTTGAATGGAGGTGGAAGGAATGGAGATGGAGAGAAGCGATCAGACTTAGGGTCGGGCGGGAGAGCTGACCAGACCTGCAGATGGACTGGGTGCAAAATATGGGAGAGAACAATCCTTTCTGGTAGCTAGGGTTTCCACGGAGAGAGGAAGGGCAGGGACCAATTACCTTTCCTTTGTCAAAGTAGCCTATGATGATCTCATAGAGCGTCTCCTTCAGCTGTCGGTGGGTCTGGGGGTGCTGCTGGCCTGTCTGCATGACCTGCGACGCACACTGTTCATCTGACCACTGCGGAGAGAGGACACACACAGTCACCTGAGGCAGGTGTCTCCCCTACTGCTGAGGAGTGGGAGGAAGCCCTGCAAACACCCCTGCCGGCCTCCTTGTCGCCCTGAGTGTCAATCAGACAGATGCTGGTCTGCAGTTTCCACGGGAAGCGCCTCCTCATTTCTGTGGAGTTACACTTATTTGATTCTCCATTGGCTCACGTGTATGGCTTGTAGGATTTTTCTCTGAAACGCTGCAAGACATGGTCTCAGCACTTCAAAAGCCAAAGGAAATCTTACAGACTTTGTCCTGCTCCAGCAGCACTTTCAAGAGAAGAAAAACAGCTCACAGGGCATGCTAATGATTTACAGTTGATGTTTGGATGTTATATAAAACAGTTTGAATGTTATGTGAAACTGCAAGACGCATCTCGGGAGTTGTTGTTGTTGCTGAATGTGAGGGTCACTAGAAACCTTATGTGACCAGACAAAGCAGTGCAGAAGAGTAACCTGCCAGGTTAAGAGTTTGGGGACACAGAGCAGAACAAAATGTATTTGGCTAATTCTTTTTCTTTTTCACTCTTCAACTTGCTGTGAGGGCTCCATGGGGATCCCAGCATGAATCCCCTTTACTGGAAAGGCAGTACCTTGAGAAGCCAGGTGTGGAGAAGGAGTGTATAGGCAGCCTCTGTGTAATTGTCACAGTCCAGGTGAAGGTCGCGGAGTTTGTACAGGTACCTGTTTGGGGAAATATGCTAAATCACCAGGTGCAATAATAAGCAGGCAGGTGGTAGGGCCAGGCCAGAAAGAACAACTGAGTCACAAGGGAGTCCTCCATTCCCTCTATGCAGACTCGCATGGGTGACAGTGATAGCACCTAGCACTCGTGGGGCATTTAGTGTATGACGGGAAGCATGCTAAGTATTTTGAATGCCTCAGATCATTTAACCTGTCTGACAATCGTGTAAAATAGGTCCACTGAGAATTCTCATTTACAGATAAGAAAATTCTGGCCTGGAGAAGTTAGGTAACATTCCAGCCAGTATTCAACTTGATACTGAAGACTCTGCCCAGTGCAGTACAACAAGTAAGGGAAATCAGGGAAGGAGAAATAAATAGCTTGTCAGAGGTCATGTGCTAATGAATGAAGAACTGGAACGTGATCCCAGTCTAACTGCCTTCAGAGCCTATGCCCTAATCATTGTACAACTCCAAGGGCATGGACAAGCCATAGCACTGTAAAGGGCAACTCCTACCCTCTCTTCAATGCTCTCTAGATGTAAAGGAACTGAATTTTCTGATAAGCAAAGGAAGTGGACCAGGGGCTAGAGATTGGATATTCACGTGGAGGCCTGGAGCTGTCAGCAGAGAGAACCTACTATTCAACTGTAACCACATTCCCATCTCCCACCCTTTTCCAATGAGACAATCCAGTTCTGAATCCTAGAATGAGTCTACAGTTGAAAGGTGTTAAGAACAGGACAAGAACAGGACAAAGGAAGGGCGCTTAGGTCAATTACCTGATACAGAGTAAGTATTAAGGGGCAGTGAATTCACTTCTCTGTGCCTTAGTTTGCTCATCTGTAAAATGGCAGTGCTCAGAGAACCTACCTATAGAGTTGCTGGGCCTATAAAGGGACAAGCAGATCGTGTATAAAAGGCTCTGTGCATGACAGCCTGCACTGCTGCTAATAAATGTGAGTATGCACCGAAAGCGATTAGCCCGTAGCCAGTGCTGAGCAGTGACAGCTATTATCTATTATCATTGTGAACCACGTTCTTCTGCAAAACATTCCCTCCTGCCACTGCTGGGAACAGAATCCAGAGCCAAAAACCCCCCACTGCTTTGGTGACTTGCACGTCATCAGGAGCATTTATTTAAACCCAGCTCTTAGTAATTGGTGAAGGGAAGATGCTGTGATGTGATGCCCTTGGTCCTTCCTCCAAGAGGAAAGGTGCTGTCTGTAACCATGCCAATATTCCGCCTTGGCTATCTAACTACAGGGAACAAAGGGCTGCTCAAGCATCTGTACTCAAAGCAAGCCTCAATGCTCAAGCTTAGATTCCTTTTATAAGAAAGCTTTCTGCTTAGAATGTCACCCAAGGAGGAGCTAGAGCTTAATGTCCCTGGCTACATAAAACATGGCCAGAGGGCCAAATGGAGGCTGCCTGAACTCAGGGTAGGGACTGCCAAAGATTTTAAGGGGAAGCAAGTTCAATTAGTGGTTTCTGATAACTAATGAGCTAGTGACCTTTTGCTCATTTATTTATTCAATCAGCAAAGCTGTACTGAGCACACAGGCTGTACCAGGCATTACAGATAAATGGTGGCAAAAGCAGATGCCACTCTCAGGGTTTGGGATTTATAATTTAGGAAAAGGGACAGGCATCAATCAAATAATCAAATAAGTAATTGCAAAAATACAGCTGTGATCAATGCTCTGAAGGAGAGGTCTATGGTACTACGAGAGCAGGACTCATCCAGGTAGGGCTTCTAGAAAGGTTCCCCTAGTGTGACAGTTGGGCTGGGATCCCAAGGTAAGAGGATGAGTAGGGGAGCATCCAAGAGAGATTCTTCATTCATTTATTCATTCTACTAATGGGTGCTTTATATATTATATCAATTCAATCTCCCAACAATTCTTTTATAGGTAAGAAAACTGAGACCTACACTAGAGTAGACAGAGCTAGAAACAGACAGAACCAGGTTTTGATAGCAGCTATTTCTGCCTCTACAGTCACTCCTGCTGCCCTAACTTTCTGCTGATCAATAGAGCTTTCAGGGAAACTCCACGTGGCGTGTGTGTAAGGAGTGTTGAGCCTGCGGTCAACCTTTAAAAACCCCAGCGTAGATGGTCAAATCCTGTCTTATCTCCACCTGCCTGTCCTTGGTCTCTTAGATTCCTGATGACTGGGTCCAAAAAATTTGAAGAGTAGTCAGAGGGAGAGCTTCCCTGCTGCCTTCAACTCCTTAATTGGCCAAGGCACCCCCTCCTATCCTTTGTCAACTCAAGGGTTTGGTGATCAACTACAGAGCCCAATGGAAGACACCCTGATGGGCCCGACTAGGGATCTGAATGCAAACAGATGCCAGGTGGGCAGCTTGAGTGAGGTGGATGGGATGAAGTTCAATGGGGAATGGAAACGATGTCATGACCAGAGCACTCCTGCCCCCGTCTAAAGGGGCCACTACCACCTAGCCTAGGCAGTGGTCGTCAGGACAGGATGAGGGCCCAGTGTTGCCATACCTTCTGAGTTTTTCAGAAGAGGGAAATTTTGATTTTTATGTAACATCTCTAGAGTTTTAAAATTTGGCAACCAATTAAAAATGTTTTTAAATACTATGCCTGCCAAATAGGACAGATTTTCATACTATATCCTGTTTACAATGTCTGGTTTAGGCAAATGTGGTCTTCCTAGATTACTATAGGATTCACATCTCCAAAACTTATGGAAATCTGGGATTCCCCATCTGTGTTTCTAAAATGGGAAGAAAAGAAAAGATGTTGGGGGAGAGAACCACGTGCCAGGCACTCTACCTGTAGCATCTCATTTAATCCTCAGAACAGGACGGAAACATTCTACATGGGGAAACCTCAGGCCGAAGACACTGAGTGATTTATCCAGGGTCACAGAGGAAAAAAGGTAAAGCCTCCCAGGCCCTTTGGATCCAAAGCCCCATGCCAGTACAATAAGTCATGTCTAGTGATGTTATAAATACTAACCAAGCTCAGGACAACCTATGGAATTATCTTTTTTCCAAATGATAGTTCTTATTTCTGGAATAATGCTAAACTAAGTACCTAAAAATATTTGCAGTATTTTGCAGAGTGAATTTGGACTTGGAGTCTCCGGTCTTTGATAGAATGTGTCAAAAGCCTTGAAAGGGCCTTGGTCGTTAACCCTTACAGTCAATGCCACTTTGCAGGCTTTTGTCTCATGAGGAGATGCATAAAGATATATATGTATGTCCAAGAATTTTGTCACTGTGCTATTTATGATAGAAGAAAGTTGGAAACAACCTAAATATTCAACAACATAGGGTTGGCTATATAAATTATGGTGTATTCCGGAAAGGGAATTTTATAGTTTCATTAAAAATTAAGTTGAAATACTTCTGTTGACATGGAATTCTTGTCAAGCAAAGAATAAATTATGAGCAATATGATCTCATTTTTGCAGAAACTAGGCATGCATAGAATTTGATCTATATATAAACATAAATATAAAAAGGTCAGGGAATATGGACAGATTATGGGAGTTTATTTCATTTTCTGTTTTGCTTGTCTGTATTTTATGAGGTTTTTTTTGGTAATAAGTATGTATTATTTCTGTAATGAGTAAAAGTACCAATAAAAAAAACTTTGGAGGAAAAAAATGAGATCCTGAGACACACTGGCAAGGGAGCTCTTTGCTTCAGCCGAATGTCCCCCCAAAATCCTTCATATGATGTTCAAATACATATCTTTTAAATGCCTACAAAGAAGCGGGCATCATACATCTTGGTATTTTTTTCCCTTCAGAGCTGGGCTGGCGGATGTTCTAACTAACAACCCTAGACTAGGGCTCCGCATGCCAATCTTGTAACAAACGCCAAGTGCAATTCACCAGCTCAATCCACAGCAAAACAGCATGGCAGGTCAGAGAACTCCAAGTGGATTTGGGGGGCTGATTGTAGGAGATGGAAGGAGTTGAATCTGGGGAGATGGATAGGAATCAGAACAAAGAGGGTCTGAGTGTCAACAAGATATGCTTAAACTCTATGCTGAAGGCAGCGGGGAGCCATCGATGGATACTGAGCAGGAGAGTGACACAGCAGGCCTGGGTTTTAGAAAACAAAAATCTTACCTTATGTACATCTCTTCCCGATTATTATCTTTGTAGAAATTCTAGATAAGGGAGGAAAAACAGTGATGAGGTTTTTTCTTTGCAGAGCCACAGGGGTGGAAGGCAATGTGATGAAGGTGAGAGGAAATTGCTATGTACTACCTGGGCGAGGTGGGAGCAAGAAATTTACTTTCCTGAATGCATCAAACAGCTCATTCTGCCTTGAAAGTCACTTCCCTGATCCTTAGACTATAAAGGGACAGAGGAAGTATGTCAGCCATCACATCGGGGGGTGCAATCCAGCTATTGGCTGCACTGAGGGATGCCAAGATTGAGGCCGTTTACTTTGACGAAGTCTACTATGAAAGGCAGCCCAGCTTGATCTTTGAAAGCCCAGACCGTGCACTCAGGCAGAACTGAGCTGGAATCAGAGTAATAGCAATAGAGTAATAGTAATCACAACAGATCCCAGTGATGACAACAGATCATAACTTCTGAGAGTGCAGAACTCTCAGAAGTTATGCTGAGATTCCACAGTCGAAAACATTTAAGCCTGGCAATACCTATTCCAGCTCAGGGCTCATGTAGACCAGTAGTTGTCCTGGAATCCTGTGCATTTTAAAACAAGTCCTTACAGATTCTGAGCCAGGAGGTCGGGACCCCATCCTTGAGGCACACTTTGAGAAAACCCAGGTTTAATTCAATGCATCCATGTGCACCTGAGGCTCCGAGAGGGCGAGGTGATGTGTTCCAGAGCATAGTCAGTGGGTGGCAGAGCCATACTAGACCTCCAGACACACCCACCCCATCCTCTTCTTCTCCCTGATACCATGTTTAAGCCACACACCAAAATCTAGCAGAGTCTAACTGCTTATAGACCTGCCTGTCCCAACTTTCTCCCAGGTCAGATTCTGACAGTTGAAGGTCAGTTTCTTCAACCAACTTCTACCTCTCCAAAGAGAGAAACTGCTAAACTCCTGGAAAACCCCTCTTCCTGGTGCTCTTTATGTAAATTGGGCCTTGTGGAGTCATTAGCAATGAATTCCTTTCTGCTGTAATCAGGAGTTTTAAACTCCCCTTAGCATTTCAGAAAATCAATGGCAATATCTGGGCTGCTTAAAAAGAGTCCACTTAGGGAACCTAGAAAAATGGTACAGATGAACCGGTTTGCAGGGCAGACATTGAGGAGACACAGATGTAGAGAACAAACGTATGGACACCAAGCGGGGAAAGTGGCAGGGGGTGGTGGTGGTGGTGTGATGAATTGGGAGATTGGGATTGACATGTATACACTAATATGTATAAAATGGATCACTAATGAGAACCTGCTGTATAAAAAAATAAAATTCAAAAAAATAAATAATAATACACTTTAACATAATGTTGCTGAATTGTAATGACTTCAGCATTCATTACAGATATGTTAGTCATTTTCAAATCACTGAAGAGGAAGTGTATTTTAACTATAGAATTTAAAAAAAAAAGAGTCCACTTAGGGTAAACAGAAGACACACAACAGAACTATGGGGACAGGATTTATATTTCTGGAACACTGGCAATGGCAGGGGGGATTGATGTGATAGATGCCACATGGTCTTTTGGTCAACTTTATTCATTTTAACCACTTTAGGGTGGGCTGGCATGGTGAGTATGAAGCACTGTGGCTGCTACTAGCTGTCTCATAACCACATCACAGTACATCTGAAGGGAGACTATTTGGGAGCTGGCCAATGGCAGGTCGTGTGGTACAGGGGTGAAGAGTCTGGGTTTGGGACTAGCTGCTCTGGTTAGCCTATCCCATAGTAATTTTCTATAAATACTAGTTATCAGTATTAACTTCGTTCCGTAAGAGAAGGAAACAAACACACAGTGAGCATTTAACCATGGGTCAGGACTGCGCAACCTATGAAATAGGTACTATTATTTTCACCATGGAACAGATAAGAAAACTAAACCTTCAGAAAACTTTCTTGACTTGCGTAGTCTATTAATTATCAGAGGTAGGATGAGAACCCATAGCCTATATGACTCTAAAACTCAGACTCTTAACTTCTTTATACTGCCACCTTCCTTCTTTGTGTGTTAAATGCTAAAGGAAATACTGTCATCCCCTGACAGCTGCAGGGGATTGGTCCCAGGACCCCCACAGACACCAAAGTCTGAGAATGCTCAAGTGCCTTAAATACAATGGCGTAGAATTTGCATATAACCTACGCACATCCATATACTTTAAATCACCTCTAGATTACTTATAATTGCTTAAACAATGTAAATGCTATGTAAAGAGCTCTAAATCCAATGTAAATGCTATGTAAATAGTGGCCAGCAGGAGGCAAATTCAAGTTTTGCTTTTTGGAACTTTGTGGAATTTTTTTTCCTGATTATTTTCAATCTCTAGTTGGATCAGCAAATGCCGAACCCTTGGATAGGGAGAGCCAACTATAGTCATTCTCATTTCATATGTATGATAAACTGAGGCACAGGGAACGTGAAATGACTGACTTCAAGACGCAGAGCTAGCGGATGTCAGGGCAAGGACACTCTCACGTTTGTCTGACTTTTAAAGCCCTTAGTGCTGCTTCCCTATCCAGAGCCATAGTGGAACCCAAAGCCAGACCTGCTCCCAAGACTCCGATCTGACCCAAAATGGGGAGAGCCGCGCACATACCAGCAGGTTCACAGTGCAGCTCATGCGGTTGTCTTTGCTCTCGTCCGTCATCACGCCCCGGTAATCCAGCAGCTTCTCCAGGAGGCCTTTGACCAGGTTCACAAAGTTCTCCACGGACTTGGAGATAGTTGGGTGTTCTGCAGCACACTCCATCAGGCTGCGGCACAGACGGGAGGGCTGTGAGCTCGAGGCCAAGGGAGAAAGACCGTGCTCGGGGTCGGGGGTTGGGGGCGGGGCGGCGAGTCGGGGGCGGGGCTCGGGAAGGGTGGAGAACAAGCCAAACAAACCGGTGTATCCAAGTTCCCCTGGTTCATTGGCTCATTTTGTTCCTTTATTCAATCACTTAACTCATTTATACACTTATTTGCCCATATGGTGTAGAAAGTAACTTTTTCCCCACCATCAAAATGAGAAAAAATAAAAATAAATTTCTAGTGCAGGCAATGGTGTGAAGAAATGGTCACCTTTACAGACCCCACATTGGGAGTAAATCAGTACAACGTTTTGGGGCAGCAATTTTCACAATATCTGTAAAAATTGTAAAAGTACATATCCTTTGATCCAATAATTCTACTTTGGGGAATCTATTTTACAGAGATAATCCCAGAAGTATGTAAGGATATATTTACAGTACGTACAAATTGTGTCTAATAGTGAAATAGTTAGAACTATCTTAAATGTCCAATTAAAGCATATTCACAAAATGTGACTCTATGAAGTCATTAAAAAGTATGAGATCAATGTTTTGAAACAAAAAGCTCTGTAAAATGTATAGTTGAGAAAAGTGAGTCTCAGAACAATACTTATGTTCTATTTAACCAACTCACAAAGAACCTACCACGTCCCAGGCATTATTCTAAACGTCTTACAAATTTTACCTCATTTAATCTCCCATCACAGTCTTACGAAATAAGATGTTTGCAGATGGGGAAATTAATGCACAGAGAGGTCAACTAACTTGTCCAAGGTCACACAGTTGGTAAATAACAACAGTCTGGCTCCAGCATCTACTCTCAACCACCAAATGCTATATGTGAGTGAAAGTTCATGTTTACTTTTTTAAATTTTTATTTATTTATTTATTTTTGGCAGTGTTGGGTCTTCATTGCTGCACGCGGGCTTTCTCTAGTTGTGGCGAGCAGGGGCTTCTCTTGTTGTGGAGCACAGGCTCTAGGCGAGCAGGCTTCAGTAGCTGTGGCTCGCGGGCTCTAGAGCACAGGCTCAGTAGTTGCTCCATGGCATGTGGGATCTTCCCGGACCAAGGATCGAACCCGTGTCCCCTGCATTGGCAGGCGGATTCTTAACCACTGCACCGCCAGGGAAGTCCCTGTGTGTCTACTTTTATGTGTCTCTGTGTGTTTATGAATGTGACAGATATGGTCAGGAAGGATAAACACCAAACTAAATGCATGTTGCTTCTGACAAGGGGTCTAGGTGGGGGAATAGAGGAGGACAATGTTCATTTTTCAACTGAAATGTGCATATAGTATTTGAACAATTTACATCTGTTGTAATAATAATATTCTAAATTTTAAAAACAAAAATTAAAATAGTGACATTCCTTAAGTACTTTTCAGTTGCTAGGGCACTATTCCAGGCATTGTGTAGGGTGGGGATGGGGAGAAATATATTAAAAAAAAAAAAAAAGAAATATAAAAAGAATCATGCCTACCCTCAAGCAGCCCACAGGAAAGGTAGGGAGAGACAGATGGATTAAAATTTTGGTTAGTGACTACTTGTTAATCACTTATTCTCCACCAGACATTGTCTAATCACTTTTTCTAAAGAAATGATCACAGTCATTCTGGTAAGTAAAAATTATTCCCCTCATTTTGCAGATGAGGTAATCAAGGCCCAGAGAAGTTAAATGTCCTTCCCAGCATCATTCCGATAGTCAGTGGTGACCTTGGGAATCAAGACGATCAAGGGTCAGTATTTTCCGCAGAGAAACATTGTGGTGTGTTCCCAAGCATCTTGAGTAGACAAGCATTTCCCAGGCTACGTCTGTTTCTGCCTACTCTGTCCACAGCAGTTATAGCAGTTTATAAGTCCCAAGAGCTCCTAAGAGGCGGGAGGTGAGGAAGGCGAGGACTCTGGAGGGTCATTCTGCCCAGAAGCCAAGCCATGCTGCAAGGACGCGATGTCTCAAACTGTGAACTGTGGCTGTGATCAGACAAATCCGTCTTCGCCATGGGAGAAGCACCTGTTCCCGGCTCTCAAGGAGAGGTGGAAATTGCCCTGTGATTTAGGCCTGTCTGGCTCAGTCATCAGCTGTGCCTAACTCCTTCTGGGATGGTCACTTCCAGCCTTGCTTTCCGTCTTAACGACAATGCAATGAAACTTTGTCCCAGTGTTTGGGGTGTGATTTCTCACAGCCTCCCAGGTAGAAGGCATCTGAGGGCCTGAGCATGGCCAGACCAGTGGCTGTCTGCCCTGGTCGCATGGTAGAATCACAAGGGGAGCTTTTCCAAAGCTCAATCTCCACTCTAGGTCAATGTCTTTGTATCTTTGGGGATGGGAGCCAGGAAGCAGTATTTTATTTTTTTAGTTCTCCAGGTGATTCCAATGTACAGCCAATATTAAGAACAGTTGGCTTTGTCTGCTGCTTTGCAGACTTCAGTGTGCTTGGGAATCACCTGGGCACTGCGTTCATTGATTCTGATTCAGCGGGTTTGGGGTAAGGCCTGAGATTCTACATTTTAACAAGCTCCCAGGTGATGCCATATGGTTGGTCCTTTAAGAAGCAAGTGTTTAGAAAAACAAAGTCTTGGCTTTCTTAATCTATTTTTTAGCCATAAGGTAAGAAAAGTGCTCATATGGTCTAGGGTTGGAGAGGTAGATGGGCAGATTGGTTTGAAATCACCCATCCGTCCACCATCTATCTAGCTATCTATCTATCTGTGCACTCAACATGTACTCTTCTGGGAACTAGGGATTCAGAGATCTCAGAACTAGCAATTCACTGACCTCCAGGAGTTCACCGTCTAGCAGTGGAAGTGGATATAGAAATAAAAACTAACTGTAATACATGATACTATCATTTATTGAGTACCTGTGTTCCAGATGTTGTGCTAAGCTGGTTTTACTGATTATCTTGTTTAACACTCACATAATCTTCTTGAGGTAGGCATTGTTATCACCCTCAATTTGTAGGCTAGGCTCGAGGCCCATGGGGCTGAGTTCTAATCTCCATCCTGCCAAACTGCCAAGGTCCTCTCCTTTGAGCCCAAAAATGGAATGGAAGTGGCAATGATAGAGTTAGGAGACTCTCGAAGTGATGCAATAGTCCCTCACTCGGTGGAAGGAGGGATGGCAGAACACGGGCCACTCCGCATCTATGCTCCTGCCTTGGTGGGGGCTGGAGGGAGCTCACACCTCCCTCGAATAGACCTGCATTCAGTATGGGAGGCCTTCAGAGGGAGAGAGCCCTGACCCACACCTTTGTCAGTGCTTATGGATCTGGACTTTTCATTTATTCCTTTAAAAACTGTGTATTGTGTGCTTCTTATGACAGGTCCCCTTTCAACTGAACTGGTCTGAGGGAGATCTGGGCCCCAGAATGCACCTTCTCTGTCCCTTTCAGGCTTCCAGCCCCCATGCCACTTTTAGAAATATTCCCAGGCAGATGGAATACAGGAGGGTAGAATGTGTCTCATTACTCCATTCAGTATGGGACTCTCACTTTAAGACAGATGTGGACTAATGCGAGTGGGCTCCAAGGAGAGCTCTAAGGATGGGGAGGGGCGGGATGCTGTGTAAGGCTGTGCACTGCATGAGAGCACATGAATACTGAAATGCAGCACCACTTCATGCCCTAACCCTTGCGCCTCGATGCAGGGCTTCAGCTGCCACCAGAAGGGAAGCCCTGCTCGATTCAAAAAAACACCATCCAGTTACCAAGCCATGTGCCCACAGAACTGTGTCTGCCCAGAGTGGGCCCTATGTATCAGTGGAGGCCCTGAATGAGGGGCTGGGAAGAAGGGTTAGAGGAGCTGAGGTTCACTAGTCTGGAAGAGGAATGATAGGTAAGCTCATGGCTTCAAATAATCACATCGATATCCACCTGATCAATGATAATAATAACTACTATTTCCAGATTACCTACAAGGTGTCACAAACTGTGCTAAGCACTTTTCATGATGTGTCTTGTTTCTTCTCAATAAAAACTCTAGGAGTTGGATGGTATTTTTATCCCCAATTTGCAGATAAGGAAACTGAGGCTCAGAAAGTCAAAAGGAAGGAAGGTGCAGGGACTTGGCCCCTGGATGTCCTGATGGGGTCCTGACTCTTCAGGCTGGGCTTGATTAGTTTGGCAAAAATCATCCACGCCTCTGTTTCAGGAGGAAAATAATGAGCTGTGTTTTAATTTCCTTGACCTCTAAGGACTCCTTTTATAAATAATCGCTCAGGAAGGATTTGAAAATCCGGCTGATCATCTGAAGACTGGCCGCAGGGCCCCGTCCGCTTATAAAAATGGAAACTGCCAGCGCCAGCCGTGGTCTCACTTCTGGTCAATATTTAGATGCTTCCTTTCTTGCGCTTTAAGAAAAACATTAACTCAGGCACAATGTCATCTCCCCACTGGACAATCAGTCTCGATACCTACCCGAGGAGCAGATTGATGGGTTGCTCCGCTAGCCCAGTGGCCTTTGCTTTCTAGGTGTTTAGTGATGGCTGTGCACAGTGACAGGAGGGGGCGAGGGCAGCTGGGACGGTGCTGCCTGGGACTCAACTCTGTCCACGGGGCTCTGCCCGCTGGGCAGGGGAGAGAGGGTCATTGTGAGGGTCAGAGAAAGACCTTCAGTCTGCTTTTGTTGTTAAAGTTACAATATTCCAAGAGGACTGGGGAAAGAATTCAAGATCAGATATATATCAGAGAATCATACAAATCAGGGAATCTACAATTAAGAGGGAATTTGGGGGCTTCCCTGGTGGTGCGGTGGTTGAGAGTCCGCCTGCCGATGCAGGGGACACGGGTTCGTGCCCCGGTCCGGGAAGATCCCACATGCCGCGGAGCGGCTGGGCCCGTGAGCCATGGCCGCTGGGCCTGCGTGTCCAGAGCCTGTGCTCCGCAACGGGAGAGGCCACAACAGTGAGAGGCCCGCGTACCGCAAAAAAAAAAAAAAAAGAGGGAATTTGGGATGTGTGAGTCACATTCCTGAACCTTGGGAGAAGTCCTCACTCTTATCATGGTGTCAGAGATAGAAACTGGGAGTTAGGTGAGGGATCAAAGGACATTTCCTGAGCTTCTACCTGCCGTGTGCGCATGTTTTATAGTTATTCACTCTTCAGTATAACCACGGGAGGCTTATTATCCCCATTTTACAGATGGGCACACTGGAGCCAACGATGGTGCATGATTGGTCCAAAGTTGTGCAGCTGCTAAGTGCTGGAATCAAGATGGAAATCCAGTGACTTCCTCCAACGATACACTAATGGCCAATATGCACATGAAAAGACGCTCAACATCATTAGCCATGTAGGAAATGCAAACTGAAGTGACAATGAGATTTCATTTCACACTGACTATAGGATGGCTATAATCAGTAAGATGGATACTAACAAGTGCTCAGAAGGATGTGGAGAAATTGGAACCCTTGTACATTGCTGGTAGGAAGGTAACTGGTATAGTCACTTTGGAAAACAGTCTGATGGTTCCTCAAAAGGTTACATACAGAGTTGCCATATGACCCAGCAATTCCACTCCTAGTTATACACCCAAGAGGACTGTAAACATGTGTCCACACAAAAATGTGTATATGAACGCTCAAAGTAGCATCATTCCTGATAGCCCCAAATGGAGACAGTCTAAAAATCCAACCGCTGATGAATGAATAAACAAAATGGGGTGTTTCCAAACAGTGAAATATTATTCGGCAATAAAAAGAAGTGAAAGACTGACACGTGTTACAGCATGGGTGAACCCTGAGAACATGTTATGAGAAAGAAGCCAGTCACAAAGGACCATGTATCGTATGATTCTATTTGTATGTAATGTCCAGAATAGACACATCCATAGAAACCCCAGAGAAGGGGAGGGGATGATGGCTAAGGGGTATGGGCTTTCTTTCGGGAGGTAACAAAAATGTTCTACAATTGACTGTGGTAATGGTTGCACAGCTCTGTGAATATACTGAAAGCCACTGAATTGTACACTTTAGGTAAGCTATATGGTATGTGAATTACATCTCAATGAGCTGTTAAAACAACACAGTGTCCTGAGTCCAAGGCCAGTGCTCCTGGGTGCTACCCACTGCCCACTGCCTCACCAGGCCTGTGCGCTGGAGTCCAGCAGAGCTGGGTTCAGTCCCAGCTTGTCCACTTGACTAGCTTGGCCTAGTTTCCTCGGACAAGACATTTCCCTGAGCTTTGGGGGCCACCTATGTGAAATGGGATCAAACAGAGAAAACGCAACTAAATGAGACAATACAGGGAGAGCACTTAGCGTGGTTTCCATAAATGTTGGTTGTGACCAATATCTGTCAAAGATTGAGAAAGAACAAAGGAAAAGACAGCAAAAATTATTCCACAGCTAAGAGATAACAAGAGTGAACATTTTGGTGGATTATTTCCCTCTCCAACACAGCAAAGTTTCTTTTTATCGGACCCGTCCCATCGATATCAAAGAAACAGCCACTGCAGAGAGAGATGTGAGATTTCTTCCAAAAATGGAGCCTCTCCCATACCCATGAGCCTATCTCCAGGGGAGGACAGAGCCACTGGAGCCCCCTGGAGTCCTAAGCCCTCCGGCCTCGGGCCCACCTTCCCGGCTCCTCCCATGCTGGGCACTGAACTTACATCGACTCCAGCAGCTGCATGTACTGCTCGTCCCCTCGGCCCCCTTCCACCTCGTGGTCCAGCTTGAGGATGATTTCATTTTCAAACTGAAGAAGGAGATGAAAATCAACTATAACATTAGAAGGTTGAATACTGAAATTAGTCAATTCATTTTTTTAACCAAAGCTTAGGGAGCATATATCATCTCCCAGGTTCAGTGCTGAGCACTGGGAATGCAAAATGGAACAGGATACTACATTTGCCTTTTAGCAGTTCCCGGAGAGTGGAGAAGAGCCATAGATGGTAAGTGCTGGAGCAGAGAGATGGGCATAGGAGAGAGAGAGAGGAGAGTCTACAGGGAAGGCTCACAGCCCATGTCATTTGACCTTGTTCTCAAGTTTATCTTGAAATTTTGCAGGAGAATGGAAAGAGAAAGGGCATTCCTAGCAGAGGGTATAACATGTGCAAAGGCACTGAGGGATGTGACAGAGCACTGATCTTCAGAGAATGGCATGTTGTCATGAACAGCTATTATTTCTGCCTGCCTAGCATTCCTTTCACTATACTTTGGTAATCACATCAACCCTAATTTCAGTTTGTGAGACTCAGGTGGGCTGACCATCCCTCCCTAGCTCTAGGTGTGGGTACATGACACAGGCCAAGCTCCTGATCAGTATCTTTCATTATCCAGACCCTACAATTAAGGCCCAGATCAAGCCAGTGAGACTGAAATCTGAGGTTTTGTTGACACTCTTAGGAAAAAGCAGTCTTTCTGCTTAACTTGAAGGTGGACGGTTTTAAGCCCGGGGCTGCTGGAGAGGACCACAATGAAAGAGGCTGCCTGAGAATGATACCAATGTAGTGGAGAACAGAGAGGAAGGGGTGGAGAGAGACTGAAACCTGGTGCCATTTTTGAGCTCCTGAATCCAGCCATAACTGAAGCTGTCATATTTATATGAATTAATGCCTCAGAGAGTCAAGTCTGGTGACAACTGTAATGGTCAGAGATCAGACTAGCTAAGTGACCTGAAAGTAAGTATGCACCTACACAGCAAATCTTGTAACACTAAAGCCAGAGAGTATTTCGTCTTCCTACTTTCAATGTCAAGAAGCATTTCACCCAGTTGAGTTCAACATTCTGAAGAGCCATTTGTTGTCTCTCTTACATGGCTGTAATGCACAAATGGTTTGTATACTGTTTTAATATCATGCCTTGATGAGTCCATCCAAATCATGCAGTCCACCCATCTCCCTTCTTACCAGTAGATAAGAAACTGGCACTTAGAGAAGGGAGGGAGGTTCTTGGCAAAGCTCAACAAGGTCCAGGGAGCCCTTGGGCGCTCCTGGATCCTAACTCAGCCCCTTTACCCTCAGTCCTCACAATAACTCCATGAGGTCTGGAAGTCAAGGATCACCTTTAAATGCTATAATGCATGAAAAACAGCCAGTCCCTGCTTAGCACCACCCTCAGTAAGTGTCAGTTATTATTACAGATGAAACAGAGGCCCAGAGAGTTTAAGTGGCTTGTCTGAAGTCTCAGATGCATGGCAGAGACATTCTGGCAGGCTCTTTCCAGTGCACAAAGGATCAAGCCCAGTCGAGTTGGCTGGAATCTTTCGGTGACGGACGGCAGAGACCAGATTCACTTTCCCTCTGCTTCACATATCATCCGTGGGGCCGTTGTTCCCTCACGTTTGTGGGCTAAGGGCCAAAGGTAAGGACCAGAAGCTTGTGCTGATACAGCTTGTGCTGAGAGAGAATTTCCTGTGAGTTTCCACGGTTGAGGAAGATTTATGGAAGGAGATACACAGGCCTGGAAAGATGGGTAGGATTGTGATAAATAGGAAAAGGAAAGGCATTCTATGTGCGTGTGTGTCGGGGGGGGCGGATGGACTGAGCAAAGGTGTGGAGCTTGGAATGTGGAGAAAAATGAGGAGAGCGTTCAGCTGGAGCAGAGAGTTCAAGCAAGAAAGGATGGAAATCAGAACGGAGACCTAGACAGAGGCCAATATGGCGAGGGTCTGGGCTGCCACTCTACACGTGAATCATGCCTCTTACGTGATGCATTTTGTTAAACATGTCAAGCGTCATCCAAAGTCGGGGACTGGGGGCTAGCATGATTAGACATGTGTACTGTGTCAAGCCTAGGGCAGGAAGAAATATAGCCAAGGGACTACAAGAGTAGGTGCTGACGTTAGGCCACGGTTGGGGGAAATAAGCACTGGCTTTAAATGTCTCCTCCATCCCCTCCACCATCTTGGGAAAGCTAGTAGGTCTTTCTAATCCTCAGTGTCATAGTTTATATCAGGGCTCAGTAGACATTTTCTTTAAGGGCCAGATAGTAAATATTTTAGGCGTCGTGGGTCAGTCTCTGTCACAACGACTCACCTCTGCTGTTACAGCACCAAAACAGCCGTAGCCAATACAAAAACAAATTGGCGTGACTCCAGTCCAGTAAAACTTTATTTACAAAAACAGGTGGCAGGACAGATTCGGCCTGGGGCCATAGTTTGTTGATCCTGATCAGTATTATAGGAATAACAGTGGTACCTACCTCATGGGGTAGTTAGGAGGGCTGGGGAAATTTTATTTATAAAGCACTAGGGGAGTGCGTAGGCTCAAGTATGCCCTGGGTTTGCTTGTCATTTTATGATTGCTGCTAATGTTATTGTTATTACTGCTGAATGTTACTGGAAAGCAGTTCTGGGGGGAGAAAACCAGCTTTTTTGTCTAAATTGTTCAATGGTAAATGCTGGCACGATTCTTCCTCATGAGATGAACTTTCCTTTAGAGCCAAGAAGTGGATGGGCTAAATAAGCACTTGTCTCGGGGTCACAAAAGAGCCCACAGGGAGGGAAATTACAGGGTTCCAGGAATGTGCAGAGCTGATGACGCCTGCCATGCCTGAACCCTCCGGAGTGGGTTAGAGAGGGAAGGCCTCGGTCAAGCACGTCCCAGGGTAGGCTCTGGCCCTTTGGGCTGCTGGGGCCAGTGCTGTGCCCTGCTCACGAGTGGCTATGACCACAGGCTTTGACAACAAACAGACTTAGTTTGAGTCGTGCTTTGACTGTTTTCCCCACCACGTGATGCTGGGCAAGTTAATAAGCCTTTCTGAGGCTCAGTTTTCTCATCTATTAAATGGAAATTTAAAACAGCACCGACTTTATAGTGCTGGGGCGAGAAGTTAATGGGAAAACACATGTGAAAGGCCTGGCCTGGCGCTTAGCACACAGTAAGTGCTTCATATGTGTGAGCAATCATCACCATGACGTTGTTGACATTGTCCTCTTCCCTGGCATCGTATGACATTGTTGACACTGTCCTCTTCCCTGGCATCGTATGACATTGTTGACACTGTCCTCTTCCCTGGCATCATGTGACATTGTTGACACTGTCCTCTTCCCTGGCATCGTATTACATTGTTGACACTGTCCCCTTC